>NW_027207388.1:0-300000 GCF_963455315.2 Globicephala melas
GGCTCTGTTGCTTTGTTTTTTAGATGTTTCAGGAAACACCATACACTTCTCCCGAGTGTCTGTTGGCAATTTACATCCTGCCCATCAGCATAACAAGGCTCCCAGTTCTCCATGGCCTGTCCTGCCTTTCTGGATTTTACACTTTTTTCAGATGGCCCTTTTGACCGGGGGGAAGTGAGACTTCATTGTAGTGCAGATTTCCTTTGCAAGCTTGCTTGGTTGGCCAAAAAGGGCGTATGCATTTTTTTCTGAATATATTCAGGAAAAAACGCATACGCCCTTTTTGGACAAGTGCATCATTGTGGACGTTCTGCCTCTTTTCCTATGCTTTCAATGCAATTCCAGTCTACCTCCTGAAATCGGTTTCCTGCAATTCTGCCCCGCTTTCAAGTCCTCTTGCCAGCCTTACTTCAGTATATTTTTGGACGATAGCTGTCATTTATAACTCTGCACGTTTGTGAATTACAGTGCCCCTGAGCTCCTTTCTTCAACTCTCTTTCTTGTGAGCTGGCCGCAACACCTCAGGATGGCTTCAGGCCCTAATCTGGTTCTGGCACGGCATGCTGAGCCTTTGGTTAATTCCTCTTCCTGGTGGGAAATGAGGGTTAAATTTGCCCGTCCAGACACCTCCAGCTACTCTCTCATTGGTTCTCCCTATTCCTGTTCATCTTCCGCAGAAATTGCAAACTGGGCCAAACAGGAGGTTAAAGAGGCTGACTCTCAAAGTCGGGAGAGTGTTAGTAAAGCCTCTGGAATGTTGCACCCGAGTACCAGGGTACGAAAACTGAGACATATTTGAAAACGTCTCCCGATCACATGGTTGATCATACTCTGGGTTCCACATGCATGTTTTAGCTGAAGGAAGAATACCTTAAACCTGGGTAGTTGAGACCCGTGGAATGGGTACCATGCAAATTGATTCAAAGGGTCTTCATTTGCTCACCGAACCTCTCCAATCCTATCACTGCTGCGTTTATGCCCCTGTACACACGCTTGATTCTCTTTTGGAGACATAGCAATCCATAGGTTTTAAGATACTTACTAGTCAGGTACATTCTTAGGAGTTTAATATGCGGTGTTGAGTCCATTTCGTTGAGCAAGCAGTAGCTCTTGTCTATTCCATATTTGGCTTAAGGAACTTTATCTGTGCTCATTTCAATCTCTGGTTTTATGCAGCACCCCAACTCACCTTTCCCCTTAAGCAAGCATAAGTTGGTTTTCTAAATTTGAGACGCTGTTCTGTTTTGGAATTCAGTTCCTGTGTAGCCAAGTTTACATTCCGTGTATTAGTGATATCTTATGATGTTTCTTTTTCTGTGTGACTTATTTCAGTTAGAATCATCATACCTGAATCCACTCATTATGCTGCTACGGGCCTGATGACATAGATTTCATTGCTGAGTGATACTGCATTGTACGTAAGTACCACAAGTTCTTTATCCATTTTTCACTTTCTGTGATAGAGAACTTGTACGGTAAACGATGTTCTTGTAAACAGAGGCGTCCCAAACTTTGGGGTGGCTGTATCTTTTTGATTTTAATTTCCCTAAGCTATAGGACCATAAGTAAAAGTGCCCTAGGCTCTGTTGCTTTGTTTCTTAGATGTTTCAGGAAACACCATACACTTCTCCCGAGTGGCTGTTGGCAATTTACATCCCGCCCATCAGCATAACAAGGCTCCCAGGTCTCCATGGCCTGTCCTGCCTTTCTGGATTTTACACTTTTTTCAGATGGCCCTTTTGACCGGGGGGAAGTGAGACTTCATTGTAGTGCAGATTTCCTTTGCAAGCTTGCTTGGTTGGCCAAAAAGGGCGTATGCGTTTTTTCCTGAATATATTCAGGAAAAGAACGCATACGCCCTTTTTGACCAAGTGCATCATTGTGGACGTTCTGCCTCTTTTCCTATGCTTTCAATGCAATTCCAGTCTACCTCCTGAAATCGGTTTCCTGCAATTCTGCCCCGCTTTCAAGTCCTCTTGGCAGCCTTACTTCAGTATATTTTTGGATGATAGTTGTCATTTATAACTCTGCAGGTTTGTGAATTACAGTGCCCCTGAGCTCCTTTCTTCAACTCGTTTTCTAGTGAGCTGGCCGCAACACCGCAGGATGCTTTCAGGCCCTAATCTGGTTCCGGCACGGCACGCTGAGCCTTTGGTTATTTCCTCTTCCTGGTGGGAAATGAGAGTTAAATTTGCCCGTCCAGACACCTCCAGTAGTCTCTCATTGGTTCTCCCTATTCCTGTTCATCTTCCGCAGAAATTGCAAACTGGGTCAAACAGGCGGTTAAAGTTGCTGACTCTCCAAGTGGGGAGAGTGTTAGTAAAGCGTCTGGAATGTTGCACCCGAGTACCAGGGGAGGAAAACTGAGACATATTTGAACAGGTCTCCCGTTCACACGGTTGATCATACTCTGGGTTCCACATGCATGTTTTAGCTGAAGGAAGAATACCTTAAACCTGGAGAGTTGAAACCCGTGGAATGGGTACCATGCAATATGACTTCAAAGGTCTTCATTTGCTCACCGAACCTCTCCAATCCTATCACTGCTGCGTTTATGTCCCTGTACACATGCTTGATTCTCTTTCGGAGACATAGCAATCCATAGGTTTTAAGATACTTAAGAGTCAGGTACATTCTTAGGCGTTTAATATGCGGTGTTGAGTCCATTTCGTTGAGCAAGGAGTAGCTCTTGTCTATTCCATATTTGGCTTAAGGAACTTTATCTGTGCTCATTTCAATCTCTGGTTTTATGCAGCACCCCAACTCACCTTTACCCTTAAACAAGCATAAGTTGGTTTTCTAAATTTGAGACCCTGTTCTGTTCTGTAATTCAGTTCCTGTGTAGCCAAGTTTACATTCCGTGTATTAGTGATATCTTATGATGTTTCTTTTTCTGTGTGACTTATTTCAGTTAGAATCATAGTACCTGAATCCACTCATTGTGCTGCTACGGGCCTGATGACATAGATTTCACTGCTGAGTGATACTGCATTGTACGTAAGTACCACAAGTTCTTTATCCATTTTTCACTTTCTGTGATATTGAACTTGTACTGTAAACGAGGTTCTTGTAAACAGAGCCGTTCCAAACTTCGGGGTGGCTGTGTCTTTTTGATTTTAATTTCCCTAAGCTATAGGACCATAAGTGGAAGTGCCCTAGGCTCTGTTGCTTTGTTTTTTAGATGTTTCAGGAAACACCATACACTTCTCCCAAGTGTCTGTTGGCAATTTACATCCCACCCATCAGCATAACAAGGCTCCCAGTTCTCCATGGCCTGTCCTGCCTTTCTGGATTTTACACTTTTTTCAGATGGCCCTTTTGACCGGGGGGAAGTGAGACTTCATTGTAGTGCAGATTTCCTTTGCAAGCTCGCTTGGTTGGCCAAAAAGGGCGTATGCGTTTTTTTCTGAATATATTCAGGAAAAAACGCATACGCCCTTTGTGGCCAAGTGCATCATTGTGGACGTTCTGCCTCTTTTCCTATGCTTTCAATGCAATTCCAGTCTACCTCCTGAAATTGGTTTCCTGCAATTCTGCCCCGCTTTCAAGTCCTCTTGGCAGCCTTACTTCAGTATATTTTTGGACGATAGCTGTCATTTATAACTCTGCAGGTTTGTGAATTACAGTGCCCCTGAGCTCCTTTCTTCAACTCGCTTTCTTTTGAGCTGGCCGCAACACCGCAGGATGGCTTCAGGCCCTAATCTGGTTCCGGCACGGCACGCTGAGCCTTTGGTTATTTCCTCTTCCTGGTGGGAAATGAGAGTTAAATTTGCCCTTCCAGACACCTCCAGTAGTCTCTCATTGGTTCTCCCTATTCCTGTTCATCTTCCGCAGAAATTGCAAACTGGGCCAAACAGGCGGTTAAAGTTGCTGACTCTCCAAGTGGGGAGAGTGTTAGTAAAGCGTCTGGAATGTTGCACCCGAGTACCAGGGGAGGAAAACTGAGACATATTTGAACACGGCTCCCGTTCACACTGTTGATCATACTCTGGGTTTCACATGCATGTTTTAGCTGAAGGAAGAATACCTTAAACCTGGGTAGTTGAGACCCGTGGAAATGTTATCATGCAATATGACTTCAAAGGGTCTTCATTTGCTCACCGAACCTCTCCAATCCTATCACTGCTGCATTTATACCCCTGTACACATGCTTGATTCTCTTTCGGAGACATAGCAATCCGTAGGTTTTAAGATACTTACTAGTCAGGTACATTCTTAGGCGTTTAATATGTGGTGTTGAGTCCATTTCGTTGAGCAAGGAGTAGCTCTTGTCTATTCCATATTTGGCTTAAGGAACTTTATCTGTGCTCATTTCAATCTCTGGTTTTATGCAGCAGCCCAACTCACCTTTCCCCTTAAGCAAGCATAAGTTGGTTTTCTAAATTTGAGACCCTGTTCTGTTCTGTAATTCAGTTCCTGTGTAGCCAAGTTTACATTCCGTGTATTACTGATATCTTATGATGCTTCTTTTTCTGTGTGACTTATTTCAGTTAGAATCATCATACCTGAATCCACTCATTGTGCTGCTACGGGCCTGATGACATAGATTTCATTGCTGAGTGATATTGCTTTGTAAGTAAATACCACAACTTCTTTATCCATTTTTCACTTTCTGCGATGTTGAACTTGTATGGTAAACGAGGTTCTTGTAAACAGAGCCGTTCCAAACTTCGGGGTGGCTGTGTCTTTTTTATTTTAATTTCCCTAAGCTATAGGACCATAAGTGGAAGTGCCCTAGGCTCTGTTGCTTTGTTTTTCAGATGTTTCAGGAAACACCATACACTTCTCCCGAGTGTCTGTTGGCAATTTACATCCCGCCCATCAGCATAACAAGGCTCCCAGTTCTCCATGGCCTGTCCTGCCTTTCTGAATTTTACACTTTTTTCAGATGGCCCTTTTGACCAGGGGGAAGTGAGACTTCATTGTAGTGCAGATTTCCTTTGCAAGCTTGCTTGGTTGGCCAAAAAGGGCGTATGCGTTTTTTCCTGAATATATTCAGGAAAAAACGCATACGCCCTTTTTGGACAAGTGCATCATTGTGGACGTTCTGCCTCTTTTCCTATGCTTTCAATGCAATTCCAGTCTACCTCCTGAAATCGGTTTCCTGCAATTCTGCCCCGCTTTCAAGTCCTCTTGGCAGCCTTACTTCAGTATATTTTTGGACGATAGTTGTCATTTATAACTCTGCAGGTTTGTGAATTACAGTGCCCCTGAGCTCCTTTCTTCAACTCGTTTTCTTGTGAGCTGGCCGCAACACCGCAGGATGGCTTCAGGCCCTAATCTGGTTCCGGCACGGCACGCTGAGCCTTTGGTTATTTCCTCTTCCTGGTGGGAAATGAGAGTTAAATTTGCCCGTCCAGACACCTCCAGCTAGTCTCTCATTGGTTCTCGCTATTCCTGTTCATCTTCCGCAGAAATTGCAAACTGGGCCAAACAGGAGGTTAAAGGGACTGACTCTCCAAGTCGGGAGAGTGTTACTAAAGCGTCTGGAATGTTGCACCCGAGTACCAGGGTACGAAAACTGAGACATATTTGAACACGTCTCCCGATCACATGGTTGATCATACTCTAGGTTCCACATGCATGTTTTAGCTGAAGGAAGAATACCTTAAACCTGGGTAGTTGAAACCCGTGGAATGGGTACCATGCAATATGACTTCAAAGGGTCTTCATTTGCTAACCGAACCTCTCCAATCCTATCACTGCTGCGTTTATGCCCCTGTACACATGCTTGATTCTCTTTCGGAGACATAGCAATCCATAGGTTTTAAGATACTTACTAGTCAGGTACATTCTTAGGCGTTTAATATGCGGTGTTGAGTCCATTTCGTTGAGCAAGGAGTAGCTCTTGTCTATTCCATATTTGGCTTAAGGAACTTTATCTGTGCTCATTTCAATCTCTGGTTTTATGCAGCACCCCAACTCACCTTTCCCCTTAAGCAAGCATAAGTTGGTTTTCTAAATTTGAGACCCTGTTCTGTTCTGTAATTCAGTTCCTGTGTAGCCAAGTTTACATTCCGTGTATTACTGATATCTTATGATGTTTCTTTTTCTGTGTGACTTATTTCAGTTAGAATCATCGTACCTGAATCCACTCATTATGCTGCTACAGGCCTGATGACATAGATTTCATTGCTGAGTGATACTGCATTGTACGTAAGTACCACAAGTTCTTTATCCATTTTTCACTTTCTGTGATATTGAACTTGTACGGTAAACGAGGTTCTTGTAAACAGAGGCGTCCCAAATTGGGGTGGCTGTGTCTTTTTGATTTTAATTTCCCTAAGCTATAGGACCATAAGTGGAAGTGCCCTAGGCTCTGTTGCTTTGTTTCTTAGATGTTTCAGGAAACACCATACACTTCTCCCAAGTGTCTGTTGGCAATTTACATCCCACCCATCAGCATAACAAGGCTCCCAGTTCTCCATGGCCTGTCCTGCCTTTCTGGATTTTACACTTTTTTCAGATGGCCCTTTTGACCGGGGGGAAGTGAGACTTCATTGTAGTGCAGATTTCCTTTGCAAGCTCGCTTGGTTGGCCAAAAAGTGCGTATGCGTTTTTTTCTGAATATATTCAGGAAAAAACGCATACGCCCTTTGTGGCCAAGTGCATCATTGTGGACGTTCTGCCTCTTTTCCTATGCTTTCAATGCAATTCCAGTCTACCTCCTGAAATTGGTTTCCTGCAATTCTGCCCCGCTTTCAAGTCCTCTTGGCAGCCTTACTTCAGTATATTTTTGGACGATAGCTGTCATTTATAACTCTGCAGGTTTGTGAATTACAGTGCCCCTGAGCTCCTTTCTTCAACTCGCTTTCTTTTGAGCTGGCCGCAACACCGCAGGATGGCTTCAGGCCCTAATCTGGTTCCAGCACGGCACGCTGAGCCTTTGGTTATTTCCTCTTCCTGGTGGGAAATGAGAGTTAAATTTGCCCGTCCAGACACCTCCAGTAGTCTCTCATTGGTTCTCCCTATTCCTGTTCATCTTCCGCAGAAATTGCAAACTGGGCCAAACAGGAGGTTAAAGGCGCTGACTCTCCAAGTGGGGAGAGTGTTAGTAAAGCGTCTGGAATGTTGCACCCGAGTACCAGGGGAGGAAAACTGAGACATATTTGAACAGGTCTCCCGTTCACACGGTTGATCATACTCTGGGTTCCACATGCATGTTTTAGCTGAAGGAAGAATACCTTAAACCTGGAGAGTTGAAACCCGTGGAATGGGTACCATGCAATATGACTTCAAAGGGTCTTCATTTGCTCACCGAACCTCTCCAATCCTATCACTGCTGCATTATACCCCTCTACACATGCTTGATTCTCTTTCGGAGACATAGCAATCCATAGGTTTTAAGATACTTACTAGTCAGGTACATTCTTAGGCGTTTAATATGTGGTGTTGAGTCCATTTCGTTGAGCAAGGAGTAGCTCTTGTCTATTCCATATTTGGCTTAAGGAACTTTATCTGTGCTCATTTCAATCTCTGGTTTTATGCAGCAGCCCAACTCACCTTTCCCCTTAAGCAAGCATAAGTTGGTTTTCTAAATTTGAGACCCTGTTCTGTTCTGTAATTCAGTTCCTGTGTAGCCAAGTTTACATTCCGTGTATTAGTGATATCTTATGATGTTTCTTTTTCTGTGTGACTTATTTCAGTTAGAATCATCATACCTGAATCCACTCATTGTGCTGCTACGGGCCTGATGACATAGATTTCATTGCTGAGTGATATTGCTTTGTAAGTAAATACCACAACTTCTTTATCCATTTTTCACTTTCTGCGATGTTGAACTTGTATGGTAAACGAGGTTCTTGTAAACAGAGCCGTTCCAAACTTCGGGGTGGCTGTGTCTTTTTGATTTTAATTTCCCTAAGCTATAGGACCATAAGTGGAAGTGCCCTAGGCTCTGTTGCTTTGTTTCTTAGATGTTTCAGGAAACACCATACACTTCTCCCAAGTGTCTGTTGGCAATTTACATCCCACCCATCAGCATAACAAGGCTCCCAGTTCTCCATGGCCTGTCCTGCCTTTCTGGATTTTACACTTTTTTCAGATGGCCCTTTTGACCGGGGGGAAGTGAGACTTCATTGTAGTGCAGATTTCCTTTGCAAGCTCGCTTGGTTGGCCAAAAAGTGCGTATGCGTTTTTTTCTGAATATATTCAGGAAAAAACGCATACGCCCTTTGTGGCCAAGTGCATCATTGTGGACGTTCTGCCTCTTTTCCTATGCTTTCAATGCAATTCCAGTCTACCTCCTGAAATTGGTTTCCTGCAATTCTGCCCCGCTTTCAAGTCCTCTTGGCAGCCTTACTTCAGTATATTTTTGGACGATAGCTGTCATTTATAACTCTGCAGGTTTGTGAATTACAGTGCCCCTGAGCTCCTTTCTTCAACTCGCTTTCTTTTGAGCTGGCCGCAACACCGCAGGATGGCTTCAGGCCCTAATCTGGTTCCAGCACGGCACGCTGAGCCTTTGGTTATTTCCTCTTCCTGGTGGGAAATGAGAGTTAAATTTGCCCGTCCAGACACCTCCAGTAGTCTCTCATTGGTTCTCCCTATTCCTGTTCATCTTCCGCAGAAATTGCAAACTGGGCCAAACAGGAGGTTAAAGGCGCTGACTCTCCAAGTGGGGAGAGTGTTAGTAAAGCGTCTGGAATGTTGCACCCGAGTACCAGGGGAGGAAAACTGAGACATATTTGAACAGGTCTCCCGTTCACACGGTTGATCATACTCTGGGTTCCACATGCATGTTTTAGCTGAAGGAAGAATACCTTAAACCTGGAGAGTTGAAACCCGTGGAATGGGTACCATGCAATATGACTTCAAAGGGTCTTCATTTGCTCACCGAACCTCTCCAATCCTATCACTGCTGCATTATACCCCTCTACACATGCTTGATTCTCTTTCGGAGACATAGCAATCCATAGGTTTTAAGATACTTACTAGTCAGGTACATTCTTAGGCGTTTAATATGTGGTGTTGAGTCCATTTCGTTGAGCAAGGAGTAGCTCTTGTCTATTCCATATTTGGCTTAAGGAACTTTATCTGTGCTCATTTCAATCTCTGGTTTTATGCAGCAGCCCAACTCACCTTTCCCCTTAAGCAAGCATAAGTTGGTTTTCTAAATTTGAGACCCTGTTCTGTTCTGTAATTCAGTTCCTGTGTAGCCAAGTTTACATTCCGTGTATTAGTGATATCTTATGATGTTTCTTTTTCTGTGTGACTTATTTCAGTTAGAATCATCATACCTGAATCCACTCATTGTGCTGCTACGGGCCTGATGACATAGATTTCATTGCTGAGTGATATTGCTTTGTAAGTAAATACCACAACTTCTTTATCCATTTTTCACTTTCTGCGATGTTGAACTTGTATGGTAAACGAGGTTCTTGTAAACAGAGCCGTTCCAAACTTCGGGGTGGCTGTGTCTTTTTTATTTTAATTTCCCTAAGCTATAGGACCATAAGTGGAAGTGCCCTAGGCTCTGTTGCTTTGTTTTTCAGATGGTTCAGGAAACACCATACACTTCTCCCGAGTGTCTGTTGGCAATTTACATCCCGCCCATCAGCATAACAAGGCTCCCAGTTCTCCATGGCCTGTCCTGCCTTTCTGGATTTTACACCTTTTTCAGATGGCCCTTTTGACCGAGGGGAAGTGAGACTTCATTGTAGTGCAGATTTCCTTTGCAAGCTTGCTTGGTTGGCCAAAAAGGGCGTATGCGTTTTTTCCTGAATATATTCAGGAAAAAACGCATACGCCCTTTTTGGCCAAGTGCATCATTGTGGACGTTCTGCCTCTTTTCCTATGCTTTCAATGCAATTCCAGTCTACCTCCTGAAATCGGTTTCCTGCAATTCTGCCCCGCTTTCAAGTCCTCTTGGCAGCCTTACTTCAGTATATTTTTGGACGATAGTTGTCATTTATAACTCTGCAGGTTTGTGAATTACAGTGCCCCTGAGCTCCTTTCTTCAACTCGTTTTCTTGTGAGCTGGCCGCAACACCGCAGGATGGCTTCAGGCCCTAATCTGGTTCCGGCACGGCACGCTGAGCCTTTGGTTATTTCCTCATCCTGGTGGGAAATGAGAGTTAAATTTGCCCGTCCAGACACCTCCAGCTAGTCTCTCATTGGTTCTCGCTATTCCTGTTCATCTTCCGCAGAAATTGCAAACTGGGCCAAACAGGAGGTTAAAGGGACTGACTCTCCAAGTCGGGAGAGTGTTACTAAAGCGTCTGGAATGTTGCACCCGAGTACCAGGGTACGAAAACTGAGACATATTTGAACACGTCTCCCGATCACATGGTTGATCATACTCTAGGTTCCACATGCATGTTTTAGCTGAAGGAAGAATACCTTAAACCTGGGTAGTTGAAACCCGTGGAATGGGTACCATGCAATATGACTTCAAAGGGTCTTCATTTGCTAACCGAACCTCTCCAATCCTATCACTGCTGCGTTTATGCCCCTGTACACATGCTTGATTCTCTTTCGGAGACATAGCAATCCATAGGTTTTAAGATACTTACTAGTCAGGTACATTGTTAGGCGTTTAATATGCGGTGTTGAGTCCATTTCGTTGAGCAAGGAGTAGCTCTTGTCTATTCCATATTTGGCTTAAGGAACTTTATCTGTGCTCATTTCAATCTCTGGTTTTATGCAGCACCCCAACTCACCTTTCCCCTTAAGCAAGCATAAGTTGGTTTTCTAAATTTGAGACCCTGTTCTGTTCTGTAATTCAGTTCCTGTGTAGCCAAGTTTACATTCCGTGTATTACTGATATCTTATGATGTTTCTTTTTCTGTGTGACTTATTTCAGTTAGAATCATCGTACCTGAATCCACTCATTATGCTGCTACAGGCCTGATGACATAGATTTCATTGCTGAGTGATACTGCATTGTACGTAAGTACCACAAGTTCTTTATCCATTTTTCACTTTCTGTGATATTGAACTTGTACGGTAAACGAGGTTCTTGTAAACAGAGGCGTCCCAAATTGGGGTGGCTGTGTCTTTTTGATTTTAATTTCCCTAAGCTATAGGACCATAAGTGGAAGTGCCCTAGGCTCTGTTGCTTTGTTTCTTAGATGTTTCAGGAAACACCATACACTTCTCCCGAGTGTCTGTTGGCAATTTACATCCCGCCCATCAGCATAACAAGGCTCCCAGTTCTCCATGGCCTGTCCTGCCTTTCTGGATTTTACACTTTTTTCAGATGGCCCTTTTGACCGGGGGGAAGTCAGACTTCATTGTAGTGCAGATTTCCTTTGCAAGCTTGCTTGGTTGGCCAAAAAGGGCGTATGCGTTTTTTCCTGAATATATTCAGGAAAAAACGCATACGCCCTTTTTGGCCAAGTGCATCATTGTGGACGTTCTGCCTCTTTTCCTATGCTTTCAATGCAATTCCAGTCTACCTCCTGAAATCGGTTTCCTGCAATTCTGCCCCGCTTTCAAGTGCTCTTGGCAGCCTTACTTCAGTATATTTTTGGACGATAGCTGTCATTTATAACTCTGCAGGTTTGTGAATTACAGTGCCCCTGAGCTCCTTTCTTCAACTCGCTTTCTTTTGAGCTGGCCGCAACACCGCAGGATGGCTTCAGGCCCTAATCTGGTTCCGGCACGGCACGCTGAGCCTTTGGTTAATTCCGCTTCCTGGTGGGAAATGAGAGTTAAATTTGCCAGTCCAGACACCTCCAGCTAGTCTCTCATTGGTTCTCGCTATTCCTGTTCATCTTCCGCAGAAATTGCAAACTGGGCCAAACAGGAGGTTAAAGGGACTGACTCTCCAAGTCGGGAGAGTGTTAGTAAAGCGTCTGGAATGTTGCACCCGAGTACCAGGGTACGAAAACTGAGACATATTTGAACACATCTCCCGATCACATGTTTGATCATACTCTAGGTTCCACATGCATGTTTTAGCTGAAGGAAGAATACCTTAAACCTGGATAGTTGAAACCCGTGGAATGGGTACCATGCAATATGACTTCAAAGGGTCTTCATTTGCTCACCGAACCTCTCCAATCCTATCACTGCTGTGTTTATGCCCCTGTACACATGCTTGATTCTCTTTCAGAGACATAGCAATCCATAGGTTTTAAGATACTTACTAGTCAGGTACATTCTTAGGCACTTAATATGCGGTGTTGAGTCCATTTCGTTGAGCAAGGAGTAGCTCTTGTCTATTCCATATTTGGCTTAAGGAACTTTATCTGTGCTCATTTCAATCTCTGGTTTTATGCAGCACCCCAACTCACCTTTACCCTTAAGCAAGCATAAGTTGGTTTTCTAAATTTGAGACCCTGTTCTGTTCTGTAATTCAGTTCCTGTGTAGCCAAGTTTACATTCCGTGTATTACTGATATCTTATGATGTTTCTTTTTCTGTGTGACTTATTTCAGTTAGAATCATCATACCTGAATCCACTCATTGTGCTGCTAAGGGCCTGATGACATAGATTTCATTGCTGAGTGATATTGCTTTGTAAGTAAATACCACAACTTCTTTATCCATTTTTCACTTTCTGTGATGTTGAACTTGTACGGTAAAAGAGGTTCTTGTAAACAGAGGCGTCCCAAACTTTGGGGTGGCTGTGTCTTTTTGATTTTAATTTCCCTAAGCTATAGGACCATAAGTGGAAGTGCCCTAGGCTCTGTTGCTTTGTTTTTTAGATGTTTCAGGAAACCCCATACACTTCTCCCGAGTGTCTGTTGGCAATTTACATCCCGCCCATCAGCATAACAAGGCTCCCAGTTCTCCATGGCCTGTCCTGCCTTTCTGGATTTTACACTTTTTTCAGATGACCCTTTTGACCGGGGGGAAGTGAGACTAAATTGTTGTGCAGATTTCCTTTGCAAGCTTGCTTGGTTGGCCAAAAAGGGCTTATGCGTTTTTTCCTGAATATATTCAGGAAAAAACGCATACACCCTTTTTGGCCAAGTGCATCATTGTGGACGTTCTGCCTCTTTTCCTATGCTTTCAATGCAATTCCAGTCTACCTCCTGAAATCGGTTTCCTGCAATTCTGCCCCGCTTTCAAGTCCTCTTGGCAGCCTTACTTCAGTATATTTTTGGACGATAGCTGTCATTTATAACTCTGCAGGTTTGTGAATTACAGTGCCCCTGAGCTCCTTTCTTCAACTCGCTTTCTTGTGAGCTGGCCGCAACACCGCAGGATGGCTTCAGGCCCTAATCTGGTTCCGGCACGGCACGCTGAGCCTTTGGTTAATTCCGCTTCCTGGTGGGAAATGAGAGTTAAATTTGCCCGTCCAGACACCTCCAGCTAGTCTCTCATTGGTTCTCGCTATTCCTGTTCATCTTCCGCAGAAATTGCAAACTGGGCCAAACAGGAGGTTAAAGGGACTGACTCTCCAAGTCGGGAGAGTGTTAGTAAAGCGTCTGGAATGTTGCACCCGAGTACCAGGGTACGAAAACTGAGACATATTTGAACACGTCTCCCGATCACATTGTTGATCATACTCTAGGTTCCACATGCATGTTTTAGCTGAAGGAAGAATACCTTAAACCTGGGTAGTTGAAACCCGTGGAATGGGTACCATGCAATATGACTTCAAAGGGTCTTCATTTGCTCACCGAACCTCTCCAATCCTATCACTGCTGCGTTTATGTCCCTGTACACATGCTTGATTCTCTTTCGGAGACATAGCAATCCATAGGTTTTAAGATACTTAAGAGTCAGGTACATTCTTAGGCGTTTAATATGCGGTGTTGAGTCCATTTCGTTGAGCAAGGAGTAGCTCTTGTCTATTCCATATTTGGCTTAAGGAAGTTTATCTGTGCTCATTTCGATCTCTGGTTTTATGCAGCAGCCCAACTCACCTTTCCCCTTAAGCAAGCATAAGTTGGTTTTCTAAATTTGAGACCCTGTTCTGTTCTGTAATTCAGTTCCTGTGTAGCCAAGTTTACATTCCGTGTATTACTGATATCTTATGATGCTTCTTTTTCTGTGTGACTTATTTCAGTTAGAATCATCATACCTGAATCCACTCATTGTGCTGCTACGGGCCTGATGACATAGATTTCATTGCTGAGTGATATTGCTTTGTAAGTAAATACCACAACTTCTTTATCCATTTTTCACTTTCTGCGATGTTGAACTTGTATGGTAAACGAGGTTCTTGTAAACAGAGCCGTTCCAAACTTCGGGGTGGCTGTGTCTTTTTGATTTTAATTTCCCTAAGCTATAGGACCATAAGTGGAAGTGCCCTAGGCTCTGTTGCTTTGTTTTTCAGATGGTTCAGGAAACACCATACACTTCTCCCGAGTGTCTGTTGGCAATTTACATCCCGCCCATCAGCATAACAAGGCTCCCAGTTCTCCATGGCCTGTCCTGCCTTTCTGAATTTTACACTTTTTTCAGATGGCCCTTTTGACCGAGGGGAAGTGAGACTTCATTGTAGTGCAGATTTCCTTTGCAAGCTTGCTTGGTTGGCCAAAAAGGGCGTATGCGTTTTTTCCTGAATATATTCAGGAAAAAACGCATACGCCCTTTTTGGCCAAGTGCATCATTGTGGACGTTCTGCCTCTTTTCCTATGCTTTCAATGCAATTCCAGTCTACCTCCTGAAATCGGTTTCCTGCAATTCTGCCCCGCTTTCAAGTCCTCTTGGCAGCCTTACTTCAGTATATTTTTGGACGATAGTTGTCATTTATAACTCTGCAGGTTTGTGAATTACAGTGCCCCTGAGCTCCTTTCTTCAACTCGTTTTCTTGTGAGCTGGCCGCAACACCGCAGGATGGCTTCAGGCCCTAATCTGGTTCCGGCACGGCACGCTGAGCCTTTGGTTATTTCCTCTTCCTGGTGGGAAATGAGAGTTAAATTTGCCCGTCCAGACACCTCCAGCTAGTCTCTCATTGGTTCTCGCTATTCCTGTTCATCTTCCGCAGAAATTGCAAACTGGGCCAAACAGGAGGTTAAAGGGACTGACTCTCCAAGTCGGGAGAGTGTTACTAAAGCGTCTGGAATGTTGCACCCGAGTACCAGGGTACGAAAACTGAGACATATTTGAACACGTCTCCCGATCACATGGTTGATCATACTCTAGGTTCCACATGCATGTTTTAGCTGAAGGAAGAATACCTTAAACCTGGGTAGTTGAAACCCGTGGAATGGGTACCATGCAATATGACTTCAAAGGGTCTTCATTTGCTAACCGAACCTCTCCAATCCTATCACTGCTGCGTTTATGCCCCTGTACACATGCTTGATTCTCTTTCGGAGACATAGCAATCCATAGGTTTTAAGATACTTACTAGTCAGGTACATTCTTAGGCGTTTAATATGCGGTGTTGAGTCCATTTCGTTGAGCAAGGAGTAGCTCTTGTCTATTCCATATTTGGCTTAAGGAACTTTATCTGTGCTCATTTCAATCTCTGGTTTTATGCAGCACCCCAACTCACCTTTCCCCTTAAACAAGCATAAGTTGGTTTTCTAAATTTGAGACCCTGTTCTGTTCTGTAATTCAGTTCCTGTGTAGCCAAGTTTACATTCCGTGTATTACTGATATCTTATGATGTTTCTTTTTCTGTGTGACTTATTTCAGTTAGAATCATCGTACCTGAATCCACTCATTATGCTGCTACAGGCCTGATGACATAGATTTCATTGCTGAGTGATACTGCATTGTACGTAAGTACCACAAGTTCTTTATCCATTTTTCACTTTCTGTGATATTGAACTTGTACGGTAAACGAGGTTCTTGTAAACAGAGGCGTCCCAAATTGGGGTGGCTGTGTCTTTTTGATTTTAATTTCCCTAAGCTATAGGACCATAAGTGGAAGTGCCCTAGGCTCTGTTGCTTTGTTTCTTAGATGTTTCAGGAAACACCATACACTTCTCCCGAGTGTCTGTTGGCAATTTACATCCCGCCCATCAGCATAACAAGGCTCCCAGTTCTCCATGGCCTGTCCTGCCTTTCTGGATTTTACACTTTTTTCAGATGGCCCTTTTGACCGGGGGGAAGTGAGACTTCATTGTAGTGCAGATTTCCTTTGCAAGCTTGCTTGGTTGGCCAAAAAGGGCGTATGCGTTTTTTCCTGAATATATTCAGGAAAAAACGCATACGCCCTTTTTGGCCAAGTGCATCATTGTGGACGTTCTGCCTCTTTTCCTATGCTTTCAATGCAATTCCAGTCTACCTCCTGAAATCGGTTTCCTGCAATTCTGCCCCGCTTTCAAGTGCTCTTGGCAGCCTTACTTCAGTATATTTTTGGACGATAGCTGTCATTTATAACTCTGCAGGTTTGTGAATTACAGTGCCCCTGAGCTCCTTTCTTCAACTCGCTTTCTTTTGAGCTGGCCGCAACACCGCAGGATGGCTTCAGGCCCTAATCTGGTTCCGGCACGGCACGCTGAGCCTTTGGTTAATTCCGCTTCCTGGTGGGAAATGAGAGTTAAATTTGCCAGTCCAGACACCTCCAGCTAGTCTCTCATTGGTTCTCGCTATTCCTGTTCATCTTCCGCAGAAATTGCAAACTGGGCCAAACAGGAGGTTAAAGGGACTGACTCTCCAAGTCGGGAGAGTGTTAGCTAAGCGTCTGGAATGTTGCACCCGAGTACCAGGGTACGAAAACTGAGACATATTTGAACACATCTCCCGATCACATGTTTGATCATACTCTAGGTTCCACATGCATGTTTTAGCTGAAGGAAGAATACCTTAAACCTGGATAGTTGAAACCCGTGGAATGGGTACCATGCAATATGACTTCAAAGGGTCTTCATTTGCTCACCGAACCTCTCCAATCCTATCACTGCTGTGTTTATGCCCCTGTACACATGCTTGATTCTCTTTCAGAGACATAGCAATCCATAGGTTTTAAGATACTTACTAGTCAGGTACATTCTTAGGCACTTAATATGCGGTGTTGAGTCCATTTCGTTGAGCAAGGAGTAGCTCTTGTCTATTCCATATTTGGCTTAAGGAACTTTATCTGTGCTCATTTCAATCTCTGGTTTTATGCAGCACCCCAACTCACCTTTACCCTTAAGCAAGCATAAGTTGGTTTTCTAAATTTGAGACCCTGTTCTGTTCTGTAATTCAGTTCCTGTGTAGCCAAGTTTACATTCCGTGTATTACTGATATCTTATGATGTTTCTTTTTCTGTGTGACTTATTTCAGTTAGAATCATCATACCTGAATCCACTCATTGTGCTGCTAAGGGCCTGATGACATAGATTTCATTGCTGAGTGATATTGCTTTGTAAGTAAATACCACAACTTCTTTATCCATTTTTCACTTTCTGCGATGTTGAACTTGTACGGTAAAAGAGGTTCTTGTAAACAGAGGCGTCCCAAACTTTGGGGTGGCTGTGTCTTTTTGATTTTAATTTCCCTAAGCTATAGGACCATAAGTGGAAGTGCCCTAGGCTCTGTTGCTTTGTTTTTTAGATGTTTCAGGAAACACCATACACTTCTCCCGAGTGTCTGTTGGCAATTTACATCCCGCCCATCAGCATAACAAGGCTCCCAGTTCTCCATGGCCTGTCCTGCCTTTCTGGATTTTACACTTTTTTCAGATGACCCTTTTGACCGGGGGGAAGTGAGACTAAATTGTAGTGCAGATTTCCTTTGCAAGCTTGCTTGGTTGGCCAAAAAGGGCTTATGCGTTTTTTCCTGAATATATTCAGGAAAAAACGCATACACCCTTTTTGGCCAAGTGCATCATTGTGGACGTTCTGCCTCTTTTCCTATGCTTTCAATGCAATTCCAGTCTACCTCCTGAAATCGGTTTCCTGCAATTCTGCCCCGCTTTCAAGTCCTCTTGGCAGCCTTACTTCAGTATATTTTTGGACGATAGCTGTCATTTATAACTCTGCAGGTTTGTGAATTACAGTGCCCCTGAGCTCCTTTCTTCAACTCGCTTTCTTGTGAGCTGGCCGCAACACCGCAGGATGGCTTCAGGCCCTAATCTGGTTCCGGCACGGCACGCTGAGCCTTTGGTTAATTCCGCTTCCTGGTGGGAAATGAGAGTTAAATTTGCCCGTCCAGACACCTCCAGCTAGTCTCTCATTGGTTCTCGCTATTCCTGTTCATCTTCCGCAGAAATTGCAAACTGGGCCAAACAGGAGGTTAAAGGGACTGACTCTCCAAGTCGGGAGAGTGTTAGTAAAGCGTCTGGAATGTTGCACCCGAGTACCAGGGTACGAAAACTGAGACATATTTGAACACGTCTCCCGATCACATTGTTGATCATACTCTAGGTTCCACATGCATGTTTTAGCTGAAGGAAGAATACCTTAAACCTGGGTAGTTGAAACCCGTGGAATGGGTACCATGCAATATGACTTCAAAGGGTCTTCATTTGCTCACCGAACCTCTCCAATCCTATCACTGCTGCGTTTATGTCCCTGTACACATGCTTGATTCTCTTTCGGAGACATAGCAATCCATAGGTTTTAAGATACTTAAGAGTCAGGTACATTCTTAGGCGTTTAATATGCGGTGTTGAGTCCATTTCGTTGAGCAAGGAGTAGCTCTTGTCTATTCCATATTTGGCTTAAGGAAGTTTATCTGTGCTCATTTCGATCTCTGGTTTTATGCAGCAGCCCAACTCACCTTTCCCCTTAAGCAAGCATAAGTTGGTTTTCTAAATTTGAGACCCTGTTCTGTTCTGTAATTCTGTTCCTGTGTAGCCAAGTTTACATTCCATTTATTACTGATAGCTTATGATGTTTCTTTTTCTGTGTGACTTATTTCAGTTAGAATCATCATACCTGAATCCACTCATTGTGCTGCTAAGGGCCTGATGACATAGATTTCATTGCTGAGTGATATTGCTTTGTAAGTAAATACCACAACTTCTTTATCCATTTTTCACTTTCTGCGATGTTGAACTTGTACTGTAAACGAGGTTCTTGTAAACAGAGGCGTCCCAAACTTTGGGGTGGCTGTGTCTTTTTGATTTTAATTTCCCTAAGCTATAGGACCATAAGTGGAAGTGCCCTAGGCTCTGTTGCTTTGTTTTTTAGATGTTTCAGGAAACACCATACACTTCTCCCGAGTGTCTGTTGGCAATGTACATCCCGCCCATCAGCATAACAAGGCTCCCAGTTTTCCATGGCCTGTCCTGCCTTTCTGGATTTTACACTTTTTTCAGATGGCCCTTTTGACCGGGGGGAAGTGAGACTTCTTTGTAGTGCAGATTTCCTTTGCAAGCTTGCTTGGTTGTCCAAAAAGTGCGTATGCGTTTTTTCCTGAATATATTCAGGAAAAAACGCATACGCCCTTTTTGGCCAAGTGCATCATTGTGGACGTTCTGCCTCTTTTCCTATGCTTTCAATGCAATTCCAGTCTACCTCCTGAAATCGGTTTCCTGCAATTCTGCCCCGCTTTCAAGTCCTCTTGGCAGCCTTACTTCAGTATATTTTCGGACGATAGCTGTCATTTATAACTCTGCAGGTTTGTGAATTACAGTGCCCCTGAGCTCCTTTCTTCAACTCGCTTTCTTGTGACCTGGCCGCAACACTGCAGGATGGCTTCAGGCCTTAATCTGGTTCCGGCACGGCACGCTAAGCCTTTGGTTAACTCCTCTTCCTGGTGGGAAATGAGAGTTAAATTTGCCCGTCCAGACACCTCCAGCTAGTCTCTCATTGGTTCTCGCTATTCCTGTTCATCTTCCGCAGAAATTGCAAACTGGGCAAACAGGAGGTTTAGGGACTGACTCTCCAAGTCGGGAGAATGTTTGTAAAGCGTCTGGAATGTTGCACCGAAGTACCAGGGTACGAAAACTGAGACATATTTGAACACGTCTCCCGATCACATGGTTGATCATACTCTAGGTTCCACATGCATGTTTTAGCTGAAGGAAGAATACCTTAAACCTGGGTAGTTGAAACCCGTGGAATGGGTACCATGCAATATGACTTCAAAGGGTCTTCATTTGCTCACCGAACCTCTCCAATCCTATCACTGCTGCGTTTATGCCCCTGTACACACGCTTGATTCTCTTTCAGACATAGCCATCCATATGTTTTAAGATTCTTACTAGTCAGGTATATTCTTAGGCGTTTAATATGGGGTGTTGAGTCCATTTCGTTGAGCAAGGAGTAGCTCTTGTCTATTCCATATTTGGCTTAAGGAACTTTATCTGTGCTCATTTCAATCTCTGGTTTTATGCAGCACCCCAACTCACCTTTACCCTTAAGCAAGCATAAGTTGGTTTTCTAAATTGGAGACCCTGTTCTGTTCTGTAATTCAGTTCCTGTGTAGCCAAGTTTACATTCCGTGTATTACTGATATCTTATGATGTTTCTTTTTCTGTGTGTCTTATTTCAGTTAGAATCATCATACCTGAATCCACTCATTGTGCTGCTAAGGGCCTGATGACATAGATTTCATTGCTGAGTTATATTGCCTTGTATGTAAGTACCACAACTTCTTTATCCATTTTTCACTTTCTGCGATATTGAACTTGTACCGTAAACGAGGTTCTTGTAAACAGAGCCGTCCCAAACTTTCGGGTGGCTGTGTCTTTTTAATTTTAATTTCCCTAATCTATAGGACCATAAGTGGAAGTGCCCTAGGCTCTGTTGCTTTGTTTTTTAGATGTTTCAGGAAACACCATACACTTCTCCAGAGTGGCTGTTGGCTATTTACATCCCGCCCATCAGCATAAGAAGGCTCCCAGTTCTGCATGCCCTGTCGTGCTTTTATGGATTTTACACTTTTTTCAGATGGCCCTTTTGACCAGGTGGAAGTGAGACTTCATTGTAGTGCACATTTCCTTTGCAAGCTTGCTTGGTTGGCCAAAAAGTGTGTATGCGTTTTTTCCTGAATATATTCAGGAAAAAACACATACGCCCTTTTTGGCCAAGTGCATCATTGTCGAGGTTCTGACTCTCTTCATATGTTTTCAATGCAATTCCAGTCTACCTCCTGAAATCGGTTTCCTGCAATTCTGCCTTGCTTTCAATGTCTCTTCATAGCCTTACCTCAATATATTTTTTGAAAATAGTTGGCCTTTATAACTCTGCAGGTTTTTGAATTGCGGTGGCCCTTAGCCCCACTTTTCAGCTCTTATTTTTGTGGTCTTGCCCCATAACCACAGGATTCCTTGAAGCCCTATTTTTCTTCTGGGGCACCTTGCTGTGCCTTTGGTTAATTCTTCTTACTGATGTGGCATTAGAGTGACATGTGCCCATTGAAACCGCTACAGCTTGTTTCTCACTGGTTCCCCCTATTCCCATTCATCCTCCACACTAACTGCAGACTGTGCGATACCAGAACTTAAAGGCATTGACTCCATGTGGGGATGTTGTTAGTAAAGCGGCTGGAATGTCGATCCGCAGCCCCAGGAGAGGAAAAATGAGGTGCGTTTTAGAAACCTTTCCCGATCATATGGTATACCAGTCGCTGGGTTTCCCAAGCATGGTTTAGCTGTAGGAAGATTCCCTTCAACCTGGAGTGTTGGGACCCTTGGACTGAGTAGCATGAAGTATTGCATTAAACTTTCGGCAGTTGCTCACCAAAGCTCACCAATCCTCTCAGCCCCAAGTGTCCAGCCTTATGTCTTATCCAGCTGTGGGTTTATATGTGGTCAATCCAGGTTGCATCACATCCCCTGAGCGAATTTTGTAAGAATTTTTCTCCCTTTCATTGTTTCAGCGTTTTCTTTTTAAAATTTATTTCTATAATGGGGTTTAGCTCATTTTCACTGCTGTGTTTGTGCCGCTCTGCACACACTTGATTCCCTTATGGAGATATATCAATACATGGGTTTTAAGATTCTTATTACTCAGATATATTTCTCTGCGGTGTATAGGGTGTGTTGAGGCCAGTTCATTGAGCAAGGTGTAGATCTTGTCTAATACCTATTTGGTTTATTGAACGGTATCTGTGCTAATTTCAAACTCTGGTTTTATGCATCACCCCACCTCTCCTTTCCCCTTAAGCTGACATAAGTGTGTTTTCTAAATGTGAGACACTGTTCTGTTCTGTAATTCATTTCTTGTGCAGCCATATTTACCCTCCCTCTATAAGTGATATCTTATGATATGTTTCTTTTTCTGTTTGACTTATTTCAAGTAGTATTATCGGACCTAAATCCACTCTTTATCCTTCTACTAGCCTTATTACATTGATTTCATGGTGAAGAGATATTCCATTGTACATAAGTACCACATCTTCTTTATCCATTGTTCTCTTTCCTGGGATATTTAAGGTGTACTGAAGTTGAGGTTCTTGTAAACAGAGTAGCCCTAAACTGTGGTGTGCTTGTGTCTTGTTGATTTTTAGACTTCCCTAGATATACTCCCATGATTGGAAGTGTCCTATGCTCTGTCGCTCTGTTTTTTAGATGATTTAGGAACCACCATACACTTCTCCAGAGTGGCTCTCGGCAGTTCACACACTGCCCATCAGCGTATAAAGGCTCCCTGTTCTCCATGACCTGTCCTGCCTTTCTGGATTTTACACTTTTTTAGGATGGCCCTTTTGACCGGTGGGAAGTGAGACTTCTTTGTTGTGCACATTTGCATTGCTTACTTGCTTCGTTGCCCATAAAGTGCGTATGCGTTTTTTCCTGGATATAATCAGGAAAAAACGCATACGCCCTTTTGGGCCAACTGCATCATTGTCGAAATTCTGCCGCTTTTCATGTGCATTAAAGACGAGTCCAATCTATCTCTTGAAATCTGTTTCTTGCAATTCTGTCTTGCATTCAGATCCTCTTCTTTGCCTTACCTCAACATATTTTTGGACATTAGTTTTCATTTATAACTCTGCAGGTTTGTGAATTGCAGTGACCCTGAGCTCCATTTTTTAAGTTGCTCTTTTGTGAGCTGTCCTCAAACCCGCAGGATTGCTTCAGGCCCTATTTTGGCTCCGGCGAGGCAGGCTGAGCCTTTCTTTAATTCTTATTCTTAATGGGAAATTAGAGTGATATGTGCCCGTCCAAACCCCTACAACTATTCTCTCATTGGTTCCCCCTCTTCCCGTTCATCCTCCTCACAATTTGCAAAATGTGTGAAACAGAAGTTTAAATGTGCTGATTCTCCAAGTGGGGAGATTCTAAGTAACATGGCTGGAATGGTGAACAGGAGCACCAGGAGAGGATAAATGAGGTGCATTTTAGACACATCTCCCGATCACATGGTGTACAGTCCTCTGGGTTTTCCATGCATGTTTTAGCTGTAGGAAGATCCCTTGAACCTGCAGATTTGGGACCCATTGAATGGGTACCAGGTAGTATTACTTTAAAGGGTGTGCATTTCCTCACCCAACCTCACATTTCTCTTAGCGCAAACAGTTTCCAGCCTTATGTCTCATCCTGCTGTGGGTCTAGATGTGTTCAATCCATGTTGCATCACCGTCCCTGAGGAAAAGTTGTAAGAGGTTTTCTCTGTCTCTCTGTCGTTTATTTTTTTCAATTTATTACTATATTGGTTACAGCTGATTTTCAAAGCTCTGTTTCTTGCTGCTGTACATCCACTTGATTCACGTACAGAGAGTCATCAATAAATTCTTTTTCAGATTCTTACCAGTCGTATATATTCTTTTCCGGTGACTTGAGTGTGCTGAGTGCAGTTCTTTTAGCTACCGTGTAGGCCTTGTTGATTATCAGTTTGGTATTTGGAATGGTATCTTTGCTAATTTCAACCTCCTGGATGATGCCTCACCCCTCCCCACCTTTCCCGTTTAGCAGCCTTATGCGTGTTTTCTACATATTTGACTATGTTTTTGTTTTGTAATTTATTTCATGTGTAGCCATTTTGGATTCCACCTTTAAGTGATATCTTATGATATGTGTCTTTTTCTTTTTGAATTCTGTCACTTAGAATGATCATACGTAACTCCTCCGGAGTTGTTACAACTGGCCATATTTCATTGATTTCCAGGCTGAATAATATTCCACTCTACCTAAGTACCACATCTCTATCCATTTTTTCCCTCCAGAGACATTTAAGTTATATCCTAGTCGAGGATCTTTTAAACAGAGAGGGGGTAAACATTGGGGTGCCTGTGTCCTCTCGATTTTTGTTTTTCCCAAGATATACGCCCATGAGTGCAAGTGCCCTATGCTCTGTAGCTCATTTTTTAGATGCTTTAGTAAACACAATACACTTCTCCAGAATGGCCGTTGGCAATATACATTTCCACTATAAGTCTCACAGGGCTCCCTCTTCTCGTTGCCCTGTCCTGCATTTCTGTTGTTTACGCTTTATGAGGATGGCTCTTCTGACTGATGCGAAGTGATATCTTTTGTAGTATTGACTTCCAGTGCCCACCTGTTTGGTTGGCTAAAAAAGTGTATGCCCTTTTCTTGAATATATACAGAAAAAAACGCATACACCCTTTTTGGCCAACTGCAATGTTGGCAATGTTGGCAATGTTCAGCTCCTTTTCTTGTGCTTAATGGCGAGTCCTTTCTACCTCCTCAAATCCCTTTCCTGCCATTCTCCCTTGCTTACAAGTCCTTTTCTCTGACTTTCCTCAAGACATTTTTCAGTGATGGATATTTTCAACTCTGCAGTTTTGTGAATTTTACTGCCCCTGAGTTCCATTGTTCAACTTGTGTTTATGGGAACTGGCCACAAAGCAGCGGGATTTCCTCAAGCCCTATACTGTTTCCATGGGCAACCCTAGCCTTTGGTCAATTCGTCTTCCTGATTGGAAATTAGAGTGACATGTGCCTGTCTGAACACCTAGGACTTGTCTCTCATTGTTCCTCATCCTTCCGCTTCATCCTCTGGACAAATTCCAAACTGTACGCAACAGGATGTTGACAGTGCTGACATCTCCAAGTGGGGAGACTGTTAGTAAAGACGCTGGAGGGGTGAACCCGAGCACCAGGAGATGAGGAGATGAGATGCCTTTTCCAAACTCTTCCCGATCAGACGGTATACCATCCTCTGGGTGTGACAGACATGTTTTAGCAGTAGGAAGAGTCCCATTCATGTAAGGAGAACACCAGGGCTTTTTCAAAATCAGTGTCTCCCCGAAACCCAAACTGGGGAAGTTTTTAAGCTACGGCTACACATATGTTCATTAAGGGCCTTGGGAAGTAGGCAGAGTCCAAACTTTAGATGATTGAAGTCTTCAGGGTCAGAAGCACTCACCACCAGCTTCCCTTAGGCTACACTTTAACTATCATTGATAGATGATGTCAATAAAAATATCTATTCTTTTTCAGATTATTTCCCCTTATAGGTTATTGCAAAATGTTGAGTGTAGTTCCCTGTGCTATACAGTAGTTCCTTGTTGATGATCTATTTTATACATAGCAGTGTGTATGTGTTAATTCCAAACTGTTCATTTATCCCTCCTCCCACCTTTCCCCTTTGGTAATAATAAATTATAAGATTTTATACTTCTCAGAAATGGGGGAGCTGAAAGAGAGGTATCATTTTCAATGGAAAAGCATTTAAAACAAGATTGAAGGTTTAACCAAGATTATTAGATGTACATCCTTGGAAAGAAATCACTTCGTTTCTCTAATATTGACCTGACGAATAAGACAAACCTTTTCACTGAACTTGCTTATAAAAAGTGATGGAAATATCAAATGGAAGTGTTAGAAACATCTTATTTTACCCGAGCCTTATACACTGTTCTATGTTAACTACAGTTTGGCTCACACATCTGTTCATTGAGGTTACAATAGTCTCAATTTCTGTTACTGATCCTCCAGAGTGGACCCCAACAAGTGTCCCCCTGCCCAGTGTCATTGGGGCCAACAGATCGAGACTGAGTTTGGTTCACAAGCAAAGGAAACTTTATATTTTGATCAGAGAATGGAGAGGTGAGAGCATGCACTACCCCGTGGGCTGTGGGCTGGGCTGCTGTGTAGAGATCCTGTCAGAGTCAGTGGGAGGGAGGGAGGCGGCAGAGCTCTCGAGGGCCGGGTTGGCTGTAGCTCAGGCTCTATATCGTGGAGTCTGCACTGGGCCCCAGGAGCTGAGGTGTCGACCCAGCCATTCTGCACTAGGAAATCTGGTCTGAAGTGCCGGGTGTGGAACCTCTGCATGCGGGACCCTAGGAGCACGTGAAATTAGACAAAGCACAAAGGATAAAAAAGGTTAGACTTGACTTTATTGCCCAGATTCTATTTTTATCTCCCAGGGATTTTTAATGGGCTTTGCTGGGGACAAACCCCTCCTCTGCCTTTTGTCCCGTTCCTCATTCTTGGAGTGCTGAGGGTGCAGACCCTTCTTCTGTAACTGCTGAGTGCTGAGTTGGGAGCCCTCATACCCTGGGGCGAGGGTCAGAGCTTCTCCCCAGCAGCCTCCCGGTGACGTTGATTGTCCCCAGGACCCCTGCCTCCCTGCTCGTCCACCTGAGCACCAGCATTGGAAGTGTTATAGATTCTAATGACCTTTAAGGGTCCAGGAAAGAGATGTGCAGAGACGCTGTGGGGGCCGGTTTCACCCCGCCCCACATTTGTTCGGCCACCTTAGGCTGACCGTTTCTGCCAGCCTAGATGCTCTGACCAGTAGTCTGCGCTTTCTTCAATTAGGCCCCTGAATTAACGTACAAACAGCACCAGGTGTCAGAGCCCTGCCCGCTCAACTCCCAGACAGTCCAGGGTCAGTGGTGATAAGGACCATGATGGCTACTGAGTCAACAGCCTTTGGAAGTAAACAGGAGTCCAGCCGGTCTTATTGGCCACCATCATCACGGTGTCTGTAGGCTTTTCTATGGTGACAGTGTGGTATACGGTTCCCCCGCCAAGATTATTAGCTCCCCTCTGGGTGCAGTAAGTCCTGCAAGCAGTAGTCTACTCTTTTGGGACACACTCTTGTTGTTTTATGAGAGAAACTCCAGGTCAAGTGATGTTCACACGAGTCGTCATGGTGCCCTGTTGCCCCCGGTTATCTCTCTGGATGTTGGAGTTGGAGGGCCTCCTCACTCGAGGTCGGTGTGCCCACGGAGCGAACCCTGCAACTTCAGGGCATGGTTGGTGGTTAGGATCACCACGTGGGGTCCTTTTCCCGTAGGAGGGAGGTGGCCTTTTGGGCTGCTGATTTCCAGGTTTTTAGATACCGCCAGTATCTTGGCCAGATGTGGCAGTGGGCCAAGCTCCTTAGTGACCGTAGTTTATCCTACCTGGATGGCATTCTTGCATTGTTCCATTTCAAGTGGTCCCAGTTTTTGCACTAATTCTCCAATGGCGATTCACCTTTCACCGGGAATGTAAAGGTCAAAGGGTTTATCTAAATTAGGGAGTTCCAGGGCAAGGGTCTGAATTGACTGCTCTTTCCATTCTTGAAAGGCCACTTCTGGATTCTATTCAAAAGGATCATCATCTTTTCCTTTCAGTGTTTCATATAGAGGCCCAGCTAGTAGACTGTAGTTAGGGATCCAGAAGCAGCAAACCCTGGCCTCCGCAGGAACCCCTAAGCTGTCTTCTAGTTTTAGAAAGGGGTAAGGCTGAAAATGGTTTCTTCCCTTTCCTGGGATGGGCTTCTCTGACCTTGTGTGAGAATGAAGCCCAGGCAGGTCACCGCAGTCTGTGATATTTGAGCTTTTTCTTGGACAACTTCTATCCTTTATTGGCTTGGTAGTTCAGAGGCCTCCTTAGTAGGGCTGGCGATCAGAATGTCGTCTGCATATTGAAGGAGGGTTTCCTTTTCCAGAGGTAGAACTTTTAGGTCTTTAGCTAAGCTTTCCCCAAAGACGGTGTGGGAATTTTTGCACCCTTGGGGCCAGACGGCCCGGAAGTATTGTTTTAGTTGTATGTTGAGTCCTGCCACTCACAAGCCAAAATTTCTTGTGACTCTGGGACTAATGGAATACAAAAGAAGGCATCATTGAAGACTAATACAGAATACCATGTCCTGGTGGTTGGTAGAATGACCAGCAGGGTGTAGGAATTAGGAGCAACTGGAGGTATATCCTCGGTGGCTTCACTGACTGTCCTGACATCCTTTACCAGGTCCCCAGCAGCCCATGGGGCTCTCGTGGTCAGACCAATCGCAGAATATGGAGCTCACCTGGGCAGGTACCCCACCCCCACCCCAGCCCACGGGGCTCTTGTGATCAGGCCCCTCCCAGGATACAGAGCTACCCTTGCAGGTACCGTGGCAGGGCTGGGCACACAGGAACCGTGCACATAGCCCTCATTGCAGAGCACCCCCAGTTCACCTGTCGCTCAGAGCTGACACAGAGCACCTCAGAGCAGGACTTGAACTAACAAACAGCAGCTGCGACAGGTCTGTGACCCTGGGCATCACTCCGTGAGGCCTCCCTCCACCTGGTCTTCCAGAGACTTCCACTGCACCCGGGGCACCAGGCCTCTGTCTCCAACCACCACCCACCCCTCCTCTCCCTGACTCCTGGGTTCCTCTCATTAGGAGAGGGTTTTCTTGAAGTTGTCTCCCACTCATGGGCCAGATAAAATGATTAGAAAACAAGCCAAAGCTGCAGTCCCTTGTCTATCCTGACTCTCAGGAGCCCACACCTGTTCCTTGGACCTGGCCGGTTCAGCAAGTTCCATTTTCTGCAACTGTGAGCCCCTGAGGGGTGATGATTGGCTGACCTGGGCAGCCTTACCGTGCCGGCCAGCCCTCCCCAGGTGTGCCTGGGTTGAGATCAATATAAATACCACTCCAGGCAGCAAGAGCCCCTGCAGCCGTGCCTGACGCCATTTTCTCTGCCCTGTCAGCAGTCTCGGGGCTGGGCTGGTGGGAGGGAGTGAGAGGCCACGGCTTTGTGGGTGGCCCAGTGTGAGTGGGGCTCTGCTGGACTTTCTGCAGCAGTTGCCAGGTTGCCACCTGCTAAAGAAGAGGATGTGTCACCCATACCTGCTGCTGGAATTTCTCCCTGGGCAGAGGTGAGGAAGGAAAAAAGCAGTGGGGGCAGGGACAGGACGGGTATCTCAGGCAGGGAAATGGAAATCTTCCAGAAGAGCACCCAGGGCCAGGACCATCCTGGCTGGCCTGCAGGCACCAAGTCGGCCGGCATGCTGTCACTCGTGTGGCTCTATGGCCCTTCCTCTAGGCTTTCAAGTCCTTGTATATATTCAGGTGTTTTACCTGGGACGGGTGGGAATAGTTCAGCAGCAACTGGCCTGGGGCTCAGCTCACGTTTACTCACAGATGCCTCGGCACGGTGTCCCAGCTTTGCAATGAGGACGCTTGTTGCGTGGGGGCTGCTGGCTGAATGGGAGACGATTCCCCACCACTGACCAACTTCAGAATTGTTTACAACTGGAGCAAGTACCCTGATACGGTTTTCCTCTGTGTAACTGGTGGGTTCTGTGTTTTTTTCTCTTTTTCGTTTTTGGTTCAAGGTAGATTTTATTCCTCTTTTTTGTATTTACAGATATAAGCATGGAAATAATTTATTCATATAAATACATGTATGTGCAGGGAATAATTGTTTTTTCTGTTTTATTTTTTAAATTTTATTTCTTTTTAATTTTGAATTTTATTTTATATTTTTATACAGCAGGTTCTTATTGGTTATCTATTTTATACATATAAATGTATACATGCCAATCCCAGTCTCTCAACTCCTCCCACCACCACCCCCCCAACAGCTTTCCCCCCTTGTTGTCCATACGTTTGTTGTCTACATCTGTTGCTCTATTTATGCCTTGCAAAATGGTTAATCTGTACAGTTTTTCTAGGTTCCACATATATGCATGAATATACAAGATTTGTTTTTCTCTTTCTGACTTACTTCACTCTGTATGACAGTCTCTAGATCCATCGACGTCTCTACAAATGACCCAATTTCATTCCTTTTCATGGCTTAGTAATATTCCATTTTATATATGTACCACAGCTTTATGCATTCGTCTGTCTGTGGGCATTTAGGTTGCTTCCATTACCTCGATATTGTAAATAGTGATGCAATGAGCATTGCGGTGAATGACTCTTTTTGATTTATGGTTTTGTCTGGGTATATGTCCAGTACTGGGATTGCTGTATCATATGGTAATTCTATTGTTAGTTTCTTAAGAAATTCCATATTGTTCTCCATAATGACTGTATCAATTTATATTCCCAACAATAGTGGAAGAGGGTTCCTTTTCTCCACACCCTTTCCAGCATTTTTTGTTTGTAGATTTTCTATGATGCTTATTCTACCAGGTGTGAGGTGATACCTCATTGTTGAATCCATTTCGTTGAGCAAGGGGTAGGCCTTGTCTATTACATATTTGGCTTATGGAACGGTATCTGTGCTAATTTCAAACTCTGCTTTTATGCAGCACCCCAACTCACCTTCCCCCTTAAGCAAGCATAAGTTGGTTTTCTAAATTTGAGACCCTGTTCTGTTTTGTAATTCAGTTCATGTGTAGCCAAGTTCACATTCCGTGTATTAGTGATACCTTATGATGTTTCTTTTTCTGTGTGACTTATTTCACTTAGAATCATCGTGCCTCAATCCACTCATTATGCTGGTACGGGCCTGGTGACATAGATTTCATTGCTGAGTGGTATTCTGTTGTACATAAGTACCGCAACTTCTTTATCCATTATTTGCTCTCTGGGATATTTAACTTGTGCCGCAGAAGAGATTCCTGTAAAAAGAGCCGTCCCAAATTTTGGGGTGGCTGTGTCTTTTTGATTTTAATTTCCCTAAGCTATAGGACCATAAGTGGAAGTGCCCTAGGCTCTGTTGCTTTGTTTTTTAGATGTTTCAGGAAACACCATACACTTCTACAGAGCGGCTGTTGGGAATTTACATCCCGCCCATCAGCATAACAAGGCTCCCAGTTCTCCGTGGCCTGTTCTGCCTTTCTGGATTTTACACTTTTTTCAGATGGCCCTTTTGACCGGGGGGAAGTGAGACTTCATTGTAGTGCAGATTTCCTTTGCAAGCTTGCTTGGTTGGCCAAAAAGGGCGTATGCGTTTTTTCCTGAATATATTCAGGAAAAAACACATACGCCCTTTTTGACCAAGTGCATCATTGTCGAAGTTCTTCCTCTTTTCCTGTGTTTTAAATGCAATCCAATTCCGATTCCTCCTGAAATCGGTTTCCTGCAATTCTGCCCCGCATTCAAGTCCTCTTGGCAGCCCTACTTCAGTATATTTTCGGACAATAGCTGTCATTTATAAATCTGCAGGTTTGTGAATTACAGTGCCCCTGAGCTCCTTTCTTCAACTCGCTTTCTTTTGAGCTGGCCACAACACCGCAGGATTGCTTCAGGCCCTAATCTGGTTCCGGCACGGCATGCTGAGCCTTTGGTTTATTCCTCTTCCCTGTGGGAAATGAGAGTTAAATTTGCCCGTCCAGACACCTCCAGCTAGTCTCTCATTGGTTCTCCCTATTCCTGTTCATCTTCCGCAGAAATTGCAAACTGAGCCAAACAGGAGGTTAAAGGGACTGACTCTCCAAGTCGGGAGAGTGTTAGTAAAGTGTCTGGAATGTTGCACCCGAGTACCAGGGAACGAAAAGTGAGACACATTTGAACACGTTTCTCGATCACACGGTGGATCATACTCTGGGTTCCACATGCATGTTTTAGCTAAAGGAAGAATCCCTTAAACCTGGAGAGTTGAGACCCATGGAATGGGTACCATGCAATATGACTTCAAAGGGTCTGCATTTGCTCACCGAACCTCACCAATCTTATGAGCCCCAAGTGTCCAGCCTTATGTGTCACCCAGCTCTGGGTGTAGATATGGTAAATGCAGGTTGCATCAGAAGCCTTGAATGAATTACTTAAGTATTGCTCTCTATTTCACTGTCATTGTGTTTTGTTTAAGAAATTTATTTTTAATATGGGATTTAGCTGATTTTCACTGCTTTAATGCCGCTGTACACACTCTTGATTCTCTTACAGAGATATATAAATCCATTGCTTTTATGATTCTTACTAGGCAGGTATATTCCTAGGCGTTGAATATGGGGTGTTGAGTCCATTTCGTTGAGCAAGGAGTAGCTCTTGTCTATTCCATATTTGCCTTATAGAACGTTATCTGTGCTCATTTCAATCTCTGGTTTTATGCAGCACCCCAACTCACCTTTCCCCTTAAGCAAGCATAAGTTGGTTTTCTAAATTTGAGACCCTGTTCTGTTTTGGAATTCAGTTCCTGTGTAGCCAAGTTTACATTCCGTGTATTAGTGATATCTTATGATGTTTCTTTTTCTGTGTGACTTATTTCAGTTAGAATCATCATACCTGAATCCACTCATTGTGCTGCTAAGGGCTTGATGACATAGATTTCATTGCTGAGTGATATTGCTTTGTAAGTAAATACCACAACTTCTTTATCCATTTTTCACTTTCTGCGATGTTGAACGTGTACGGTAAACGAGGTTCTTGTAAACAGAGGCGTCCCAAACTTTGGGGTGGCTGTGTCTTTTTGATTTTAATTTCCCTAAGCTATAGGACCATAAGTGGAAGTGCCCTAGGCTCTGTTGCTTTGTTTTTTAGATGTTTCAGGAAACACCATACACTTCTCCCGAGTGTCTGTTGGCAATATTACATCCCGCCCATCAGCATAACAAGGCTCCCAGTTCTCCATGGCCTGTCCTGCCTTTCTGGATTTTACACTTTTTTCAGATGGCCCTTTTGACCGGGGTGAAGTGAGACTTCATTGTAGTGCAGATTTCGTTTGCAAGCTTGCTTGGTTGGCCAAAAAGGGCGTATGTGTTTTTTCCTGAATATATTCAGGAAAAAACGCATACGCCCTTTTTGGCCAAGTGCATCATTGTGGACGTTCTGCCTCTTTTCCTATGCTTTCAATGCAATTCCAGTCTACCTCCTGAAATCGGTTTCCTGCAATTCTGCCCCGCTTTCAAGTCCTCTTGGCAGCCTTCCTTCAGTATATTTTTGGACGATAGCTGTCATTTATAACTCTGCAGGTTTGTGAATTACAGTGCCCCTGAGCTCCTTTCTTCAACTCGCTTTCTTGTGAGTTGGCCGCAACACCGCAGGATGGTTTCAGGCCCTAACTGGTTCCGGCACGGCACGCTGAGCCTTTGGTTAATTCCTCTTCCTGGTGGGAAATGAGAGTTAAATTTGCCCGTCCAGACACCTCCAGCTAGTCTCTCATTTGTTCTCGTTATTCCTGTTCATCTTCCGCAGAAATTGCAAACTGGGCCAAACAGGAGGTTAAAGGCGCTGGCTCTCCAAGTGGGGAGAGTGTTAGTAAAGCGTCTGGAATGTTGCACCCGAGTACCAGGGGAGGAAAACTGAGACATATTTGAACACGTCTCCTGTTCACACGGTTGATCATACTCTGGGTTCCACATGCATGTTTTAGCTGAAGGAAGAATACTTTAAACCTGGGTAGTTGAAACCCGTGGAATGGGTACCATGAAATATGACTTCAAAGGGTCTTCATTTTCTCACCGAACCTCTCCAATCCTATCACTGCTGCGTTTATGCCCCTGTACACATGCTTGATTCTCTTTCGGAGACATAGCAATCCATAGGTTTTAAGATACTTACTAGTCAGGTACATTCTTAGGCGTTTAATATGGGGTCTTGAGTCCATTTCGTTGAGCAAGGAGTAGCTCTTGTCTATTCCATATTTGGCTTAAGGAACTTTATCTGTGCTCATTTCAATCTCTGGTTTTATGCAGCACCCCAACTCACCTTTCCCCTTAAGCAAGCAGAAGTTGGTTTTCTAAATTTGAGACCCTGTTCTGTTTTGGAATTCAGTTCCTGTGTAGCCAAGTTTACATTCCGTGTATTAGTGATAACTTATGATGTTTCTTTTTCTGTGTGACTTATTTCAGTTACAATCATCGTACCTGAATCCACTCATTATGCTGCTACGGGCCTGATGACATAGATTTCATTGCTGAGTGATACTGCATTGTACGTAAGTACCACAAGTTCTTTATCCATTTTTCACTTTCTGTGATATTGAACTTGTACGGTAAACGAGGTTCTTGTAAACAGAGGCGTCCCAAACTTTGGGGTGGCTGTGTCTTTTTGATTTTAATTTCCCTAAGCTATAGGACCATAAGTGGAAGTGCCCTAGGCTCTGTTGCTTTGTTTTTTGGATGTTTCAGGAAACACCATACACTTCTCCCGAGTGTCTGTTGGCAATTTACATCCCGCCCATCAGCATAACAAGGCTCCCAGTTCTCCATGGCCTGTCCTGCCTTTCTGAATATATTCAGGAAAAAACGCATACGCCCTTTTTGGCCAAGTGCATACTTGTGGACGTTCTGCCTCTTTTCCTATGCTTTCAATGCAATTCCAGTCTACCTCCTGAAATCGGTTTCCTGCAATTCTGCCCCACTTTCAAGTCCTCTTGGCAGCCTTACTTCAGTATATTTTTGGACGATAGCTGTCATTTATAACTCTGCAGGTTTGTGAATTACAGTGCCCCTGAGCTCCTTTCTTCAACTCGCTTTCTTTTGAGCTGGCCGCAACACCGCAGGATGGCTTCAGGCCCTAATCTGGTTCCGGCACGGCACGCTGAGCCTTTGGTTATTTCCTCTTCCTGGTGGGAAATGAGAGTTAAATTTGCCCGTCCAGACACCTCCAGCTAGTCTCTCATTGGTTCTCCCTATTCCTGTTCATCTTCCACAGAAATTGCAAACTGGGCTAAACAGGAGGTTAAAGGCTGACTCTCCAAGTGGGGAGAGTGTTAGTAAAGCGTCTGGAATGTTGCACCCGAGTACCAGGGGAGGAAAACTGAGACATACTTGAACAGGTCTCCCGTTCACACGGTTGATCATACTCTGTGTTCCACATGCATGTTTTAGCTGAAGGAAGAATACCTTAAACGTGGGTAGTTGAAACCCGTGGAATGGGTACCATGCAATATGACTTCAAAGGGTCTTCATTTGCTCACCGAACCTCTCCAATCCTATCACTGCTGCGTTTATGCCCCTGTACACACGCTTGATTCTCTTTTGGAGACATAGCAATCCATAGGTTTTAAGATACTTACTAGTCAGGTACATTCTTAGGCGTTTAATATGCGGTGTTGAGTCCATTTCGTTGAGCAAGGAGTAGCTCTTGTCTATTCCATATTTGGCTTAAGGAACTTTATCTGTGCTCATTTCAATCTCTGGTTTTATGCAGAACCCCAGCTCACCTTTCCCCTTAAGCAAGCATAAGTTGGTTTTCTAAATTTGAGACCCTGTTCTGTATTGGAATTCAGTTCCTGTGTAGCCAAGTTTACATTCCGTGTATTACTGATATCTTATGATGTTTCTTTTTCTGTGTGACTTATTTCAGTTAGAATCATCATACCTGAATCCACTCATTGTGCTGCTAAGGGCCTGATGACATAGATTTCATTGCTGAGTGATACTGCATTGTACGTAAGTACCACAAGTTCTTTATCCATTTTTCACTTTCTGCGATGTTGAACTTGTACTGTAAACGAGGTTCTTGTAAACAGAGCCGTTCCAAACTTCGGGGTGGCTGTGTGTTTTTGATTTTAATTTCCCTAAGCTATAGGACCATAAGTGGAAGTGCCCTAGGCTCTGTTGCTTTGTTTTTTAGATGTTTCAGGAAACACCATACACTTCTCCCGAGTGTCTGTTGGCAATTTACATCCCGCCCATCAGCATATCAAGGCTCCCAGTTCTCCATGGCCTGTCCTGCCTTTCTGGATTTTACACTTTTTTCAGATGGCCCTTTTGACCGGGGGGAAGTGAGACTTCATTGTAGTGCAGATTTCCTTTGCAAGTTTGCTTGCTTGGCCAAAAAGGGCGTATGCGTTTTTTCCTGAATATATTCAGGAAAAAACGCATACGCCCTTTTTGGCCAAGTGCATCATTGTGGACGTTCTGCCTCTTTTCCTATGCTTTCAATGCAATTCCAGTCTACCTCCTGAAATCGGTTTCCTGCAATTCTGCCCCGCTTTCAAGTCCTCTTGGCAGCCTTACTTCAGTATATTTTTGGACGATAGCTGTCATTTATAACTCTGCAGGTTTGTGATTTACAGTGCCCCTGAGCTCCTTTCTTCAACTCGCTTTCTTGTGACCTGGCCGCAACACCACAGGGTGGCTTCAGGCCCTAATCTGGTTCCGGCACGGCACGCTGAGCCTTTGGTTAATTCCTCTTCCTGGTGGGAAATGAGAGTTAAATTTGCCCGTCCAGACACCTCCAGCTAGTCTCTCATTGGTTCTCCCTATTCCTGTTCATCTTCCGCAGAAATTGCAAACTGGGCCAAACAGGAGTTTAAAGGGACTGACTCTCCAAGTCGGGAGAGTGTTAGTAAAGTGTCTGGAATGTTGCACGCGAGTACCAGGGTACGAAAACTGAGACATATTTGAACACGTCTCCCGATCACATGGTTGATCATACTCTAGGTTCCACATGCATGTTTTAGCTGAAGGAAGAATACCTTAAACCTGGGTAGTTGAAACCCGTGGAATGGGTACCATGCAATATGACTTCAAAGGGTCTTCATTTGCTCACCGAACCTCTCCAATCCTATCACTGCTGCGTTTATGCCCCTGTACACACGCTTGATTCTCTTTTGGAGACATAGCAATCCATAGGTTTTAAGATACTTACTAGTAAGGTACATTCTTAGGCGTTTAATATGGGGTGTTGAGTCCATTTCGTTGAGCAAGGAGTAGCTCTTGTCTATTCCATATTTGGCTTAAGGAACTTTATCTGTGCTCATTTCAATCTCTGGTTTTATGCAGCACCCCAACTCACCTTTCCCCTTAAGCAAGCATAAGTTGGTTTTCTAAATTTGAGACCCTGTTCTGTTTTGGAATTCAGTTCCTGTGTAGCCAAGTTTACATTCCGTGTATTAGTGATATCTTATGATGTTTCTTTTTCTGTGTGACTTATTTCAGTTAGAATCATCGTACCTGAATCCACTCATTATGCTGCTACGGGCCTGATGACATAGATTTCATTGCTGAGTGATACTGCATTGTACGTAAGTACCACAAGTTCTTTATCCATTTTTCACTTTCTGTGATATTGAACTTGTACGGTAAACGACGTTCTTGTAAACAGAGGCGTCCCAAACTTTGGGGTGGCTGTGTCTTTTTGATTTTAATTTCCCTAAGCTATAGGGCCATAAGTGGAAGTGCCCTAGGCTCTGTTGCTTTGTTTTCTGGATATTTCAGGAAACACCATACACTTCTCCCGAGTGTCTGTTGGCAATTTACATCCCGCCCATCAGCATAACAAGGCTCCCAGTTCTCCATGGCCTGTCCTGCCTTTCTGGATTTTACACTTTTTTCAGATGGCCCTTATGACCGGGGGGAAGTGAGACTTCATTGTAGTGCAGATTTCCTTTGCAAGCTTGCTTGGTTGGCCAAAAAGTGCGTATGCGTTGTTTCCTGAATATATTCAGGAAAAAACGCATACGCCCTTTTTGGCCAAGTGCATCATTGTGGACGTGCTGCCTCTTTTCCTATGCTTTCAATGCAATTCCAGTCTACCTCCTGAAATCGGTTTCCTGCAATTCTGCCCCGCTTTCAAGTCCTCTTGCCAGCCTTACTTCAGTATATTTTTGGACGATAGCTGTCATTTATAACTCTGCAGGTTTGTGAATTACAGTACCCCTGAGCTCCTTTGTTCAACTCGCTTTCTTGTGAGCTGGCCGCAACACCGCAGGATGGCTTCAGGCCCTAATCTGGTTCCGGGACGGCACGCTGAGCCTTTCGTTAATTCCTCTTCCTGGTGGGAAATGAGAGTTAAATTTGCCCGTCCAGACACCTCCAGCTAGTCTCTCATTGGTTCTCGCTATTCCTGTTCATCTTCCGCAGAAATTGCAAACTGGGCCAAACAGGAGGTTAAAGGCGCTGACTCTCCAAGTGGGGAGAGTGTTAGTAAAGCGTCTGGAATGTTGCACCCGAGTACCAGGGGAGGAAAACTGAGACATATTTGAACATGTCTCCTGTTCACACGGTTGATCATACTCTGGGTTCCACATGCATGTTTTAGCTGAAGGAAGAATACCTTAAACCTGGGTAGTTGAAACCCGTGGAATGGGTACCATGCAATATGACTTCAAAGGGTCTTCATTTGCTCACCGAACCTCTCCAATCCTATCACTGCTGCGTTTATGCCCCTGTACACATGCTTGATTCTCTTTCAGACATAGCCAACCATACGTTTTAAGTTTCTTACTAGTCAGGTATATTCTTAGGCGTTTAATATGGGGTTTTGAGTCCATTTCGTTGAGCAAGGAGTAGCTCTTGTCTATTACATATTTGTCTTAAGGAACTTTATCTGTGCTCATTTCAATCTCTGGTTTTATGCAGCACCCCAACTCACCTTTCCCCTTAAGCAAGCATAAGTTGGTTTTCTAAATTTGAGACCCTGTTCTGTTTTGGAATTCAGTTCCTGTGTAGCTCAGTTTACATTCCGTGTATTAGTGATATCTTATGATGTTTCTTTTTCTGTGGAACATATTTCAGTTAGAATCATCGTACCTGAATCCACTCATTATGCTGCTGCGGGCCTGATGACATAGATTTTATTGCTGAGTGATACTGCATTGTACGTAAGTACCACAAGTTCTTTATCCATTTTTCACTTTCTGTGATATTGAACTTGTACGGTAAACGAGGTTCTTGTAAACAGAGGCGTCCCAAACTTTGGGGTGGCTGTGTCTTTTTGATTTTAATTTCCCTAAGCTATAGGACCATAAGTGGAAGTGCCCTAGGCTCTGTTGCTTTGTTTTTCAGATGTTTCAGGAAACACCATACACTTCTCCCGAGTGTCTGTTGGCAGTTTCCATCCCGCCCATCAGCATAACAAGGCTCCCAGTTCTCCATGGCCTGTCCTGCCTTTCTGGATTTTACACTTTTTTCAGATGGCCCTTTTGACCGGGGGGAAGTGAGACTTCATTGTAGTGCAGATTTCCTTTGCAAGCTTGCTTGGTTGGCCAAAAAGGGCGTATGCGTTTTTTCCTGAATATATTCAGGAAAAAACGCATACGCCCTTTTTGGCCAAGTGCATCATTGTGGACGTTCTGCCTCTTTTCCTGTGCTTTCAATGCAATTCCAGTCTACCTCCTGAAATCGGTTTCCTGCAATTCTGCCTCACTTTCAAGTCCTCTTGGCAGCCTTACTTCAGTATATTTTTGGACGATAGCTGTCATTTATAACTCTGCAGGTTTGTGAATTACAGTGCCCCTGAGCTCCTTTCTTCAACTCGCTTTCTTTTGAGCTGGCCGCAACACCGCAGGATGGCTTCAGGCCCTAATCTGGTTCCGGCACGGCACGCTGAGCCTTTGGTTAGTTCCTCTTCCTGTTGGGAAATGAGAGTTAAATTTGCCCGTCCAGACACCTCCAGCTAGTCTCTCATTGGTTCTCACTATTCCTGTTCATCTTCCGCAGAAATTGCAAACTGGGCTAAACAGGAGGTTAAAGGCTGACTATCCAAGTGGGGAGAGTGTTAGTAAAGCATCTGGAATGTTGCACCCGAGTACCAGGGGAGGAAAACTGAGACATATTTGAACAGGTCTCCCGTTCACACGGTTGATCATACTCTGGGTTCCACATGCATGTTTTAGCTGAAGGAAGAATACCTTAAACGTGGGTAGTTGAAACCCGTGGAATGGGTACCATGCAATATGACTTCAAAGGGTCTTCATTTGCTCACCGAACCTCTCCAATCCTATCAGTGCTGTGTTTATGCCCCTGTACACATGCTTGATTCTCTTTTGGACACATAGCAATCCATAGGTTTTAAGATACTTACTAGTCAGGTACATTCTTAGGCATTTAATATGCGGTGTTGAGTCCATTTCGTTGAGCAAGGAGTAGCTCTTGTCTATTCCATATTTGGCTTAAGGAACTTTATCTGTGCTCATTTCAATCTCTGGTTTTATGCAGCACCCCAACTCACCTTTCCCCTTAAGCAAGCATAAGTTGGTTTTCTAAATTTGAGACCCTGTTCTGTTCTGTAATTCAGTTCCTGTTTGGCAAAGTTTACATTCCATGTATTACTGATATCTTATGATGTTTCTTTTTCTGTGTGACTTATTTCAGTTAGAATCATCATACCTGAATCCACTCATTGTGCTGCTAAGGGCCTGATGACATAGATTTCATTGCTGAGTGATATTGCTTTGTAAGTAAATACCGCAACTTCTTTATCCATTTTTCACTTTCTGCGATGTTGAACTTGTACTGTAAACGAGGTTCTTGTAAACAGAGGCGTCCCAAACTTTGGGGTGGCTGTGTCTTTTTGATTTTAATTTCCCTAAGCTATAGGACCATAAGTGGAAGTGCCCTAGGCTCTGTTGCTTTGTTTTTTAGATGTTTCAGGAAACACCATACACTTCTCCCGAGTGTCTGTTGGCAATTGACATCCCGCCCATCAGCATAACAAGGCTCCCAGTTCTCCATGGCCTGTCCTGCCTTTCTGGATTTTACACTTTTTTCAGATGGCCCTTTTGACCGGGGGCGGGGGGGAAGTGAGACTTCATTGTAGTGCAGATTTCCTTTGCAAGCTTGCTTGGTTGGCCAAAAAGGGCGTATGCGTTTTTTCCTGAATATATTCAGGAAAAAACGCATACGCCCTTTTTGGCCAAGTGCATCATTGTGGACGTTCTGCCTCTTTTCCTATGCTTTCAATGCAATTCCAGTCTACCTCCTGAAATCGGTTTCCTGCAATTCTGCCCCGCTTTCAAGTCCTCTTGGCAGCCTTACTTCAGTATATTTTTGGACGATAGCTGTCATTTATAACTCTGCAGGTTTGTGAATTACAGTGCCCCTGAGCTCCTTTCTTCAACTCGCTTTCTTTTGAGCTGGCCGCAACACCGCAGGATGGCTTCAGGCCCTAATCTGGTTCCGGCACGGCACGCTGAGCCTTTGGTTAGTTCCTCTTCCTGGTGGGAAATGAGAGTTAAATTTGCCCGTCCAGACACCTCCGCCTGGTCTCTCATTGGTTCTCCCTATTCCTGTTCATCTTCCGCAGAAATTGCAAACTTGGCCAAACAGGAGGTTAAAGGCGGTGACTCTCCAAGTGGGGAGAGTGTTAGTAAAGCGTCTGGAATGTTGCACCCGAGTACCAGGGGAGGAAACCTGAGACATATTTGAACACGTCTCCCGTTCACACTGTTGATCATACTCTGGGTTTCACATGCATGTTTTAGCTGAAGGAAGAATACCTTAAACCTGGATAGTTGAAACCCGTGGAATGGGTACCATGCAATATGACTTCAAAGGGTCTTCATTTGCTCACCGAACCTCTCCAATCCTATCACTGCTGCGTTTATGCCCCTGTACACACGCTTGATTCTCTTTTGGAGACATAGCAATCCATAGGTTTTAAGATACTTACTAGTCAGGTACATTCTTAGGAGTTTAATATGCGGTGTTGAGTCCATTTCGTTGAGCAAGGAGTAGCTCTTGTCTATTCCATATTGGCTTAAGGAACTTTATCTGTGCTCATTTCAATCTCTGGTTTTATGCAACACCCCAACTCACCTTTCCCCTTAAGCAAGCATAAGTTGGTTTTCTAAATTTGAGACCCTGTTCTGTTCTGTAATTCAGTTCCTGTGTAGCCAAGTTTACATTCCGTGTATTAGTGATATCTTATGATGTTTCTTTTTCTGTGTGACTTATTTCAGTTAGAATCATCGTACCTGAATCCACTCATTATGCTGCTACAGGCCTGATGACATAGATTTCATTGCTGAGGGATACTGCATTGTACGTAAGTACCACAAGTTCTTTATCCATTTTTCACTTTCTGTGATATTGAACTTGTACGGTAAACGAGGTTCTTGTAAACAGAGGCGTCCCAAATTGGGGTGGCTGTGTCTTTTTGATTTTAATTTCCCTAAGCTATAGGACCATAAGTGGAAGTGCCCTAGGCTCTGTTGCTTTGTTTCTTAGATGTTTCAGGAAACACCATACACTTCTCCCGAGTGTCTGTTTGCAATTTACATCCCGCCCATCAGCATAACAAGGCTCCCAGTTCTCCATGGCCTGTCCTGCCTTTCTGGATTTTACACTTTTTCAGATGGCTCTTTTGACCGGGGGGAAGTGAGACTTCATTGTAGTGCAGATTTCCTTTGCAAGTTTGCTTGGTTGGCCAAAAAGGGCATATGCGTTTTTTCCTGAATATATTCAGGAAAAAACGCATACGCCCTTTTTGGACAAGTGCATCATTGTGGACGTTCTGCCTCTTTTCCTATGCTTTCAATGCAATTCCAGTCTACCTCCTGAAATCGGTTTCCTGCAATTCTGCCCCGCTTTCAAGTCCTCTTGGCAGCCTTACTTCAGTATATTTTTGGACGATAGCTGTCATTTATAACTCTGCACGTTTGTGAATTACAGTGCCCCTGAGCTCCTTTCTTCAACTCTCTTTCTTGTGAGCTGGCCGCAACACCTCAGGATGGCTTCAGGCCCTAATCTGGTTCTGGCACGGCATGCTGAGCCTTTGGTTAATTCCTCTTCCTGGTGGGAAATGAGAGTTAAATTTGCCCGTCCAGACACCTCCAGCTAGTCTCTCATTGGTTCTCCCTATTCCTGTTCATCTTCCGCAGAAATTGCAAACTGGGCCAAACAGGAGGTTAAAGGCGCTGACTCTCCAAGTGGGGTGTGTGTTAGTAAAGCGTCTGGAATGTTGCACCCGAGTACCAGGGGAGGAAAACTGAGACATATTTGAACACGTCTCCCGTTCACACGGTTGATCATACTCTGGGTTCCATATGCATGTTTTAGCTGAAGGAAGAAAACCTTAAACCTGGAGAGTTGAAACCCGTGTAATGGGTACCATGCAATATGACTTCAAAGGTCTTCATTTGCTCACCGAACCTCTCCAATCCTATCACTGCTGCGTTTATGTCCCTGTACACATGCTTGATTCTCTTTCGGAGACATAGCAATCCATAGGTTTTAAGATACTTAAGAGTCAGGTACATTCTTAGGCGTTTAATATGCGGTGTTGAGTCCATTTCGTTGAGCAAGGAGTAGCTCTTGTCTATTCCATATTTGGCTTAAGGAACTTTATCTGTGCTCATTTCAATCTCTGGTTTTATGCAGCACCCCAACTCACCTTTACCCTTAAACAAGCATAAGTTGGTTTTCTAAATTTGAGACCCTGTTCTGTTCTGTAATTCAGTTCCTGTGTAGCCAAGTTTACATTCCGTGTATTAGTGATATCTTATGATGTTTCTTTTTCTGTGTGACTTATTTCAGTTAGAATCATCGTACCTGAATCCACTCATTGTGCTGCTACGGGCCTGATGACATAGATTTCACTGCTGAGTGATACTGCATTGTACGTAAGTACCACAAGTTCTTTATCCATTTTTCACTTTCTGTGATATTGAACTTGTACTGTAAACGAGGTTCTTGTAAACAGAGCCATTCCAAACTTCGGGGTGGCTGTGTCTTTTTGATTTTAATTTCCCTAAGCTATAGGACCATAAGTGGAAGTGCCCTAGGCTCTGTTGCTTTGTTTTTTAGATGTTTCAGGAAACACCATACACTTCTCCCAAGTGTCTGTTGGCAATTTACATCCCACCCATCAGCATAACAAGGCTCCCAGTTCTCCATGGCCTGTCCTGCCTTTCTGGATTTTACACTTTTTTCAGATGGCCCTTTTGACCGGGGGGAAGTGAGACTTCATTGTAGTGCAGATTTCCTTTGCAAGCTCGCTTGGTTGGCCAAAAAGTGCGTATGCGTTTTTTTCTGAATATATTCAGGAAAAAACGCATACGCCCTTTGTGGCCAAGTGCATCATTGTGGACGTTCTGCCTCTTTTCCTATGCTTTCAATGCAATTCCAGTCTAAATCCTGAAATTGGTTTCCTGCAATTCTGCCCCGCTTTCAAGTCCTCTTGGCAGCCTTACTTCAGTATATTTTTGGACGATAGCTGTCATTTATAACTCTGCAGGTTTGTGAATTACAGTGCCCCTGAGCTCCTTTCTTCAACTCGCTTTCTTTTGAGCTGGCCGCAACACCGCAGGATGGCTTCAGGCCCTAATCTGGTTCCAGCACGGCACGCTGAGCCTTTGGTTATTTCCTCTTCCTGGTGGGAAATGAGAGTTAAATTTGCCCGTCCAGACACCTCCAGTAGTCTCTCATTGGTTCTCCCTATTCCTGTTCATCTTCCGCAGAAATTGCAAACTGGGCCAAACAGGCGGTTAAAGTTGCTGACTCTCCAAGTGGGGAGAGTGTTAGTAAAGCGTCTGGAATGTTGCACCCGAGTACCAGGGGAGGAAAACTGAGACATATTTGAACAGGTCTCCCGTTCACACGGTTGATCATACTCTGGGTTCCACATGCATGTTTTAGCTGAAGGAAGAATACCTTAAACCTGGAGAGTTGAAACCCGTGGAATGGGTACCATGCAATATGACTTCAAAGGGTCTTCATTTGCTCACCGAACCTCTCCAATCCTATCACTGCTGCATTATACCCCTCTACACATACTTGATTCTCTTTCGGAGACATAGCAATCCATAGGTTTTAAGATACTTACTAGTCAGGTACATTCTTAGGCGTTTAATATGTGGTGTTGAGTCCATTTCGTTGAGCAAGGAGTAGCTCTTGTCTATTCCATATTTGGCTTAAGGAACTTTATCTGTGCTCATTTCAATCTCTGGTTTTATGCAGCAGCCCAACTCACCTTTCCCCTTAAGCAAGCATAAGTTGGTTTTCTAAATTTGAGACCCTGTTCTGTTCTGTAATTCAGTTCCTGTGTAGCCAAGTTTACATTCCGTGTATTAGTGATATCTTATGATGTTTCTTTTTCTGTGTGACTTATTTCAGTTAGAATCATCATACCTGAATCCACTCATTGTGCTGCTACGGGCCTGATGACATAGATTTCACTGCTGAGTGATACTGCATTGTACGTAAGTACCACAAGTTCTTTATCCATTTTTCACTTTCTGTGATATTGAACTTGTACGGTAAACGAGGTTCTTGTAAACAGAGGCGTCCCAAACATTGGGGTGGCTGTATCTTTTTGATTTTAATTTCCCTAAGCTATAGGACCATAAGTGGAAGTGCCCTAGGCTCTGTTGCTTTGTTTTTTAGACGTTTCAGGAAACACCATACACTTCTCCCGAGTGTCTGTTGGCAATTGACATCCCGCCCATCAGCATAACAAGGCTCCCAGTTCTCCATGGCCTGTCCTGCCTTTCTGGATTTTACACTTTTTTCAGATGGCCCTTTTGACCGGGGGGAAGTGAGACTTCATTGTAGTGCAGATTTCCTTTGCAAGCTTGCTTGGTTGGCCAAAAAGGGCGTATGCGTTTTTTCCTGAATATATTCAGGAAAAAACGCATACGCCCTTTTTGGCCAAGTGCATCATTGTGGACGTTCTGCCTCTTTTCCTATGCTTTCAATGCAATTCCAGTCTACCTCCTGAAATCGGTTTCCTGCAATTCTGCCCCGCTTTCAAGTCCTCTTGGCAGCCTTACTTCAGTATATTTTTGGACGATAGTTGTCATTTATAACTCTGCAGGTTTGTGAATTACAGTGCCCCTGAGCTCCTTTCTTCAACTCGTTTTCTTGTGAGCTGGCCGCAACACCGCAGGATGGCTTCAGGCCCTAATCTGGTTCCGGCACGGCACGCTGAGCCTTTGGTTATTTCCTCTTCCTGGTGGGAAATGAGAGTTAAATTTGCCCGTCCAGACACCTCCAGCTAGTCTCTCATCGGTTCTCGCTATTCCTGTTCATCTTCCGCAGAAATTGCAAACTGGGCCAAACAGGAGGTTAAAGGGACTGACTCTCCAAGTCGGGAGAGTGTTACTAAAGCGTCTGGAATGTTGCACCCGAGTACCAGGGTACGAAAACTGAGACATATTTGAACACGTCTCCCGATCACATGGTTGATCATACTCTAGGTTCCACATGCATGTTTTAGCTGAAGGAAGAATACCTTAAACCTGGGTAGTTGAAACCCGTGGAATGGGTACCATGCAATATGACTTCAAAGGGTCTTCATTTGCTAACCGAACCTCTCCAATCCTATCACTGCTGCGTTTATGCCCCTGTACACATGCTTGATTCTCTTTCGGAGACATAGCAATCCATAGGTTTTAAGATACTTACTAGTCAGGTACATTCTTAGGCGTTTAATATGCGGTGTTGAGTCCATTTCGTTGAGCAAGGAGTAGCTCTTGTCTATTCCATATTTGGCTTAAGGAACTTTATCTGTGCTCATTTCAATCTCTGGTTTTATGCAGCACCCCAACTCACCTTTCCCCTTAAGCAAGCATAAGTTGGTTTTCTAAATTTGAGACCCTGTTCTGTTCTGTAATTCAGTTCCTGTGTAGCCAAGTTTACATTCCGTGTATTACTGATATCTTATGATGTTTCTTTTTCTGTGTGACTTATTTCAGTTAGAATCATCATACCTGAATCCACTCATTATGCTGCTACAGGCCTGATGACATAGATTTCATTGCTGAGTGATACTGCATTGTACGTAAGTACCACAAGTTCTTTATCCATTTTTCACTTTCTGTGATATTGAACTTGTACGGTAAACGAGGTTCTTGTAAACAGAGGCGTCCCAAATTGGGGTGGCTGTGTCTTTTTGATTTTAATTTCCCTAAGCTATAGGACCATAAGTGGAAGTGCCCTAGGCTCTGTTGCTTTGTTTCTTAGATGTTTCAGGAAACACCATACACTTCTCCCGAGTGTCTGTTGGCAATTTACATCCCGCCCATCAGCATAACAAGGCTCCCAGTTCTCCATGGCCTGTCCTGCCTTTCTGGATTTTACACTTTTTTCAGATGGCCCTTTTGACCGGGGGGAAGTGAGACTTCATTGTAGTGCAGATTTCCTTTGCAAGCTTGCTTGGTTGGCCAAAAAGGGCGTATGCGTTTTTTCCTGAATATATTCAGGAAAAAACGCATACGCCCTTTTTGGCCAAGTGCATCATTGTGGACGTTCTGCCTCTTTTCCTATGCTTTCAATGCAATTCCAGTCTACCTCCTGAAATCGGTTTCCTGCAATTCTGCCCCGCTTTCAAGTGCTCTTGGCAGCCTTACTTCAGTATATTTTTGGACGATAGCTGTCATTTATAACTCTGCAGGTTTGTGAATTACAGTGCCCCTGAGCTCCTTTCTTCAACTCGCTTTCTTTTGAGCTGGCCGCAACACCGCAGGATGGCTTCAGGCCCTAATCTGGTTCCGGCACGGCACGCTGAGCCTTTGGTTAATTCCGCTTCCTGGTGGGAAATGAGAGTTAAATTTGCCAGTCCAGACACCTCCAGCTAGTCTCTCATTGGTTCTCGCTATTCCTGTTCATCTTCCGCAGAAATTGCAAACTGGGCCAAACAGGAGGTTAAAGGGACTGACTCTCCAATTCGGGAGAGTGTTAGTAAAGCGTCTGGAATGTTGCACCCGAGTACCAGGGTACGAAAACTGAGACATATTTGAACACATCTCCCGATCACATGTTTGATCATACTCTAGGTTCCACATGCATGTTTTAGCTGAAGGAAGAATACCTTAAACCTGGATAGTTGAAACCCGTGGAATGGGAACCATGCAATATGACTTCAAAGGGTCTTCATTTGCTCACCGAACCTCTCCAATCCTATCACTGCTGTGTTTATGCCCCTGTACACATGCTTGATTCTCTTTCAGAGACATAGCAATCCATAGGTTTTAAGATACTTACTAGTCAGGTACATTCTTAGGCACTTAATATGCGGTGTTGAGTCCATTTCGTTGAGCAAGGAGTAGCTCTTGTCTATTCCATATTTGGCTTAAGGAACTTTATCTGTGCTCATTTCAATCTCTGGTTTTATGCAGCACCCCAACTCACCTTTACCCTTAAGCAAGCATAAGTTGGTTTTCTAAATTTGAGACCCTGTTCTGTTCTGTAATTCAGTTCCTGTGTAGCCAAGTTTACATTCCGTGTATTACTGATATCTTATGATGTTTCTTTTTCTGTGTGACTTATTTCAGTTAGAATCATCATACCTGAATCCACTCATTGTGCTGCTAAGGGCCTGATGACATAGATTTCATTGCTGAGTGATATTGCTTTGTAAGTAAATACCACAACTTCTTTATCCATTTTTCACTTTCTGCGATGTTGAACTTGTACGGTAAAAGAGGTTCTTGTAAACAGAGGCGTCCCAAACTTTGGGGTGGCTGTGTCTTTTTGATTTTAATTTCCCTAAGCTATAGGACCATAAGTGGAAGTGCCCTAGGCTCTGTTGCTTTGTTTTTTAGATGTTTCAGGAAACACCATACACTTCTCCCGAGTGTCTGTTGGCAATTTACATCCCGCCCATCAGCATAACAAGGCTCCCAGTTCTCCATGGCCTGTCCTGCCTTTCTGGATTTTACACTTTTTTCAGATGACCCTTTTGACCGGGGGGAAGTGAGACTAAATTGTAGTGCAGATTTCCTTTGCAAGCTTGCTTGGTTGGCCAAAAAGGGCTTATGCGTTTTTTCCTGAATATATTCAGGAAAAAACGCATACACCCTTTTTGGCCAAGTGCATCATTGTGGACGTTCTGCCTCTTTTCCTATGCTTTCAATGCAATTCCAGTCTACCTCCTGAAATCGGTTTCCTGCAATTCTGCCCCGCTTTCAAGTCCTCTTGGCAGCCTTACTTCAGTATATTTTTGGACGATAGCTGTCATTTATAACTCTGCAGGTTTGTGAATTACAGTGCCCCTGAGCTCCTTTCTTCAACTCGCTTTCTTGTGAGCTGGCCGCAACACCGCAGGATGGCTTCAGGCCCTAATCTGGTTCCGGCACGGCACGCTGAGCCTTTGGTTAATTCCGCTTCCTGGTGGGAAATGAGAGTTAAATTTGCCCGTCCAGACACCTCCAGCTAGTCTCTCATTGGTTCTCGCTATTCCTGTTCATCTTCCGCAGAAATTGCAAACTGGGCCAAACAGGAGGTTAAAGGGACTGACTCTCCAAGTCGGGAGAGTGTTAGTAAAGCGTCTGGAATGTTGCACCCGAGTACCAGGGTACGAAAACTGAGACATATTTGAACACGTCTCCCGATCACATTGTTGATCATACTCTAGGTTCCACATGCATGTTTTAGCTGAAGGAAGAATACCTTAAACCTGGGTAGTTGAAACCCGTGGAATGGGTACCATGCAATATGACTTCAAAGGGTCTTCATTTGCTCACCGAACCTCTCCAATCCTATCACTGCTGCGTTTATGTCCCTGTACACATGCTTGATTCTCTTTCGGAGACATAGCAATCCATAGGTTTTAAGATACTTAAGAGTCAGGTACATTCTTAGGCGTTTAATATGCGGTGTTGAGTCCATTTCGTTGAGCAAGGAGTAGCTCTTGTCTATTCCATATTTGGCTTAAGGAAGTTTATCTGTGCTCATTTCGATCTCTGGTTTTATGCAGCAGCCCAACTCACCTTTCCCCTTAAGCAAGCATAAGTTGGTTTTCTAAATTTGAGACCCTGTTCTGTTCTGTAATTCTGTTCCTGTGTAGCCAAGTTTACATTCCATTTATTACTGATAGCTTATGATGTTTCTTTTTCTGTGTGACTTATTTCAGTTAGAATCATCATACCTGAATCCACTCATTGTGCTGCTAAGGGCCTGATGACATAGATTTCATTGCTGAGTGATATTGCTTTGTAAGTAAATACCACAACTTCTTTATCCATTTTTCACTTTCTGCGATGTTGAACTTGTACTGTAAACGAGGTTCTTGTAAACAGAGGCGTCCCAAACTTTGGGGTGGCTGTGTCTTTTTGATTTTAATTTCCCTAAGCTATAGGACCATAAGTGGAAGTGCCCTAGGCTCTGTTGCTTTGTTTTTTAGATGTTTCAGGAAACACCATACACTTCTCCCGAGTGTCTGTTGGCAATGTACATCCCGCCCATCAGCATAACAAGGCTCCCAGTTTTCCATGGCCTGTCCTGCCTTTCTGGATTTTACACTTTTTTCAGATGGCCCTTTTGACCGGGGGGAAGTGAGACTTCTTTGTAGTGCAGATTTCCTTTGCAAGCTTGCTTGGTTGTCCAAAAAGGGCGTATGCGTTTTTTCCTGAATATATTCAGGAAAAAACGCATACGCCCTTTTTGGCCAAGTGCATCATTGTGGACGTTCTGCCTCTTTTCCTATGCTTTCAATGCAATTCCAGTCTACATCCTGAAATCGGTTTCCTGCAATTCTGCCCCGCTTTCAAGTCCTCTTGGCAGCCTTACTTCAGTATATTTTCGGACGATAGCTGTCATTTATAACTCTGCAGGTTTGTGAATTACAGTGCCCCTGAGCTCCTTTCTTCAACTCGCTTTCTTGTGACCTGGCCGCAACACTGCAGGATGGCTTCAGGCCTTAATCTGGTTCCGGCACGGCACGCTGAGCCTTTGGTTAACTCCTCTTCCTGGTGGGAAATGAGAGTTAAATTTGCCCGTCCAGACACCTCCAGCTAGTCTCTCATTGGTTCTCGCTATTCCTGTTCATCTTCCGCAGAAATTGCAAACTGGGCAAACAGGAGGTTTAGGGACTGACTCTCCAAGTCGGGAGAATGTTTGTAAAGCGTCTGGAATGTTGCACCGAAGTACCAGGGTACGAAAACTGAGACATATTTGAACACGTCTCCCGATCACATGGTTGATCATACTCTAGGTTCCACATGCATGTTTTAGCTGAAGGAAGAATACCTTAAACCTGGGTAGTTGAAACCCGTGGAATGGGTACCATGCAATATGACTTCAAAGGGTCTTCATTTGCTCACCGAACCTCTCCAATCCTATCACTGCTGCGTTTATGCCCCTGTACACACGCTTGATTCTCTTTTGGAGACATAGCAATCCATAGGTTTTAAGATACTTACTAGTCAAGTACATTCTTAGGCGTTTAATATGGGGTGTTGAGTCCATTTTGTTGAGCAAGCAGTAGCTCTTGTCTATTCCATATTTGGCTTAAGGAACTTTATCTGTGCTCATTTCAATCTCTGGTTTTATGCAGCACCCCAACTCACCTTTCCCCTTAAGCAAGCATAAGTTGGTTTTCTAAATTTGAGACCCTGTTCTGTTTTGGAATTCAGTTCCTGTGTAGCCAAGTTTACATTCCGTGTATTACTGATATCTTATGATGATGCTTTTTCTGTGTGACTTACTTCAGTTAGAATCAACGTACCTGAATCCACTCATTATGCTGCTAAGGGCCTGATGACATAGATTTCATTGCTGAGTGATACTGCATTGTATGTAAGTACCACAAGTTGTTTATCCATTTTTCACTTTCTGTGATATTGAACTTGTACGGTAAACGAGGTTCTTGTAAACAGAGGTGTCGCAAACTTTGGGGTGGCTGTGTCTTTTTGATTTTAATTTCCCTAAGCTATAGGACCATAAGTGGAAGTGCCCTAGGCTCTGTTGCTTTGTATTTTAGATGTTTCAGGAAACACCATACACTTCTCCCCAGTGGCTGTTGGCAATTTACATCCCGCCCATCAGCATAACAAGGTTCCCAGTTCTCCATGGCCTGTCCTGCCTTTCTGGATTTTACACTTTTTTCAGATGGCCCTTTTGACCGGGGAGAAGTGAGACTTCATTGTAGTGCAGATTTCCTTTGCAAGCTTGCTTGGTTGGCCAAGAAGTGCGTATACGTTTTTTCCTGAATATATTCAGGAAAAAACGCATACGCCCTTTTTGGCCAAGTGCATTCTTGTGGACCTTCTGCCTCTTTTCCTATGCTTTCAATGCAATTCCAGTCTACATCCTGAAATCGGTTTCCTGCAATTCTGCCCCGCTTCAACTCGTTTTGGCAGCCTTACTTCAGTATACTTTTGGACGATAGCTGTCATTTATAACTCTGCAGGTTTGTGAATTACAGTGTCCCTGAGCTCCTTTCTTCAACTCGCTTTCTTGTGAGGTGGCCGCAACACCGCAGGATGGCTTCAGGCCCTAATCTGGATCCGGCACGGCACGCTGAGCCTTTGGTTAATTCCTCTTCCTGGTGGGAAATGAGAGTTAAATTTGTCCGTCCAGACACCTCCAGCTAGTCTCTCATTGGTTCTCCCTATTCCTGTTCATCTTCCGCAGAAATTGCAAACTGGGCCAAACAGGAGGTTAAAGGGACTGACTCTCCAAGTCGGGAGAGTGTTAGTAAAGCATCTGGAATGTTGCACACGAGTACCAGGGGAGGAAAACTGAGACATATTTGAACACGTCTCCCGATCACATGGTTGATCATACTCTAGGTTCCACATGCATGTTTTAGCTGAAGGAAGAATACCTTAAACCTGGGTAGTTGAAACCCGTGGAATGGGTACCATGCAATATGACTTCAAAGGGTCTTCATTTGCTCACCGAACCTCTCCAATCCTATCACTGCTGCGTTTATGCCCCTGTACACACGCTTGATTCTCTTTCAGACATAGCCATCCATATGTTTTAAGATTCTTACTAGTCAGGTATATTCTTAGGCGTTTAATATGGGGTGTTGAGTCCATTTCGTTGAGCAAGGAGTAGCTCTTGTCTATTCCATATTTGGCTTAAGGAACTTTATCTGTGCTCATTTCAATCTCTGGTTTTATGCAGCACCCCAACTCACCTTTACCCTTAAGCAAGCATAAGTTGGTTTTCTAAATTGGAGACCCTGTTCTGTTCTGTAATTCAGTTCCTGTGTAGCCAAGTTTACATTCCGTGTATTACTGATATCTTATGATGTTTCTTTTTCTGTGTGTCTTATTTCAGTTAGAATCATCATACCTGAATCCACTCATTGTGCTGCTAAGGGCCTGATGACATAGATTTCATTGCTGAGTTATATTGCCTTGTATGTAAGTACCACAACTTCTTTATCCATTTTTCACTTTCTGCGATATTGAACTTGTACCGTAAACGAGGTTCTTGTAAACAGAGCCGTCCCAAACTTTCGGGTGGCTGTGTCTTTTTAATTTTAATTTCCCTAATCTATAGGACCATAAGTGGAAGTGCCCTAGGCTCTGTTGCTTTGTTTTTTAGATGTTTCAGGAAACACCATACACTTCTCCAGAGTGGCTGTTGGCTATTTACATCCCGCCCATCAGCATAAGAAGGCTCCCAGTTCTGCATGCCCTGTCGTGCTTTTATGGATTTTACACTTTTTTCAGATGGCCCTTTTGACCAGGTGGAAGTGAGACTTCATTGTAGTGCACATTTCCTTTGCAAGCTTGCTTGGTTGGCCAAAAAGTGTGTATGCGTTTTTTCCTGAATATATTCAGGAAAAAACACATACGCCCTTTTTGGCCAAGTGCATCATTGTCGAGGTTCTGACTCTCTTCATATGTTTTCAATGCAATTCCAGTCTACCTCCTGAAATCGGTTTCCTGCAATTCTGCCTTGCTTTCAATGTCTCTTCATAGCCTTACCTCAATATATTTTTTGAAAATAGTTGGCCTTTATAACTCTGCAGGTTTTTGAATTGCGGTGGCCCTTAGCCCCACTTTTCAGCTCTTATTTTTGTGGTCTTGCCCCATAACCACAGGATTCCTTGAAGCCCTATTTTTCTTCTGGGGCACCTTGCTGTGCCTTTGGTTAATTCTTCTTACTGATGTGGCATTAGAGTGACATGTGCCCATTGAAACCGCTACAGCTTGTTTCTCACTGGTTCCCCCTATTCCCATTCATCCTCCACACTAACTGCAGACTGTGCGATACCAGAACTTAAAGGCATTGACTCCATGTGGGGATGTTGTTAGTAAAGCGGCTGGAATGTCGATCCGCAGCCCCAGGAGAGGAAAAATGAGGTGCGTTTTAGAAACCTTTCCCGATCATATGGTATACCAGTCGCTGGGTTTCCCAAGCATGGTTTAGCTGTAGGAAGATTCCCTTCAACCTGGAGTGTTGGGACCCTTGGACTGAGTAGCATGAAGTATTGCATTAAACTTTCGGCAGTTGCTCACCAAAGCTCACCAATCCTCTCAGCCCCAAGTGTCCAGCCTTATGTCTTATCCAGCTGTGGGTTTATATGTGGTCAATCCAGGTTGCATCACATCCCCTGAGCGAATTTTGTAAGAATTTTTCTCCCTTTCATTGTTTCAGCGTTTTCTTTTTAAAATTTATTTCTATAATGGGGTTTAGCTCATTTTCACTGCTGTGTTTGTGCCGCTCTGCACACACTTGATTCCCTTATGGAGATATATCAATACATGGGTTTTAAGATTCTTATTACTCAGATATATTTCTCTGCGGTGTATAGGGTGTGTTGAGGCCAGTTCATTGAGCAAGGTGTAGATCTTGTCTAATACCTATTTGGTTTATTGAACGGTATCTGTGCTAATTTCAAACTCTGGTTTTATGCATCACCCCACCTCTCCTTTCCCCTTAAGCTGACATAAGTGTGTTTTCTAAATGTGAGACACTGTTCTGTTCTGTAATTCATTTCTTGTGCAGCCATATTTACCCTCCCTCTATAAGTGATATCTTATGATATGTTTCTTTTTCTGTTTGACTTATTTCAAGTAGTATTATCGGACCTAAATCCACTCTTTATCCTTCTACTAGCCTTATTACATTGATTTCATGGTGAAGAGATATTCCATTGTACATAAGTACCACATCTTCTTTATCCATTGTTCTCTTTCCTGGGATATTTAAGGTGTACTGAAGTTGAGGTTCTTGTAAACAGAGTAGCCCTAAACTGTGGTGTGCTTGTGTCTTGTTGATTTTTAGACTTCCCTAGATATACTCCCATGATTGGAAGTGTCCTATGCTCTGTCGCTCTGTTTTTTAGATGATTTAGGAACCACCATACACTTCTCCAGAGTGGCTCTCAGCAGTTCACACACTGCCCATCAGCGTATAAAGGCTCCCTGTTCTCCATGACCTGTCCTGCCTTTCTGGATTTTACACTTTTTTAGGATGGCCCTTTTGACCGGTGGGAAGTGAGACTTCTTTGTTGTGCACATTTGCATTGCTTACTTGCTTCGTTGCCCATAAAGTGCGTATGCGTTTTTTCCTGGATATAATCAGGAAAAAACGCATACGCCCTTTTGGGCCAACTGCATCATTGTCGAAATTCTGCCGCTTTTCATGTGCATTAAAGACGAGTCCAATCTATCTCTTGAAATCTGTTTCTTGCAATTCTGTCTTGCATTCAGATCCTCTTCTTTGCCTTACCTCAACATATTTTTGGACATTAGTTTTCATTTATAACTCTGCAGGTTTGTGAATTGCAGTGACCCTGAGCTCCATTTTTTAAGTTGCTCTTTTGTGAGCTGTCCTCAAACCCGCAGGATTGCTTCAGGCCCTATTTTGGCTCCGGCGAGGCAGGCTGAGCCTTTCTTTAATTCTTATTCTTAATGGGAAATTAGAGTGATATGTGCCCGTCCAAACCCCTACAACTATTCTCTCATTGGTTCCCCCTCTTCCCGTTCATCCTCCTCACAATTTGCAAAATGTGTGAAACAGAAGTTTAAATGTGCTGATTCTCCAAGTGGGGAGATTCTAAGTAACATGGCTGGAATGGTGAACAGGAGCACCAGGAGAGGATAAATGAGGTGCATTTTAGACACATCTCCCGATCACATGGTGTACAGTCCTCTGGGTTTTCCATGCATGTTTTAGCTGTAGGAAGATCCCTTGAACCTGCAGATTTGGGACCCATTGAATGGGTACCAGGTAGTATTACTTTAAAGGGTGTGCATTTCCTCACCCAACCTCACATTTCTCTTAGCGCAAACAGTTTCCAGCCTTATGTCTCATCCTGCTGTGGGTCTAGATGTGTTCAATCCATGTTGCATCACCGTCCCTGAGGAAAAGTTGTAAGAGGTTTTCTCTGTCTCTCTGTCGTTTATTTTTTTCAATTTATTACTATATTGGTTACAGCTGATTTTCAAAGCTCTGTTTCTTGCTGCTGTACATCCACTTGATTCACGTACAGAGAGTCATCAATAAATTCTTTTTCAGATTCTTACCAGTCGTATATATTCTTTTCCGGTGACTTGAGTGTGCTGAGTGCAGTTCTTTTAGCTACCGTGTAGGCCTTGTTGATTATCAGTTTGGTATTTGGAATGGTATCTTTGCTAATTTCAACCTCCTGGATGATGCCTCACCCCTCCCCACCTTTCCCGTTTAGCAGCCTTATGCGTGTTTTCTACATATTTGACTATGTTTTTGTTTTGTAATTTATTTCATGTGTAGCCATTTTGGATTCCACCTTTAAGTGATATCTTATGATATGTGTCTTTTTCTTTTTGAATTCTGTCACTTAGAATGATCATACGTAACTCCTCCGGAGTTGTTACAACTGGCCATATTTCATTGATTTCCAGGCTGAATAATATTCCACTCTACCTAAGTACCACATCTCTATCCATTTTTTCCCTCCAGAGACATTTAAGTTATATCCTAGTCGAGGATCTTTTAAACAGAGAGGGGGTAAACATTGGGGTGCCTGTGTCCTCTCGATTTTTGTTTTTCCCAAGATATACGCCCATGAGTGCAAGTGCCCTATGCTCTGTAGCTCATTTTTTAGATGCTTTAGTAAACACAATACACTTCTCCAGAATGGCCGTTGGCAATATACATTTCCACTATAAGTCTCACAGGGCTCCCTCTTCTCGTTGCCCTGTCCTGCATTTCTGTTGTTTACGCTTTATGAGGATGGCTCTTCTGACTGATGCGAAGTGATATCTTTTGTAGTATTGACTTCCAGTGCCCACCTGTTTGGTTGGCTAAAAAAGTGTATGCCCTTTTCTTGAATATATACAGAAAAAAACGCATACACCCTTTTTGGCCAACTGCAATGTTGGCAATGTTGGCAATGTTCAGCTCCTTTTCTTGTGCTTAATGGCGAGTCCTTTCTACCTCCTCAAATCCCTTTCCTGCCATTCTCCCTTGCTTACAAGTCCTTTTCTCTGACTTTCCTCAAGACATTTTTCAGTGATGGATATTTTCAACTCTGCAGTTTTGTGAATTTTACTGCCCCTGAGTTCCATTGTTCAACTTGTGTTTATGGGAACTGGCCACAAAGCAGCGGGATTTCCTCAAGCCCTATACTGTTTCCATGGGCAACCCTAGCCTTTGGTCAATTCGTCTTCCTGATTGGAAATTAGAGTGACATGTGCCTGTCTGAACACCTAGGACTTGTCTCTCATTGTTCCTCATCCTTCCGCTTCATCCTCTGGACAAATTCCAAACTGTACGCAACAGGATGTTGACAGTGCTGACATCTCCAAGTGGGGAGACTGTTAGTAAAGACGCTGGAGGGGTGAACCCGAGCACCAGGAGATGAGGAGATGAGATGCCTTTTCCAAACTCTTCCCGATCAGACGGTATACCATCCTCTGGGTGTGACAGACATGTTTTAGCAGTAGGAAGAGTCCCATTCATGTAAGGAGAACACCAGGGCTTTTTCAAAATCAGTGTCTCCCCGAAACCCAAACTGGGGAAGTTTTTAAGCTACGGCTACACATATGTTCATTAAGGGCCTTGGGAAGTAGGCAGAGTCCAAACTTTAGATGATTGAAGTCTTCAGGGTCAGAAGCACTCACCACCAGCTTCCCTTAGGCTACACTTTAACTATCATTGATAGATGATGTCAATAAAAATATCTATTCTTTTTCAGATTATTTCCCCTTATAGGTTATTGCAAAATGTTGAGTGTAGTTCCCTGTGCTATACAGTAGTTCCTTGTTGATGATCTATTTTATACATAGCAGTGTGTATGTGTTAATTCCAAACTGTTCATTTATCCCTCCTCCCACCTTTCCCCTTTGGTAATAATAAATTATAAGATTTTATACTTCTCAGAAATGGGGGAGCTGAAAGAGAGGTATCATTTTCAATGGAAAAGCATTTAAAACAAGATTGAAGGTTTAACCAAGATTATTAGATGTACATCCTTGGAAAGAAATCACTTCGTTTCTCTAATATTGACCTGACGAATAAGACAAACCTTTTCACTGAACTTGCTTATAAAAAGTGATGGAAATATCAAATGGAAGTGTTAGAAACATCTTATTTTACCCGAGCCTTATACACTGTTCTATGTTAACTACAGTTTGGCTCACACATCTGTTCATTGAGGTTACAATAGTCTCAATTTCTGTTACTGATCCTCCAGAGTGGACCCCAACAAGTGTCCCCCTGCCCAGTGTCATTGGGGCCAACAGATCGAGACTGAGTTTGGTTCACAAGCAAAGGAAACTTTATATTTTGATCAGAGAATGGAGAGGTGAGAGCATGCACTACCCCGTGGGCTGTGGGCTGGGCTGCTGTGTAGAGATCCTGTCAGAGTCAGTGGGAGGGAGGGAGGCGGCAGAGCTCTCGAGGGCCGGGTTGGCTGTAGCTCAGGCTCTATATCGTGGAGTCTGCACTGGGCCCCAGGAGCTGAGGTGTCGACCCAGCCATTCTGCACTAGGAAATCTGGTCTGAAGTGCCGGGTGTGGAACCTCTGCATGCGGGACCCTAGGAGCACGTGAAATTAGACAAAGCACAAAGGATAAAAAAGGTTAGACTTGACTTTATTGCCCAGATTCTATTTTTATCTCCCAGGGATTTTTAATGGGCTTTGCTGGGGACAAACCCCTCCTCTGCCTTTTGTCCCGTTCCTCATTCTTGGAGTGCTGAGGGTGCAGACCCTTCTTCTGTAACTGCTGAGTGCTGAGTTGGGAGCCCTCATACCCTGGGGCGAGGGTCAGAGCTTCTCCCCAGCAGCCTCCCGGTGACGTTGATTGTCCCCAGGACCCCTGCCTCCCTGCTCGTCCACCTGAGCACCAGCATTGGAAGTGTTATAGATTCTAATGACCTTTAAGGGTCCAGGAAAGAGATGTGCAGAGACGCTGTGGGGGCCGGTTTCACCCCGCCCCACATTTGTTCGGCCACCTTAGGCTGACCGTTTCTGCCAGCCTAGATGCTCTGACCAGTAGTCTGCGCTTTCTTCAATTAGGCCCCTGAATTAACGTACAAACAGCACCAGGTGTCAGAGCCCTGCCCGCTCAACTCCCAGACAGTCCAGGGTCAGTGGTGATAAGGACCATGATGGCTACTGAGTCAACAGCCTTTTGAAGTAAACAGGAGTCCAGCTGGTCTTATTGGCCACCATCATCACGGTGTCTGTAGGCTTTTCTATGGTGACAGTGTGGTATACTGTTCCCCCGCCAAGATTATTAGCTCCCCTCTGGGTGCAGTAAGTCCTGCAAGCAGTAGTCTACTCTTTTGGGACACACTCTTGTTGTTTTATGAGAGAAACTCCAGGTCAAGTGATGTTCACACGAGTCGTCATGGTGCCCTGTTGCCCCCGGTTATCTCTCTGGATGTTGGAGTTGGAGGGCCTCCTCACTCGAGGTCGGTGTGCCCACGGAGCGAACCCTGCAACTTCAGGGCATGGTTGGTGGTTAGGATCACCACGTGGGGTCCTTTTCCCGTAGGAGGGAGGTGGCCTTTTGGGCTGCTGATTTCCAGGTTTTTAGATACCGCCAGTATCTTGGCCAGATGTGGCAGTGGGCCAAGCTCCTTAGTGACCGTAGTTTATCCTACCTGGATGGCATTCTTGCATTGTTCCATTTCAAGTGGTCCCAGTTTTTGCACTAATTCTCCAATGGCGATTCACCTTTCACCGGGAATGTAAAGGTCAAAGGGTTTATCTAAATTAGGGAGTTCCAGGGCAAGGGTCTGAATTGACTGCTCTTTCCATTCTTGAAAGGCCACTTCTGGATTCTATTCAAAAGGATCATCATCTTTTCCTTTCAGTGTTTCATATAGAGGCCCAGCTAGTAGACTGTAGTTAGGGATCCAGAAGCAGCAAACCCTGGCCTCCGCAGGAACCCCTAAGCTGTCTTCTAGTTTTAGAAAGGGGTAAGGCTGAAAATGGTTTCTTCCCTTTCCTGGGATGGGCTTCTCTGACCTTGTGTGAGAATGAAGCCCAGGCAGGTCACCGCAGTCTGTGATATTTGAGCTTTTTCTTGGACAACTTCTATCCTTTATTGGCTTGGTAGTTCAGAGGCCTCCTTAGTAGGGCTGGCGATCAGAATGTCGTCTGCATATTGAAGGAGGGTTTCCTTTTCCAGAGGTAGAACTTTTAGGTCTTTAGCTAAGCTTTCCCCAAAGACGGTGTGGGAATTTTTGCACCCTTGGGGCCAGACGGCCCGGAAGTATTGTTTTAGTTGTATGTTGAGTCCTGCCACTCACAAGCCAAAATTTCTTGTGACTCTGGGACTAATGGAATACAAAAGAAGGCATCATTGAAGACTAATACAGAATACCATGTCCTGGTGGTTGGTAGAATGACCAGCAGGGTGTAGGAATTAGGAGCAACTGGAGGTATATCCTCGGTGGCTTCACTGACTGTCCTGACATCCTTTACCAGGTCCCCAGCAGCCCATGGGGCTCTCGTGGTCAGACCAATCGCAGAATATGGAGCTCACCTGGGCAGGTACCCCACCCCCACCCCAGCCCACGGGGCTCTTGTGATCAGGCCCCTCCCAGGATACAGAGCTACCCTTGCAGGTACCGTGGCAGGGCTGGGCACACAGGAACCGTGCACATAGCCCTCATTGCAGAGCACCCCCAGTTCACCTGTCGCTCAGAGCTGACACAGAGCACCTCAGAGCAGGACTTGAACTAACAAACAGCAGCTGCGACAGGTCTGTGACCCTGGGCATCACTCCGTGAGGCCTCCCTCCACCTGGTCTTCCAGAGACTTCCACTGCACCCGGGGCACCAGGCCTCTGTCTCCAACCACCACCCACCCCTCCTCTCCCTGACTCCTGGGTTCCTCTCATTAGGAGAGGGTTTTCTTGAAGTTGTCTCCCACTCATGGGCCAGATAAAATGATTAGAAAACAAGCCAAAGCTGCAGTCCCTTGTCTATCCTGACTCTCAGGAGCCCACACCTGTTCCTTGGACCTGGCCGGTTCAGCAAGTTCCATTTTCTGCAACTGTGAGCCCCTGAGGGGTGATGATTGGCTGACCTGGGCAGCCTTACCGTGCCGGCCAGCCCTCCCCAGGTGTGCCTGGGTTGAGATCAATATAAATACCACTCCAGGCAGCAAGAGCCCCTGCAGCCGTGCCTGACGCCATTTTCTCTGCCCTGTCAGCAGTCTCGGGGCTGGGCTGGTGGGAGGGAGTGAGAGGCCACGGCTTTGTGGGTGGCCCAGTGTGAGTGGGGCTCTGCTGGACTTTCTGCAGCAGTTGCCAGGTTGCCACCTGCTAAAGAAGAGGATGTGTCACCCATACCTGCTGCTGGAATTTCTCCCTGGGCAGAGGTGAGGAAGGAAAAAAGCAGTGGGGGCAGGGACAGGACGGGTATCTCAGGCAGGGAAATGGAAATCTTCCAGAAGAGCACCCAGGGCCAGGACCATCCTGGCTGGCCTGCAGGCACCAAGTCGGCCGGCATGCTGTCACTCGTGTGGCTCTATGGCCCTTCCTCTAGGCTTTCAAGTCCTTGTATATATTCAGGTGTTTTACCTGGGACGGGTGGGAATAGTTCAGCAGCAACTGGCCTGGGGCTCAGCTCACGTTTACTCACAGATGCCTCGGCACGGTGTCCCAGCTTTGCAATGAGGACGCTTGTTGCGTGGGGGCTGCTGGCTGAATGGGAGACGATTCCCCACCACTGACCAACTTCAGAATTGTTTACAACTGGAGCAAGTACCCTGATACGGTTTTCCTCTGTGTAACTGGTGGGTTCTGTGTTTTTTTCTCTTTTTCGTTTTTGGTTCAAGGTAGATTTTATTCCTCTTTTTTGTATTTACAGATATAAGCATGGAAATAATTTATTCATATAAATACATGTATGTGCAGGGAATAATTGTTTTTTCTGTTTTATTTTTTAAATTTTATTTCTTTTTAATTTTGAATTTTATTTTATATTTTTATACAGCAGGTTCTTATTGGTTATCTATTTTATACATATAAATGTATACATGCCAATCCCAGTCTCTCAACTCCTCCCACCACCACCCCCCCAACAGCTTTCCCCCCTTGTTGTCCATACGTTTGTTGTCTACATCTGTTGCTCTATTTATGCCTTGCAAAATGGTTAATCTGTACAGTTTTTCTAGGTTCCACATATATGCATGAATATACAAGATTTGTTTTTCTCTTTCTGACTTACTTCACTCTGTATGACAGTCTCTAGATCCATCGACGTCTCTACAAATGACCCAATTTCATTCCTTTTCATGGCTTAGTAATATTCCATTTTATATATGTACCACAGCTTTATGCATTCGTCTGTCTGTGGGCATTTAGGTTGCTTCCATTACCTCGATATTGTAAATAGTGATGCAATGAGCATTGCGGTGAATGACTCTTTTTGATTTATGGTTTTGTCTGGGTATATGTCCAGTACTGGGATTGCTGTATCATATGGTAATTCTATTGTTAGTTTCTTAAGAAATTCCATATTGTTCTCCATAATGACTGTATCAATTTATATTCCCAACAATAGTGGAAGAGGGTTCCTTTTCTCCACACCCTTTCCAGCATTTTTTGTTTGTAGATTTTCTATGATGCTTATTCTACCAGGTGTGAGGTGATACCTCATTGTTGAATCCATTTCGTTGAGCAAGGGGTAGGCCTTGTCTATTACATATTTGGCTTATGGAACGGTATCTGTGCTAATTTCAAACTCTGCTTTTATGCAGCACCCCAACTCACCTTCCCCCTTAAGCAAGCATAAGTTGGTTTTCTAAATTTGAGACCCTGTTCTGTTTTGTAATTCAGTTCATGTGTAGCCAAGTTCACATTCCGTGTATTAGTGATACCTTATGATGTTTCTTTTTCTGTGTGACTTATTTCACTTAGAATCATCGTGCCTCAATCCACTCATTATGCTGGTACGGGCCTGGTGACATAGATTTCATTGCTGAGTGGTATTCTGTTGTACATAAGTACCGCAACTTCTTTATCCATTATTTGCTCTCTGGGATATTTAACTTGTGCCGCAGAAGAGATTCCTGTAAAAAGAGCCGTCCCAAATTTTGGGGTGGCTGTGTCTTTTTGATTTTAATTTCCCTAAGCTATAGGACCATAAGTGGAAGTGCCCTAGGCTCTGTTGCTTTGTTTTTTAGATGTTTCAGGAAACACCATACACTTCTACAGAGCGGCTGTTGGGAATTTACATCCCGCCCATCAGCATAACAAGGCTCCCAGTTCTCCGTGGCCTGTTCTGCCTTTCTGGATTTTACACTTTTTTCAGATGGCCCTTTTGACCGGGGGGAAGTGAGACTTCATTGTAGTGCAGATTTCCTTTGCAAGCTTGCTTGGTTGGCCAAAAAGGGCGTATGCGTTTTTTCCTGAATATATTCAGGAAAAAACACATACGCCCTTTTTGACCAAGTGCATCATTGTCGAAGTTCTTCCTCTTTTCCTGTGTTTTAAATGAAATCCAATTCCGATTCCTCCTGAAATCGGTTTCCTGCAATTCTGCCCCGCATTCAAGTCCTCTTGGCAGCCCTACTTCAGTATATTTTCGGACAATAGCTGTCATTTATAAATCTGCAGGTTTGTGAATTACAGTGCCCCTGAGCTCCTTTCTTCAACTCGCTTTCTTTTGAGCTGGCCACAACACCGCAGGATTGCTTCAGGCCCTAATCTGGTTCCGGCACGGCATGCTGAGCCTTTGGTTTATTCCTCTTCCCTGTGGGAAATGAGAGTTAAATTTGCCCGTCCAGACACCTCCAGCTAGTCTCTCATTGGTTCTCCCTATTCCTGTTCATCTTCCGCAGAAATTGCAAACTGAGCCAAACAGGAGGTTAAAGGGACTGACTCTCCAAGTCGGGAGAGTGTTAGTAAAGTGTCTGGAATGTTGCACCCGAGTACCAGGGAACGAAAAGTGAGACACATTTGAACACGTTTCTCGATCACACGGTGGATCATACTCTGGGTTCCACATGCATGTTTTAGCTAAAGGAAGAATCCCTTAAACCTGGAGAGTTGAGACCCATGGAATGGGTACCATGCAATATGACTTCAAAGGGTCTGCATTTGCTCACCGAACCTCACCAATCTTATGAGCCCCAAGTGTCCAGCCTTATGTGTCACCCAGCTCTGGGTGTAGATATGGTAAATGCAGGTTGCATCAGAAGCCTTGAATGAATTACTTAAGTATTGCTCTCTATTTCACTGTCATTGTGTTTTGTTTAAGAAATTTATTTTTAATATGGGATTTAGCTGATTTTCACTGCTTTAATGCCGCTGTACACACTCTTGATTCTCTTACAGAGATATATAAATCCATTGCTTTTATGATTCTTACTAGGCAGGTATATTCCTAGGCGTTGAATATGGGGTGTTGAGTCCATTTCGTTGAGCAAGGAGTAGCTCTTGTCTATTCCATATTTGCCTTATAGAACGTTATCTGTGCTCATTTCAATCTCTGGTTTTATGCAGCACCCCAACTCACCTTTCCCCTTAAGAAAGCATAAGTTGGTTTTCTAAATTTGAGACCCTGTTCTGTTTTGGAATTCAGTTCCTGTGTAGCCAAGTTTACATTCCGTGTATTAGTGATATCTTATGATGTTTCTTTTTCTGTGTGACTTATTTCAGTTAGAATCATCATACCTGAATCCACTCATTGTGCTGCTAAGGGCCTGATGACATAGATTTCATTGCTGAGTGATATTGCTTTGTAAGTAAATACCACAACTTCTTTATCCATTTTTCACTTTTGCGATGTTGAACGTGTACGGTAAACGAGGTTCTTGTAAACAGAGGCGTCCCAAACTTTGGGGTGGCTGTGTCTTTTTGATTTTAATTTCCCTAAGCTATAGGACCATAAGTGGAAGTGCCCTAGGCTCTGTTGCTTTGTTTTTTAGATGTTTCAGGAAACACCATACACTTCTCCCGAGTGTCTGTTGGCAATTTACATCCCGCCCATCAGCATAACAAGGCTCCCAGTTCTCCATGGCCTGTCCTGCCTTTCTGGATTTTACACTTTTTTCAGATGGCCCTTTTGACCGGGGGGAAGTGAGACTTCATTGTAGTGCAGATTTCCTTTGCAAGCTTGCTTGGTTGGCCAAAAAGGGCGTATGCGTTTTTTCCTGAATATATTCAGGAAAAAACGCATACGCCCTTTTTGGCCAAGTGCATCATTGTGGACGTTCTGCCTCTTTTCCTATGCTTTCAATGCAATTCCAGTCTACCTCCTGAAATCGGTTTCCTGCAATTCTGCCCCGCTTTCAAGTCCTCTTGGCAGCCTTACTTCAGTATATTTTTGGACGATAGCTGTCATTTATAACTCTGCAGGTTTGTGAATTACAGTGCCCCTGAGCTCCTTTCTTCAACTCGCTTTCTTGTGAGTTGGCCGCAACACCGCAGGATGGTTTCAGGCCCTAACTGGTTCCGGCACGGCACGCTGAGCCTTTGGTTAATTCCTCTTCCTGGTGGGAAATGAGAGTTAAATTTGCCCGTCCAGACACCTCCAGCTAGTCTCTCATTTGTTCTCGTTATTCCTGTTCATCTTCCGCAGAAATTGCAAACTGGGCCAAACAGGAGGTTAAAGGCGCTGGCTCTCCAAGTGGGGAGAGTGTTAGTAAAGCGTCTGGAATGTTGCACCCGAGTACCAGGGGAGGAAAACTGAGACATATTTGAACACGTCTCCTGTTCACACGGTTGATCATACTCTGGGTTCCACATGCATGTTTTAGCTGAAGGAAGAATACTTTAAACCTGGGTAGTTGAAACCCGTGGAATGGGTACCATGAAATATGACTTCAAAGGGTCTTCATTTTCTCACCGAACCTCTCCAATCCTATCACTGCTGCGTTTATGCCCCTGTACACATGCTTGATTCTCTTTCGGAGACATAGCAATCCATAGGTTTTAAGATACTTACTAGTCAGGTACATTCTTAGGCGTTTAATATGGGGTCTTGAGTCCATTTCGTTGAGCAAGGAGTAGCTCTTGTCTATTCCATATTTGGCTTAAGGAACTTTATCTGTGCTCATTTCAATCTCTGGTTTTATGCAGCACCCCAACTCACCTTTCCCCTTAAGCAAGCAGAAGTTGGTTTTCTAAATTTGAGACCCTGTTCTGTTTTGGAATTCAGTTCCTGTGTAGCCAAGTTTACATTCCGTGTATTAGTGATAACTTATGATGTTTCTTTTTCTGTGTGACTTATTTCAGTTACAATCATTGTACCTGAATCCACTCATTATGCTGCTACGGGCCTGATGACATAGATTTCATTGCTGAGTGATACTGCATTGTACGTAAGTACCACAAGTTCTTTCTCCATTTTTCACTTTCTGTGATATTGAACTTGTACGGTAAACGAGGTTCTTGTAAACAGAGGCGTCCCAAACTTTGGGGTGGCTGTGTCTTTTTGATTTTAATTTCCCTAAGCTATAGGACCATAAGTGGAAGTGCCCTAGGCTCTGTTGCTTTGTTTTTTGGATGTTTCAGGAAACACCATACACTCCTCCCGAGTGTCTGTTGGCAATTTACATCCCGCCCATCAGCATAACAAGGCTCCCAGTTCTCCATGGCCTGTCCTGCCTTTCTGAATATATTCAGGAAAAAACGCATACGCCCTTTTTGGCCAAGTGCATACTTGTGGACGTTCTGCCTCTTTTCCTATGCTTTCAATGCAATTCCAGTCTACCTCCTGAAATCGGTTTCCTGCAATTCTGCCCCACTTTCAAGTCCTCTTGGCAGCCTTACTTCAGTATATTTTTGGACGATAGCTGTCATTTATAACTCTGCAGGTTTGTGAATTACAGTGCCCCTGAGCTCCTTTCTTCAACTCGCTTTCTTTTGAGCTGGCCGCAACACCGCAGGATGGCTTCAGGCCCTAATCTGGTTCCGGCACGGCACGCTGAGCCTTTGGTTATTTCCTCTTCCTGGTGGGAAATGAGAGTTAAATTTGCCCGTCCAGACACCTCCAGCTAGTCTCTCATTGGTTCTCCCTATTCCTGTTCATCTTCCACAGAAATTGCAAACTGGGCTAAACAGGAGGTTAAAGGCTGACTCTCCAAGTGGGGAGAGTGTTAGTAAAGCGTCTGGAATGTTGCACCCGAGTACCAGGGGAGGAAAACTGAGACATACTTGAACAGGTCTCCCGTTCACACGGTTGATCATACTCTGGGTTCCACATGCATGTTTTAGCTGAAGGAAGAATACCTTAAACGTGGGTAGTTGAAACCCGTGGAATGGGTACCATGCAATATGACTTCAAAGGGTCTTCATTTGCTCACCGAACCTCTCCAATCCTATCACTGCTGCGTTTATGCCCCTGTACACACGCTTGATTCTCTTTTGGAAACTTAGCAATCCATAGGTTTTAAGATACTTACTAGTCAGGTACATTCTTAGGCGTTTAATATGCGGTGTTGAGTCCATTTCGTTGAGCAAGGAGTAGCTCTTGTCTATTCCATATTTGGCTTAAGGAACTTTATCTGTGCTCATTTCAATCTCTGGTTTTATGCAGAACCCCAACTCACCTTTCCCCTTAAGCAAGCATAAGTTGGTTTTCTAAATTTGAGACCCTGTTCTGTATTGGAATTCAGTTCCTGTGTAGCCAAGTTTACATTCCGTGTATTACTGATATCTTATGATGTTTCTTTTTCTGTGTGACTTATTTCAGTTAGAATCATCATACCTGAATCCACTCATTGTGCTGCTAAGGGCCTGATGACATAGATTTCATTGCTGAGTGATACTGCATTGTACGTAAGTACCACAAGTTCTTTATCCATTTTTCACTTTCTGCGATGTTGAACTTGTACTGTAAACGAGGTTCTTGTAAACAGAGCCGTTCCAAACTTCGGGGTGGCTGTGTGTTTTTGATTTTAATTTCCCTAAGCTATAGGACCATAAGTGGAAGTGCCCTAGGCTCTGTTGCTTTGTTTTTTAGATGTTTCAGGAAACACCATACACTTCTCCCGAGTGTCTGTTGGCAATTTACATCCCGCCCATCAGCATATCAAGGCTCCCAGTTCTCCATGGCCTGTCCTGCCTTTCTGGATTTTACACTTTTTTCAGATGGCCCTTTTGACCGGGGGGAAGTGAGACTTCATTGTAGTGCAGATTTCCTTTGCAAGTTTGCTTGCTTGGCCAAAAAGGGCGTATGCGTTTTTTCCTGAATATATTCAGGAAAAAACGCATACGCCCTTTTTGGCCAAGTGCATCATTGTGGACGTTCTGCCTCTTTTCCTATGCTTTCAATGCAATTCCAGTCTACCTCCTGAAATCGGTTTCCTGCAATTCTGCCCCGCTTTCAAGTCCTCTTGGCAGCCTTACTTCAGTATATTTTTGGACGATAGCTGTCATTTATAACTCTGCAGGTTTGTGATTTACAGTGCCCCTGAGCTCCTTTCTTCAACTCGCTTTCTTGTGACCTGGCCGCAACACCACAGGGTGGCTTCAGGCCCTAATCTGGTTCCGGCACGGCACGCTGAGCCTTTGGTTAATTCCTCTTCCTGGTGGGAAATGAGAGTTAAATTTGCCCGTCCAGACACCTCCAGCTAGTCTCTCATTGGTTCTCCCTATTCCTGTTCATCTTCCGCAGAAATTGCAAACTGGGCCAAACAGGAGTTTAAAGGGACTGACTCTCCAAGTCGGGAGAGTGTTAGTAAAGTGTCTGGAATGTTGCACGCGAGTACCAGGGTACGAAAACTGAGACATATTTGAACACGTCTCCCGATCACATGGTTGATCATACTCTAGGTTCCACATGCATGTTTTAGCTGAAGGAAGAATACCTTAAACCTGGGTAGTTGAAACCCGTGGAATGGGTACCATGCAATATGACTTCAAAGGGTCTTCATTTGCTCACCGAACCTCTCCAATCCTATCACTGCTGCGTTTATGCCCCTGTACACACGCTTGATTCTCTTTTGGAGACATAGCAATCCATAGGTTTTAAGATACTTACTAGTAAGGTACATTCTTAGGCGTTTAATATGGGGTGTTGAGTCCATTTCGTTGAGCAAGGAGTAGCTCTTGTCTATTCCATATTTGGCTTAAGGAACTTTATCTGTGCTCATTTCAATCTCTGGTTTTATGCAGCACCCCAACTCACCTTTCCCCTTAAGCAAGCATAAGTTGGTTTTCTAAATTTGAGACCCTGTTCTGTTTTGGAATTCAGTTCCTGTGTAGCCAAGTTTACATTCCGTGTATTAGTGATATCTTATGATGTTTCTTTTTCTGTGTGACTTATTTCAGTTAGAATCATCGTACCTGAATCCACTCATTATGCTGCTACGGGCCTGATGACATAGATTTCATTGCTGAGTGATACTGCATTGTACGTAAGTACCACAAGTTCTTTATCCATTTTTCACTTTCTGTGATATTGAACTTGTACGGTAAACGACGTTCTTGTAAACAGAGGCGTCCCAAACTTTGGGGTGGCTGTGTCTTTTTGATTTTAATTTCCCTAAGCTATAGGACCATAAGTGGAAGTGCCCTAGGCTCTGTTGCTTTGTTTTCTGGATATTTCAGGAAACACCATACACTTCTCCCGAGTGTCTGTTGGCAATTTACATCCCGCCCATCAGCATAACAAGGCTCCCAGTTCTCCATGGCCTGTCCTGCCTTTCTGGATTTTACACTTTTTTCAGATGGCCCTTATGACCGGGGGGAAGTGAGACTTCATTGTAGTGCAGATTTCCTTTGCAAGCTTGCTTGGTTGGCCAAAAAGTGCGTATGCGTTGTTTCCTGAATATATTCAGGAAAAAACGCATACGCCCTTTTTGGCCAAGTGCATCATTGTGGACGTTCTGCCTCTTTTCCTATGCTTTCAATGCAATTCCAGTCTACCTCCTGAAATCGGTTTCCTGCAATTCTGCCCCGCTTTCAAGTCCTCTTGCCAGCCTTACTTCAGTATATTTTTGGACGATAGCTGTCATTTATAACTCTGCAGGTTTGTGAATTACAGTACCCCTGAGCTCCTTTCTTCAACTCGCTTTCTTGTGAGCTGGCCGCAACACCGCAGGATGGCTTCAGGCCCTAATCTGGTTCCGGGACGGCTCGCTGAGCCTTTCGTTAATTCCTCTTCCTGGTGGGAAATGAGAGTTAAATTTGCCCGTCCAGACACCTCCAGCTAGTCTCTCATTGGTTCTCGCTATTCCTGTTCATCTTCCGCAGAAATTGCAAACTGGGCCAAACAGGAGGTTAAAGGCGCTGACTCTCCAAGTGGGGAGAGTGTTAGTAAAGCGTCTGGAATGTTGCACCCGAGTACCAGGGGAGGAAAACTGAGACATATTTGAACACGTCTCCTGTTCACACGGTTGATCATACTCTGGGTTCCACATGCATGTTTTAGCTGAAGGAAGAATACCTTAAACCTGGGTAGTTGAAACCCGTGGAATGGGTACCATGCAATATGACTTCAAAGGGTCTTCATTTGCTCACCGAACCTCTCCAATCCTATCACTGCTGCGTTTATGCCCCTGTACACATGCTTGATTCTCTTTCAGACATAGCCATCCATACGTTTTAAGTTTCTTACTAGTCAGGTATATTCTTAGGCGTTTAATATGGGGTTTTGAGTCCATTTCGTTGAGCAAGGAGTAGCTCTTGTCTATTACATATTTGGCTTAAGGAACTTTATCTGTGCTCATTTCAATCTCTGGTTTTATGCAGCACCCCAACTCACCTTTCCCCTTAAGCAAGCATAAGTTGGTTTTCTAAATTTGAGACCCTGTTCTGTTTTGGAATTCAGTTCCTGTGTAGCTCAGTTTACATTCCGTGTATTAGTGATATCTTATGATGTTTCTTTTTCTGTGGAACATATTTCAGTTAGAATCATCGTACCTGAATCCACTCATTATGCTGCTGCGGGCCTGATGACATAGATTTTATTGCTGAGTGATACTGCATTGTACGTAAGTACCACAAGTTCTTTATCCTTTTTTCACTTTCTGTGATATTGAACTTGTACGGTAAACGAGGTTCTTGTAAACAGAGGCGTCCCAAACTTTGGGGTGGCTGTGTCTTTTTGATTTTAATTTCCCTAAGCTATAGGACCATAAGTGGAAGTGCCCTAGGCTCTGTTGCTTTGTTTTTCAGATGTTTCAGGAAACACCATACACTTCTCCCGAGTGTCTGTTGGCAGTTTCCATCCCGCCCATCAGCATAACAAGGCTCCCAGTTCTCCATGGCCTGTCCTGCCTTTCTGGATTTTACACTTTTTTCAGATGGCCCTTTTGACCGGGGGGAAGTGAGACTTCATTGTAGTGCAGATTTCCTTTGCAAGCTTGCTTGGTTGGCCAAAAAGGGCGTATGCGTTTTTTCCTGAATATATTCAGGAAAAAACGCATACGCCCTTTTTGGCCAAGTGCATCATTGTGGACGTTCTGCCTCTTTTCCTGTGCTTTCAATGCAATTCCAGTCTACCTCCTGAAATCGGTTTCCTGCAATTCTGCCTCACTTTCAAGTCCTCTTGGCAGCCTTACTTCAGTATATTTTTGGACGATAGCTGTCATTTATAACTCTGCAGGTTTGTGAATTACAGTGCCCCTGAGCTCCTTTCTTCAACTCGCTTTCTTTTGAGCTGGCCGCAACACCGCAGGATGGCTTCAGGCCCTAATCTGGTTCCGGCACGGCACGCTGAGCCTTTGGTTAGTTCCTCTTCCTGTTGGGAAATGAGAGTTAAATTTGCCCGTCCAGACACCTCCAGCTAGTCTCTCATTGGTTCTCACTATTCCTGTTCATCTTCCGCAGAAATTGCAAACTGGGCTAAACAGGAGGTTAAAGGCTGACTATCCAAGTGGGGAGAGTGTTAGTAAAGCATCTGGAATGTTGCACCCGAGTACCAGGGGAGGAAAACTGAGACATATTTGAACAGGTCTCCCGTTCACACGGTTGATCATACTCTGGGTTCCACATGCATGTTTTAGCTGAAGGAAGAATACCTTAAACGTGGGTAGTTGAAACCCGTGGAATGGGTACCATGCAATATGACTTCAAAGGGTCTTCATTTGCTCACCGAACCTCTCCAATCCTATCACTGCTGTGTTTATGCCCCTGTACACATGCTTGATTCTCTTTTGGACACATAGCAATCCATAGGTTTTAAGATACTTACTAGTCAGGTACATTCTTAGGCATTTAATATGCGGTGTTGAGTCCATTTCGTTGAGCAAGGAGTAGCTCTTGTCTATTCCATATTTGGCTTAAGGAACTTTATCTGTGCTCATTTCAATCTCTGGTTTTATGCAGCACCCCAACTCACCTTTCCCCTTAAGCAAGCATAAGTTGGTTTTCTAAATTTGAGACCCTGTTCTGTTCTGTAATTCAGTTCCTGTTTGGCAAAGTTTACATTCCATGTATTACTGATATCTTATGATGTTTCTTTTTCTGTGTGACTTATTTCAGTTAGAATCATCATACCTGAATCCACTCATTGTGCTGCTAAGGGCCTGATGACATAGATTTCATTGCTGAGTGATATTGCTTTGTAAGTAAATACCGCAACTTCTTTATCCATTTTTCACTTTCTGCGATGTTGAACTTGTACTGTAAACGAGGTTCTTGTAAACAGAGGCGTCCCAAACTTTGGGGTGGCTGTGTCTTTTTGATTTTAATTTCCCTAAGCTATAGGACCATAAGTGGAAGTGCCCTAGGCTCTGTTGCTTTGTTTTTTAGATGTTTCAGGAAACACCATACACTTCTCCCGAGTGTCTGTTGGCAATTGACATCCCGCCCATCAGCATAACAAGGCTCCCAGTTCTCCATGGCCTGTCCTGCCTTTCTGGATTTTACACTTTTTTCAGATGGCCCTTTTGACCGGGGGCGGGGGGGAAGTGAGACTTCATTGTAGTGCAGATTTCCTTTGCAAGCTTGCTTGGTTGGCCAAAAAGGGCGTATGCGTTTTTTCCTGAATATATTCAGGAAAAAACGCATACGCCCTTTTTGGCCAAGTGCATCATTGTGGACGTTCTGCCTCTTTTCCTATGCTTTCAATGCAATTCCAGTCTACCTCCTGAAATCGGTTTCCTGCAATTCTGCCCCGCTTTCAAGTCCTCTTGGCAGCCTTACTTCAGTATATTTTTGGACGATAGCTGTCATTTATAACTCTGCAGGTTTGTGAATTACAGTGCCCCTGAGCTCCTTTCTTCAACTCGCTTTCTTTTGAGCTGGCCGCAACACCGCAGGATGGCTTCAGGCCCTAATCTGGTTCCGGCACGGCACGCTGAGCCTTTGGTTAGTTCCTCTTCCTGGTGGGAAATGAGAGTTAAATTTGCCCGTCCAGACACCTCCGCCTGGTCTCTCATTGGTTCTCCCTATTCCTGTTCATCTTCCGCAGAAATTGCAAACTTGGCCAAACAGGAGGTTAAAGGCGGTGACTCTCCAAGTGGGGAGAGTGTTAGTAAAGCGTCTGGAATGTTGCACCCGAGTACCAGGGGAGGAAACCTGAGACATATTTGAACACGTCTCCCGTTCACACTGTTGATCATACTCTGGGTTTCACATGCATGTTTTAGCTGAAGGAAGAATACCTTAAACTTGGGTAGTTGAGACCCGTGGAATGGGTACCATGCAATATGACTTCAAAGGATCTTCATTTGCTCACCGAACCTCTCCAATCCTATCACTGCTGCGTTTATGCCCCTGTACACATGCTTGATTCTCTTTCTGAGACATAGCAATCCATAGGTTTTAAGATACTTACTAGTCAGGTACATTCTTAGGCGTTTAATATGCGGTGTTGAGTCCATTTCGTTGAGCAAGGAGTAGCTCTTGTCTATTCCATATTTGGCTTAAGGAACTTTATCTGTGCTCATTTCAATCTCTGGTTTTATGCAGCACCCCAACTCACCTTTCCCCTTAAGCAAGCATAAGTTGGTTTTCTAAATTTGAGACCCTGTTCTGTTCTGTAATTCAGTTCCTGTGTAGCCAAGTTTACATTCCGTGTATTAGTGATATCTTATGATGTTTCTTTTTCTGTGTGACTTATTTCAGTTAGAATCATCGTACCTGAATCCACTCATTATGCTGCTACGGGCCTGATGACATAGATTTCATTGCTGAGTGATACTGCATTGTACATAAGTACCACAAGTTCTTTATCCATTTTTCACTTTCTGTGATATTGAACTTGTATGGTAAACGAGGTTCTTGTAAACAGAGCCGTCCCAAACTTTGGGGTGGCTGTGTCTTTTTGATTTTAATTTCCCTAAGCTATATGACCATAAGTGGAAGTGCCCTATGCTCTGTTGCTTTGTTTTCTGGATGTTTCAGGAAACACCATACACTTCTCCCGAGTGTCTGTTGGCAATTTACATCCCGCCCATCAGCATAACAAGGCTCCCAGTTCTCCATGGCCTGTCCTGCCTTTCTGGATTTTACACTTTTTTCAGATGGCCCTTTTGACCGGGAGGAAGTGAGACTTCATTGTAGTGCAGATTTCCTTTGCAAGCTTGCTTGGTTGGCCAAAAAGGGCGTATGCGTTTTTTCCTGAATATATTCAGGAAAAAACGCATACGCCCTTTTTGGCCAAGTGCATCATTGTGGACGTTCTGCCTCTTTTCCTGTGCTTTCAATGCAATTCCAGTCTACATCCTGAAATCGGTTTCCTGCAATTCTGCCTCACTTTCAAGTCCTCTTGGCAGCCTTACTTCAGTATATTTTTGGACGATAGCTGTCATTTATAACTCTGCAGGTTTGTGAATTACAGTGCCCCTGAGCTCCTTTCTTCAACTCGCTTTCTTTTGAGCTGGCCGCAACACCGCAGGATGGCTTCAGGCCCTAATCTGGTTCCGGCACGGCACGCTGAGCCTTTGGTTAGTTCCTCTTCCTGTTGGGAAATGAGAGTTAAATTTGCCCGTCCAGACACCTCCAGCTAGTCTCTCATTGGTTCTCACTATTCCTGTTCATCTTCCGCAGAAATTGCAAACTGGGCTAAACAGGAGGTTAAAGGCTGACTATCCAAGTGGGGAGAGTGTTAGTAAAGCATCTGGAATGTTGCACCCGAGTACCAGGGGAGGAAAACTGAGACATATTTGAACAGGTCTCCCGTTCACACGGTTGATCATACTCTGGGTTCCACATGCATGTTTTAGCTGAAGGAAGAATACCTTAAACGTGGGTAGTTGAAACCCGTGGAATGGGTACCATGCAATATGACTTCAAAGGGTCTTCATTTGCTCACCGAACCTCTCCAATCCTATCACTGCTGTGTTTATGCCCCTGTACACATGCTTGATTCTCTTTTGGACACATAGCAATCCATAGGTTTTAAGATACTTACTAGTCAGGTACATTCTTAGGCGTTTAATATGCAGTGTTGAGTCCATTTCGTTGAGCAAGGAGTAGCTCTTGTCTATTCCATATTTGGCTTAAGGAACTTTATCTGTGCTCATTTCCATCTCTGGTTTTATGCAGCACCCCAATTCACCTTTACCCTTAAGCAAGCATAAGTTGGTTTTCTAAATTTGAGACCCTGTTCTGTTCTGTAATTCAGTTCCTGTTTGGCCAAGTTTACATTCCATGTATTACTGATATCTTATGATGTTTCTTTTTCTGTGTGACTTATTTCAGTTAGAATCATCATACCTGAATCCACTCATTGTGCTGCTAAGGGCCTGATGACATAGATTTCATTGCTGAGTGATATTGCTTTGTAAGTAAATACCGCAAATTCTTTATCCATTTTTCACTTTCTGCGATGATGAACTTGTAATGTAAACGAGGTTCTTGTAAACAGAGCCGTTCCAAACTTCGGGGTGGCTGTGTCTTTTTGATTTTAATTTCCCTAAGCTATAGGACCATAAGTGGAAGTGCCCTAGGCTCTGTTGCTTTGTTTTTTAGATGTTTCAGGAAACACCATACACTTCTCCCGAGTGTCTGTTGGCAATTTACATCCTGCCCATCAGCATAACAAGGCTCCCAGTTCTCCATGGCCTGTCCTGCCTTTCTGGATTTTACACTTTTTTCAGATGGCCCTTTTGACCGGGGGGAAGTGAGACTTCATTGTAGTGCAGATTTCCTTTGCAAGCTTGCTTGGTTGGCAAAAATGGGCGTATGCATTTTTTTCTGAATATATTCAGGAAAAAACGCATACGCCCTTTTTGGCCAAGTGCATCATTGTGGACGTTCTGCTTCTTTTCCTATGCTTTCAATGCAATTCCAGTCTACCTCCTGAAATCGGTTTCCTGCAATTCTGCCCCGCTTTCAAGTCCTCTTGGCAGCCTTACTTCAGTATATTTTTGGACGATAGCTGTCATTTATAACTCTGCAGGTTTGTGAATTACAGTGCCCCTGAGCTCCTTTCTTCAACTCGCTTTCTTTTGAGCTGGCCGCAACACCGCAGGATGGCTTCAGGCCCTATTCTGGTTCCGGCACGGCACGCTGAGCCTTTGGTTAATTCCGCTTCCTGGTGGGAAATGAGAGTTAAATTTGCCCGTCCAGACACCTCCAGCTAGTCTCTCATTGGTTCTCGCTATTCCTGTTCATCTTCAGCAGAAATTGCAAACTGGGCCAAACAGGAGGTTAAAGGGACTGACTCTCCAAGTCGGGAGAGTGTTAGTAAAGCGTCTGGAATGTTGCACCCGAGTACCAGGGTACGAAAACTGAGACATATTTGAACACATTTCCCGATCACATGTTTGATCATACTCTAGGTTCCACATGCATGTTTTAGCTGAAGGAAGAATACCTTAAACCTGGATAGTTGAAACCCGTGGAATGGGTACCATGCAATATGACTTCAAAGGGTCTTCATTTGCTCACCGAACCTCTCCAATCCTATCACTGCTGCGTTTATGCCCCTGTACACACGCTTGATTCTCTTTTGGAGACATAGCAATCCATAGGTTTTAAGATACTTACTAGTCAGGTACATTCTTAGGAGTTTAATATGCGGTGTTGAGTCCATTTCGTTGAGCAAGGAGTAGCTCTTGTCTATTCCATATTGGCTTAAGGAACTTTATCTGTGCTCATTTCAATCTCTGGTTTTATGCAACACCCCAACTCACCTTTCCCCTTAAGCAAGCATAAGTTGGTTTTCTAAATTTGAGACCCTGTTCTGTTCTGTAATTCAGTTCCTGTGTAGCCAAGTTTACATTCCGTGTATTAGTGATATCTTATGATGTTTCTTTTTCTGTGTGACTTATTTCAGTTAGAATCATCGTACCTGAATCCACTCATTATGCTGCTACAGGCCTGATGACATAGATTTCATTGCTGAGGGATACTGCATTGTACGTAAGTACCACAAGTTCTTTATCCATTTTTCACTTTCTGTGATATTGAACTTGTACGGTAAACGAGGTTCTTGTAAACAGAGGCGTCCCAAATTGGGGTGGCTGTGTCTTTTTGATTTTAATTTCCCTAAGCTATAGGACCATAAGTGGAAGTGCCCTAGGCTCTGTTGCTTTGTTTCTTAGATGTTTCAGGAAACACCATACACTTCTCCCGAGTGGCTGTTGGCAATTTACATCCCGCCCATCAGCATAACAAGGCTCCCAGGTCTCCATGGCCTGTCCTGCCTTTCTGGATTTTACACTTTTTTCAGATGGCCCTTTTGACCGGGGGGAAGTGAGACTTCATTGTAGTGCAGATTTCCTTTGCAAGCTTGCTTGGTTGGCCAAAAAGGGCGTATGCGTTTTTTCCTGAATATATTCAGGAAAAGAACGCATACGCCCTTTTTGGCCAAGTGCATCATTGTGGACGTTCTGCCTCTTTTCCTATGCTTTCAATGCAATTCCAGTCTACCTCCTGAAATCGGTTTCCTGCAATTCTGCCCCGCTTTCAAGTCCTCTTGGCAGCCTTACTTCAGTATATTTTTGGACGATAGTTGTCATTTATAACTCTGCAGGTTTGTGAATTACAGTGCCCCTGAGCTCCTTTCTTCAACTCGTTTTCTTGTGAGCTGGCCGCAACACCGCAGGATGGCTTCAGGCCCTAATCTGGTTCCGGCACGGCACGCTGAGCCTTTGGTTATTTCCTCTTCCTGGTGGGAAATGAGAGTTAAATTTGCCCGTCCAGACACCTCCAGCTAGTCTCTCATTGGTTCTCGCTATTCCTGTTCATCTTCCGCAGAAATTGCAAACTGGGCCAAACAGGAGGTTAAAGGGACTGACTCTCCAAGTCGGGAGAGTGTTACTAAAGCGTCTGGAATGTTGCACCCGAGTACCAGGGTACGAAAACTGAGACATATTTGAACACGTCTCCCGATCACATGGTTGATCATACTCTAGGTTCCACATGCATGTTTTAGCTGAAGGAAGAATACCTTAAACCTGGGTAGTTGAAACCCGTGGAATGGGTACCATGCAATATGACTTCAAAGGGTCTTCATTTGCTAACCGAACCTCTCCAATCCTATCACTGCTGCGTTTATGCCCCTGTACACATGCTTGATTCTCTTTCGGAGACATAGCAATCCATAGGTTTTAAGATACTTACTAGTCAGGTACATTCTTAGGCGTTTAATATGCGGTGTTGAGTCCATTTCGTTGAGCAAGGAGTAGCTCTTGTCTATTCCATATTTGGCTTAAGGAACTTTATCTGTGCTCATTTCAATCTCTGGTTTTATGCAGCACCCCAACTCACCTTTCCCCTTAAGCAAGCATAAGTTGGTTTTCTAAATTTGAGACCCTGTTCTGTTCTGTAATTCAGTTCCTGTGTAGCCAAGTTTACATTCCGTGTATTACTGATATCTTATGATGTTTCTTTTTCTGTGTGACTTATTTCAGTTAGAATCATCGTACCTGAATCCACTCATTATGCTGCTACAGGCCTGATGACATAGATTTCATTGCTGAGTGATACTGCATTGTACGTAAGTACCACAAGTTCTTTATCCATTTTTCACTTTCTGTGATATTGAACTTGTACGGTAAACGAGGTTCTTGTAAACAGAGGCGTCCCAAATTGGGGTGGCTGTGTCTTTTTGATTTTAATTTCCCTAAGCTATAGGACCATAAGTGGAAGTGCCCTAGGCTCTGTTGCTTTGTTTCTTAGATGTTTCAGGAAACACCATACACTTCTCCCGAGTGTCTGTTGGCAATTTACATCCCGCCCATCAGCATAACAAGGCTCCCAGTTCTCCATGGCCTGTCCTGCCTTTCTGGATTTTACACTTTTTTCAGATGGCCCTTTTGACCGGGGGGAAGTCAGACTTCATTCTAGTGCAGATTTCCTTTGCAAGCTTGCTTGGTTGGCCAAAAAGGGCGTATGCGTTTTTTCCTGAATATATTCAGGAAAAAACGCATACGCCCTTTTTGGCCAAGTGCATCATTGTGGACGTTCTGCCTCTTTTCCTATGCTTTCAATGCAATTCCAGTCTACCTCCTGAAATCGGTTTCCTGCAATTCTGCCCCGCTTTCAAGTGCTCTTGGCAGCCTTACTTCAGTATATTTTTGGACGATAGCTGTCATTTATAACTCTGCAGGTTTGTGAATTACAGTGCCCCTGAGCTCCTTTCTTCAACTCGCTTACTTTTGAGCTGGCCGCAACACCGCAGGATGGCTTCAGGCCCTAATCTGGTTCCGGCACGGCACGCTGAGCCTTTGGTTAATTCCGCTTCCTGGTGGGAAATGAGAGTTAAATTTGCCAGTCCAGACACCTCCAGCTAGTCTCTCATTGGTTCTCGCTATTCCTGTTCATCTTCCGCAGAAATTGCAAACTGGGCCAAACAGGAGGTTAAAGGGACTGACTCTCCAAGTCGGGAGAGTGTTAGTAAAGCGTCTGGAATGTTGCACCCGAGTACCAGGGTACGAAAACTGAGACATATTTGAACACATCTCCCGATCACATGTTTGATCATACTCTAGGTTCCACATGCATGTTTTAGCTGAAGGAAGAATACCTTAAACCTGGATAGTTGAAACCCGTGGAATGGGTACCATGCAATATGACTTCAAAGGGTCTTCATTTGCTCACCGAACCTCTCCAATCCTATCACTGCTGCGTTTATGCCCCTGTACACATGCTTGATTCTCTTTCAGAGACATAGCAATCCATAGGTTTTAAGATACTTACTAGTCAGGTACATTCTTAGGCACTTAATATGCGGTGTTGAGTCCATTTCGTTGAGCAAGGAGTATCTCTTGTCTATTCCATATTTGGCTTAAGGAACTTTATCTGTGCTCATTTCAATCTCTGGTTTTATGCAGCACCCCAACTCACCTTTACCCTTAAGCAAGCATAAGTTGGTTTTCTAAATTTGAGACCCTGTTCTGTTCTGTAATTCAGTTCCTGTGTAGCCAAGTTTACATTCCGTGTATTACTGATATCTTATGATGTTTCTTTTTCTGTGTGACTTATTTCAGTTAGAATCATCATACCTGAATCCACTCATTGTGCTGCTAAGGGCCTGATGACATAGATTTCATTGCTGAGTGATATTGCTTTGTAAGTAAATACCACAACTTCTTTATCCATTTTTCACTTTCTGCGATGTTGAACTTGTATGGTAAAAGAGGTTCTTGTAAACAGAGGCGTCCCAAACTTTGGGGTGGCTGTGTCTTTTTGATTTTAATTTCCCTAAGCTATAGGACCATAAGTGGAAGTGCCCTAGGCTCTGTTGCTTTGTTTTTTAGATGTTTCAGGAAACACCATACACTTCTCCCGAGTGTCTGTTGGCAATTTACATCCCGCCCATCAGCATAACAAGGCTCCCAGTTCTCCATGGCCTGTCCTGCCTTTCTGGATTTTACACTTTTTTCAGATGACCCTTTTGACCGGGGGGAAGTGAGACTAAATTGTAGTGCAGATTTCCTTTGCAAGCTTGCTTGGTTGGCCAAAAAGGGCTTATGCGTTTTTTCCTGAATATATTCAGGAAAAAACGCATACACCCTTTTTGGCCAAGTGCATCATTGTGGACGTTCTGCCTCTTTTCCTATGCTTTCAATGCAATTCCAGTCTACCTCCTGAAATCGGTTTCCTGCAATTCTGCCCCGCTTTCAAGTCCTCTTGGCAGCCTTACTTCAGTATATTTTTGGACGATAGCTGTCATTTATAACTCTGCAGGTTTGTGAATTACAGTGCCCCTGAGCTCCTTTCTTCAACTCGCTTTCTTGTGAGCTGGCCGCAACACCGCAGGATGGCTTCAGGCCCTAATCTGGTTCCGGCACGGCACGCTGAGCCTTTGGTTAATTCCGCTTCCTGGTGGGAAATGAGAGTTAAATTTGCCCGTCCAGACACCTCCAGCTAGTCTCTCATTGGTTCTCGCTATTCCTGTTCATCTTCCGCAGAAATTGCAAACTGGGCCAAACAGGAGGTTAAAGGCGCTGACTCTCCAATTGGGGAGATTGTTAGTAAAGCGTCTGGAATGTTGCACCCGAGTACCAGGGGAGGAAAACTGAGACATATTTGAACAGGTCTCCCGTTCACATGGTTGATCATACTCTGGGTTCCACATGCATGTTTTAGCTGAAGGAAGAATACCTTAAACCTGGAGAGTTGAAACCCGTGGAATGGGTACCATGCAATATGACTTCAAAGGGTCTTCATTTGCTCACTGAACCTCTCCAATCCTATCACTGCTGCATTTATGCCCCTGTACACATGCTTGATTCTCTTTCGGAGACATAGCAATCCATAGGTTTTAAGATACTTACTAGTCAGGTACATTCTTAGGCATTTAATATGGGGTGTTGAGTCCATTTCGTTGAGCAAGGAGTAGCTCTTGTCTATTCCATATTTGGCTTAAGGAACTTTATCTGTGCTCATTTCAATCTCTGGTTTTATGCAGCACCCCAACTCACCTTTCCCCTTAAGCAAGCATAAGTTGGTTTTCTAAATTTGAGACCCTGTTCTGTTCTGTAATTCAGTTCCTGTGTAGCCAAGTTTACATTCCGTGTATTACTGATATCTTATGATGTTTCTTTTTCTGTGTGACTTATTTCAGTTAGAATCCTCATACCTGAATCCACTCATTGTGCTGCTAAGGGCCTGATGACATAGATTTCATTGCTGAGTGATATTGCTTTGTAAGTAAATACCACAACTTCTTTATCCATTTTTCACTTTCTGCGATGTTGAACTTGTACGGTAAACGAGGTTCTTGTAAACAGAGGCGTCCCAAACTTTGGGGTGGCTGTGTCTTTTTGATTTTAATTTCCCTAAGCTATAGGACCATAAGTGGAAGTGCCCTAGGCTCTGTTGCTTTGTTTTTTAGATGTTTCAGGAAACACCATACACTTCTCCCGAGTGTCTGTTGGCAATTTACATCCCGCCCATCAGCATAACAAGGCTCCCAGTTCTCCATGGCCTGTCCTGCCTTTCTGGATTTTACACTTTTTTCAGATGGCCCTTTTGACCGGGGGGAAGTGAGACTTCATTGTAGTGCAGATTTCCTTTGCAAGCTTGCTTGGTTGGCCAAAAAGGGCGTATGCGTTTTTTCCTGAATATATTCAGGAAAAAACGCATACGCCCTTTTTGGCCAAGTGCATCATTGTGGACGTTCTGCCTCTTTTCCTATGCTTTCAATGCAATTCCAGTCTACCTCCTGAAATCGGTTTCCTGCAATTCTGCCCCGCTTTCAAGTCCTCTTGGCAGCCTTACTTCAGTATATTTTTGGACGATAGCTGTCATTTATAACTCTGCAGGTTTGTGAATTACAGTGCCCCTGAGCTCCTTTCTTCAACTCGCTTTCTTGTGACCTGGCCGCAACACCGCAGGATGGCTTCAGGCCCTAATCTGGTTCCGGCACGGCACGCTGAGCCTTTGGTTAGTTCCTCTTCCTGGTGGGAAATGAGAGTTAAATTTGCCCGTCCAGACACCTCCACCTAGTCTCTCATTGGTTCTCCCTATTCCTGTTCATCTTCTGCAGAAATTGCAAACTGGGCCAAACAGGAGGATAAAGGCGCTGACTCTCCAAGTGGGGAGAGTGTTAGTAAAGCGTCTGGAATGTTGCACCCGAGTACCAGGGGAGGAAAACTGAGACATATTTGAACACGTCTCCCGTTCACACTGTTGATCATACTCTGGGTTTCACATGCATGTTTTAGCTGAAGGAAGAATACCTTAAACCTGGGTAGTTGAGACCCGTGGAAAGGTTATCATGCAATATGACTTCAAAGGGTCTTCATTTGCTCACTGAACCTCTCCAATCCTATCACTGCTGGGTTTATGCCCCTGTACACATGCTTGATTCTCTTTCGGAGACATAGCAATCCATAGGTTTTAAGATACTTACTAGTCAGGTACATTCTTAGGCGTTTAATATGCGGTGTTGAGTCCATTTCGTTGAGCAAGGAGTAGCTCTTGTCTATTCCATATTTGGCTTAAGGAACTTTATCTGTGCTCATTTCAATCTCTGGTTTTATGCAGCACCCCAACTCACCTTTCCCCTTAAGCAAGCATAAGTTGGTTTTCTAAATTTGAAACCCTGTTCTGTTCTGTAATTCAGTTCCTGTGTAGCCAAGTTTACATTCCGTGTATTACTGATATCTTATGATGTTTCTTTTTCTGTGTGACTTATTTCAGTTAGAATCATCATACCTGAATCCACTCACTGTGCTGCTAAAGGCCTGATGACATAGATTTCATTGCTGAGTGATATTGCTTTGTAAGTAAATACCACAACTTCTTTATCCATTTTTCACTTTCTGCAATGTTGAACTTGTACGGTAAACGAGGATCTTGTAAACAGAGCCGTTCCAAACTTCGGGGTGGCTGTGTCTTTTTTATTTTAATTTCCCTAAGCTATAGGACCATAAGTGGAAGTGCCCTAGGCTCTGTTGCTTTGTTTTTCAGATGTTTCAGGAAACACCATACACTTCTCCCGAGTGTCTGTTGGCAATTTACATCCCGCCCATCAGCATAACAAGGCTCCCAGTTCTCCATGGCCTGTCCTGCCTTTCTGGATTTTACACTTTTTGCAGATGGCCCTATTGACCGGGGGGAAGTGAGACTTCATTGTAGTGCAGATTTCCTTTGCAAGCTTGCTTGGTTGGCCAAAAAGGGCGTATGCGTTTTTTCCTGAATATATTCAGGAAAAAACGCATACGCCCTTTTTGGCCAAGTGCATCATTGTGGACGTTCTGCATCTTTTCCGAAGCTTTCAATACAATTCCAGTCTACCTCCTGAAATCAGTTTCCTGCAATTCTGCCCCACTTTCAAGTCCTCTTGGCAGCCTTACTTCAGTATATTTTTGGAAATAGCTGTCATTTATAACTCTGCAGGTTTGTGAATTACAGTGCCCCTGAGCTCCTTTCTTCAACTCGCTTTCTTGTGACCTGGCCGCAACACCGCAGGGTGGCTTCAGGCCCTAATCTGGTTCCGGCATGGCACGCTGAGCCTTTGGTTAATTCCGCTTCCTGGTGGGAAATGAGAGTTAAATTTGCCCGTCCAGACACCTCCAGCTAGTCTCTCATTGGTTCTCGCTATTCCTGTTCATCTTCCGCAGAAATTGCAAACTGGGCCAAACAGGAGGTTAAAGGGACTGACTCTCCAAGTCGGGAGAGTGTTAGTAAAGCGTCTGGAATGTTGCACCCGAGTACCAGCGTACGAAAACTGAGAATTATTTGAACACATCTCCCGATCACATGGTTGATCATACTCTAGGTTCCACATGCATGTTTTAGCTGAAGGAAGAATACCTTAAACCTGGGTAGTTGAAACCCGTGGAATGGGTACCATGCAATATGACTTCAAAGGGTCTTCATTTGCTCACCGAAACTCTCCAATCCTATCACTGCTGCGTTAATGCCCCTGTACACATGCTTGATTCTCTTTCAGAGACATAGCAATCCATAGGTTTTAAGATACTTACTAGTCAGGTACATTCTTAGGCGTTTAATATGCGGTGTTGAGTCCATTTCGTTGAGCAAGGAGTAGCTCTTGTCTATTCCATATTTGGCTTAAGGAACTTTATCTGTGCTCATTTCAATCTCTGGTTTTATGAAGCACCCCAACTCACCTTTCCCCTTAAGCAAGCATAAGTTGGTTTTCTAAATTTGAGACCCTGTTCTGTTCTGTAATTCAGTTCCTGTGTAGCCAAGTTTACATTCCGTGTATTACTGATATCTTATGATGTTTCTTTTTCTGTGTGACTTATTTCAGTTAGAATCATCATACCTGAATCCACTCACTGTGCTGCTAAGGGCCTGATGACATAGATTTCATTGCTGAGTGATATTGCTTTGTAAGTAAATACCACAACTTCTTTATCCATTTTTCACTTTCTGCAATGTTGAACTTGTACGGTAAACGAGGATCTTGTAAACAGAGCCGTTCCAAACTTCGGGGTGGCTGTGTCTTTTTTATTTTAATTTCCCTAAGCTATAGGACCATAAGTGGAAGTGCCCTAGGCTCTGTTGCTTTGTTTTTCAGATGTTTCAGGAAACACCATACACTTCTCCCGAGTGTCTGTTGGCAATTTACATCCCGCCCATCAGCATAACAAGGCTCCCAGTTCTCCATGGCCTGTCCTGCCTTTCTGGATTTTACACTTTTTTCAGATGGCCCTTTTGACCGGGGGGAAGTGAGACTTCATTGTAGTGCAGATTTCCTTTGCAAGCTTGCTTGGTTGGCCAAAAAGGGCGTATGCGTTTTTTCCTGAATATATTCAGGAAAAAACGCATACGCCCTTTTTGGCCAAGTGCATCATTGTGGACGTTCTGCCTCTTTTCCTATGCTTTCAATGCAATTCCAGTCTACCTCCTGAAATCGGTTTCCTGCAATTCTGCCCCGCTTTCAAGTCCTCTTGGCAGCCTTACTTCAGTATATTTTTGGACGATAGCTGTCATTTATAAGTCTGCAGGTTTGTGAATTACAGTGCCCCTGAGCTCCTTTCTTCAACTCGTTTTCTTTTGAGCTGGCCGCAACACCGCAGGATGGCTTCAGGCCCTAATCTGGTTCCGGCACGGCACGCTGAGCCTTTGGTTAGTTCCTCTTCCTGGTGGGAAATGAGAGTTAAATTTGCCCGTCCAGACACCTCCACCTAGTCTCTCATTGGTTCTCCCTATTCCTGTTCATCTTCTGCAGAAATTGCAAACTGGGCCAAACAGGAGGATAAAGGCGCTGACTCTCCAAGTGGGGAGAGTGTTAGTAAAGCGTCTGGAATGTTGCACCCGAGTACCACGGGAGGAAAACTGAGACATATTTGAACACGTCTCCCGTTCACACTGTTGATCATACTCTGGGTTTCACATGCATGTTTTAGCTGAAGGAAGAATACCTTAAACCTGGGTAGTTGAGACCCGTGGAAAGGTTATCATGCAATATGACTTCAAAGGGTCTTCATTTGCTCACTGAACCTCTCCAATCCTATCACTGCTGGGTTTATGCCCCTGTACACATGCTTGATTCTCTTTCGGAGACATAGCAATCCATAGGTTTTAAGATACTTACTAGTCAGGTACATTCTTAGGCGTTTAATATGCGGTGTTGAGTCCATTTCGTTGAGCAAGGAGTAGCTCTTGTCTATTCCATATTTGGCTTAAGGAACTTTATCTGTGCTCATTTCAATCTCTGGTTTTATGCAGCACCCCAACTCACCTTTCCCCTTAAGCAAGCATAAGTTGGTTTTCTAAATTTGAGACCCTGTTCTGTTCTGTAATTCAGTTCCTGTGTAGCCAAGTTTACATTCCGTGTATTACTGATATCTTATGATGTTTCTTTTTCTGTGTGACTTATTTCAGTTAGAATCATCATACCTGAATCCACTCACTGTGCTGCTAAAGGCCTGATGACATAGATTTCATTGCTGAGTGATATTGCTTTGTAAGTAAATACCACAACTTCTTTATCCATTTTTCACTTTCTGCAATGTTGAACTTGTACGGTAAACGAGGATCTTGTAAACAGAGCCGTTCCAAACTTCGGGGTGGCTGTGTCTTTTTTATTTTAATTTCCCTAAGCTATAGGACCATAAGTGGAAGTGCCCTAGGCTCTGTTGCTTTGTTTTTCAGATGTTTCAGGAAACACCATACACTTCTCCCGAGTGTCTGTTGGCAATTGACATCCCGCCCATCAGCATAACAAGGCTCCCAGTTCTCCATGGCCTGTCCTGCCTTTCTGGATTTTACACTTTTTGCAGATGGCCCTATTGACCGGGGGGAAGTGAGACTTCATTGTAGTGCAGATTTCCTTTGCAAGCTTGCTTGGTTGGCCAAAAAGGGCGTATGCGTTTTTTCCTGAATATATTCAGGAAAAAACGCATACGCCCTTTTTGGCCAAGTGCATCATTGTGGACGTTCTGCATCTTTTCCGAAGCTTTCAATGCAATTCCAGTCTACCTCCTGAAATCAGTTTCCTGCAATTCTGCCCCACTTTCAAGTCCTCTTGGCAGCCTTACTTCAGTATATTTTTGGAAATAGCTGTCATTTATAACTCTGCAGGTTTGTGAATTACAGTGCCCCTGAGCTCCTTTCTTCAACTCGCTTTCTTGTGACCTGGCCGCAACACCGCAGGGTGGCTTCAGGCCCTAATCTGGTTCCGGCATGGCACGCTGAGCCTTTGGTTAATTCCGCTTCCTGGTGGGAAATGAGAGTTAAATTTGCCCGTCCAGACACCTCCAGCTAGTCTCTCATTGGTTCTCGCTATTCCTGTTCATCTTCCGCAGAAATTGCAAACTGGGCCAAACAGGAGGTTAAAGGGACTGACTCTCCAAGTCGGGAGAGTGTTAGTAAAGCGTCTGGAATGTTGCACCCGAGTACCAGCGTACGAAAACTGAGACATATTTGAACACATCTCCCGATCACATGGTTGATCATACTCTAGGTTCCACATGCATGTTTTAGCTGAAGGAAGAATACCTTAAACCTGGGTAGTTGAAACCCGTGGAATGGGTACCATGCAATATGACTTCAAAGGGTCTTCATTTGCTCACCGAAACTCTCCAATCCTATCACTGCTGCGTTTATGCCCCTGTACACATGCTTGATTCTCTTTCAGAGACATAGCAATCCATAGGTTTTAAGATACTTACTAGTCAGGTACATTCTTAGGCGTTTAATATGCGGTGTTGAGTCCATTTCGTTGAGCAAGGAGTAGCTCTTGTCTATTCCATATTTGGCTTAAGGAACTTTATCTGTGCTCATTTCAATCTCTGGTTTTATGCAGCACCCCAACTCACCTTTCCCCTTAAGCAAGCATAAGTTGGTTTTCTAAATTTGAGACCCTGTTCTGTTCTGTAATTCAGTTCCTGTGTAGCCAAGTTTACATTCCGTGTATTACTGATATCTTATGATGTTTCTTTTTCTGTGTGACTTATTTCAGTTAGAATCATCATATCTGAATCCACTCATTGTGCTGCTAAGGGCCTGATGACATAGATTTCATTGCTGAGTGATATTGCTTTGTAAGTAAATACCACAACTTCTTTATGCACTTTTCACATTCTGTGATTTTGAACTTGTACTGTAAACGAGGTTCTTGTAAACAGAGGCGTCCCAAACTTTGGGGTGGCTGTGTCTTTTTGATTTTAATTTCCCTATGCTATAGGACCATAAGTGGAAGTGCCCTAGGCTCTGTTGCTTTGTTTTTTAGATGTTTCAGGAAACACCATACACTTCTCCCGAGTGTCTGTTGGCAATTTACATCCCGCCCATCAGCATAACAAGGCTCCCAGTTCTCCATGGCCTGTCCTGCCTTTCTGGATTTTACACTTTTTTCAGATGGCCCTTTTGACCGGGGGGCAGTGAGACTTCATTGTAGTGCAGATTTCCTTTGCAAGCTTGCTTGGTTGGCCAAAAAGGGCGTATGCGTTTTTTCCTGAATATATTCAGGAAAAAACGCATACGCCCTTTTTGGCCAAGTGCATCATTGTGGACGTTCTGCCTCTTTTCCTATGCTTTCAATGCAATTCCAGTCTACCTCCTGAAATCGGTTTCCTGCAATTCTGCCCCGCTTTCAAGTCCTCTTGGCAGCCTTACTTCAGTATATTTTTGGACGATAGCTGTCATTTATAACTCTGCAGGTTTGTGATTTACAGTGCCCCTGAGCTCCTTTCTTCAACTCGTTTTCTTTTGAGCTGGCCGCAACACCGCAGGATGGCTTCAGGCCCTAATCTGGTTCCGGCACGGCACGCTGAGCCTTTGGTTAGTTCCTCTTCCTGGTGGGAAATGAGAGTTAAATTTGCCCGTCCAGACACCTCCACCTAGTCTCTCATTGGTTCTCCCTATTCCTGTTCATCTTCCGCAGAAATTGCAAACTGGGCAAAACAGGAGGTTAAAGGCGCTGACTCTCCAAGTGGGGAGAGTGTTAGTAAAGCATCTGGAATGTTGCACCCGAGTACCAGGGGAGGAAAACTGAGACATATTTGAACACGTCTCCCGTTCACACTGTTGATCATACTCTGGGTTTCACATGCATGTTTTTGCTGAAGGAAGAATACCTTAAACCTGGGTAGTTGAGACCCGTGGAAAGGTTATCATGCAATATGACTTCAAAGCGTCTTCATTTGCTCACTGAACCTCTCCAATCCTATCACTGCTGCGTTTATGCCCCTGTACACATGCTTGATTCTCTTTCGGAGACATAGCAATCCATAGGTTTTAAGATACTTACTAGTCAGGTACATTCTTAGGCGTTTAATATGCGGTGTTGAGTCCATTTCGTTGAGCAAGGAGTAGCTCTTGTCTATTCCATATTTGGCTTAAGGAACTTTATCTGTGCTCATTTCAATCTCTGGTTTTATGCAGCACCCCAACTCACCTTTACCCTTAAGCAAGCATAAGTTGGTTTTCTAAATTTGAGACCCTGTTCTGTTCTGTAATTCAGTTCCTGTGTAGCCAAGTTTACATTCCGTGTATTACTGATATCTTATGATGTTTCTTTTTCTGTGTGACTTATTTCAGTTAGAATCATCGTACCTGAATCCACTCATTATGCTGCTACAGGCCTGATGACATAGATTTCATTGCTGAGTGATACTGCATTGTACGTAAGTACCACAAGTTCTTTATCCATTTTTCACTTTCTGTGATATTGAACTTGTACGGTAAACGAGGTTCTTGTAAACAGAGGCGTCCCAAATTGGGGTGGCTGTGTCTTTTTGATTTTAATTTCCCTAAGCTATAGGACCATAAGTGGAAGTGCCCTAGGCTCTGTTGCTTTGTTTTTTAGATGTTTCAGGAAACACCATACACTTCTCCCGAGTGTCTGTTGGCAATTTACATCCCGCCCATCAGCATAACAAGGCTCCCAGTTCTCCATGGCCTGTCCTGCCTTTCTGGATTTTACACTTTTTTCAGATGGCTCTTTTGACCGGGTGGAAGTGAGACTTCATTGTAGTGCAGATTTCCTTTGCAAGCTTGCTTGGTTGGCCAAAAAGGGCGTATGCGTTTTTTCCTAAATATATTCAGGAAAAAACGCATACGCCCTTTTTGGCCAAGTGCATCATTGTGGACGTTCTGCCTCTTTTCCTATGCTTTCAATGCAATTCCAGTCTACCTCCTGAAATCGGTTTCCTGCAATTCTGCCCCGCTTTCAAGTGCTCTTGGCAGCCTTACTTCAGTATATTTTTGGACGATAGCTGTCATTTATAACTCTGCAGGTTTGTGAATTACAGTGCCCCTGAGCTCCTTTCTTCAACTCGCTTTCTTTTGAGCTGGCCGCAACACCGCAGGATGGTTTCAGGCCCTAATCTGGTTCCGGCACGGCACGCTGAGCCTTTGGTTAATTCCGCTTCCTGGTGGGAAATGAGAGTTAAATTTGCCCGTCCAGACACCTCCAGCTAGTCTCTCATTGGTTCTCGCTATTCCTGTTCATCTTCCGCAGAAATTGCAAACTGGGCCAAACAGGAGGTTAAAGGGACTGACTCTCCAAGTCGGGAGAGTGTTAGTAAAGCGTCTGGAATGTTGCACCCGAGTACCAGGGTACGAAAACTGAGACATATTTGAACACATCTCCCGATCACATGTTTGATCATACTCTAGGTTCCACATGCATGTTTTAGCTGAAGGAAGAATACCTTAAACCTGGGTAGTTGAAACCCGTGGAATGGGTACCATGCAATATGACTTCAAAGGGTCTTCATTTGCTCACCGAACCTCTCCAATCCTATCACTGTTGCGTTTATGTCCTTGTACACATGCTTGATTCTCTTTCGGAGACATAGCAATCCATAGGTTTTAAGATACTTAAGAGCCAGGTACATTCTTAGGCGTTTAATATGCGGTGTTGAGTCCATTTCGTTGAGCAAGGAGTAGCTCTTGTCTATTCCATATTTGGCTTAAGGAACTTTATCTGTGCTCATTTCAATCTCTGGTTTTATGCAGCACCCCAACTCACCTTTACCCTTAAACAAGCATAAGTTGGTTTTCTAAATGTGAGACCCTGTTCTGTTCTGTAATTCAGTTCCTGTGTAGCCAAGTTTACATTCCGTGTATTACTGATATCTTATGATGTTTCTTTCTCTGTGTGACTTATTTCAGTTAGAATCATCGTACCTGAATCCACTCATTGTGCTGCTACGGGCCTGATGACATAGATTTCACTGCTGAGTGATACTGCATTGTACGTAAGTACCACAAGTTCTTTATCCATTTTTCACTTTCTGTGATATTGAACTTGTACGGTAAACGAGGTTCTTGTAAACAGAGGCGTCCCAAACATTGGGGTGGCTGTATCTTTTTGATTTTAATTTCCCTAAGCTATAGGACCATAAGTGGAAGTGCCTTAGGCTCTGCTGCTTTGTTTTTTAGATGTTTCAGGAAACACCATACACTTCTCCCGAGTGTCTGTTGGCAGTTTACATCCCGCCCATCAGCATAACAAGGCTCCCAGTTCTCCATGGCCTGTCCTGCCTTTCTGGATTTTACACTTTTTTCAGATGGCCCTTTTGACCGGGGTGGGGGGGAAGTGAGACTTCATTGTAGTGCAGATTTCCTTTGCAAGTTTGCTTGGTTGGCCAAAAAGGGCGTATGCGTTTTTTCCTGAATATATTCAGGAAAAAACGCATACGCCCTTTTTGGCCAAGTGCATCATTGTGGACGTTCTGCCTCTTTTCCTATGCTTTCAATGCAATTCCAGTCTACCTCCTGAAATCGGTTTCCTGCAATTCTGCCCCGCTTTCAAGTCCTCTTGGCAGCCTTACTTCAGTATATTTTTGGACGATAGTTGTCATTTATAACTCTGCAGGTTTGTGAATTACAGTGCCCCTGAGCTCCTTTCTTCAACTCGTTTTCTTGTGAGCTGGCCGCAACACCGCAGGATGGCTTCAGGCCCTAATCTGGTTCCGGCACGGCACGCTGAGCCTTTGGTTATTTCCTCTTCCTGTTGGGAAATGAGAGTTAAATTTGCCCGTCCAGACACCTCCAGCTAGTCTCTCATTGGTTCTCGCTATTCCTGTTCATCTTCCGCAGAAATTGCAAACTGGGCCAAACAGGAGGTTAAAGGGACTGACTCTCCAAGTCGGGAGAGTGTTAGTAAAGCGTCTGGAATGTTGCACCCGAGTACCAGGGTACCAAAACTGAGACATATTTGAACACGTCTCCCGATCACATGGTTGATCATACTCTAGGTTCCACATGCATGTTTTAGCTGAAGGAAGAATACCTTAAACCTGGGTAGTTGAAACCCGTGGAATGGGTACCATGCAATATGACTTCAAAGGGTCTTCATTTGCTCACCGAACCTCTCCAATCCTATCACTGCTGCGTTTATGTCCCTGTACACATGCTTGATTCTCTTTCGGAGACATAGCAATCCATAGGTTTTAAGATACTTAAGAGTCAGGTACATTCTTAGGCGTTTAATATGCGGTGTTGAGTCCATTTCGTTGAGCAAGGAGTAGCTCTTGTCTATTCCATATTTGGCTTAAGGAACTTTATCTGTGCTCATTTCAATCTCTGGTTTTATGCAGCACCCCAACTCACCTTTACCCTTAAACAAGCATAAGTTGGTTTTCTAAATTTGAGACCCTGTTCTGTTCTGTAATTCAGTTCCTGTGTAGCCAAGTTTACATTCCGTGTATTACTGATATCTTATGATGTTTCTTTCTCTGTGTGACTTATTTCAGTTAGAATCATCGTACCTGAATCCACTCATTGTGCTGCTACGGGCCTGATGACATAGATTTCACTGCTGAGTGATACTGGATTGTACGTAAGTACCACAAGTTCTTTATCCATTTTTCACTTTCTGTGATATTGAACTTGTACGGTAAACGAGGTTCTTGTAAACAGAGGCGTCCCAAACATTGGGGTGGCTGTATCTTTTTGATTTTAATTTCCCTAAGCTATAGGACCATAAGTGGAAGTGCCCTAGGCTCTGTTGATTTGTTTTTTAGATGTTTCCGGAAACACCATACACTTCTCCCGAGTGTCTGTTGGCAATTGACATCCCGCCCATCAGCATAACAAGGCTCCCAGTTCTCCATGGCCTGTCCTGCCTTTCTGGATTTTACACTTTTTTCAGATGGCCCTTTTGACCGGGGGGGGGGGGGAAGTGAGACTTCATTGTAGTGCAGATTTCCTTTGCAAGCTTGCTTGGTTGGCCAAAAAGGGCGTATGCGTTTTTTCCTGAATATATTCAGGAAAAAACGCATACGCCCTTTTTGGCCAAGTGCATCATTGTGGACGTTCTGCCTCTTTTCCTATGCTTTCAATGCAATTCCAGTCTACCTCCTGAAATCGGTTTCCTGCAATTCTGCCCCGCTTTCAAGTCCTCTTGGCAGCCTTACTTCAGTATATTTTTGGACGATAGTTGTCATTTATAACTCTGCAGGTTTGTGAATTACAGTGCCCCTGAGCTCCTTTCTTCAACTCGTTTTCTTGTGAGCTGGCCGCAACACCGCAGGATGGCTTCAGGCCCTAATCTGGTTCCGGCATGGCACGCTGAGCCTTTGGTTAATTCCTCTTCCTGGTGGGAAATGAGAGTTAAATTTGCCCGTCCAGACACCTCCAGCTAGTCTCTCATTGGTTCTCGCTATTCCTGTTCATCTTCCGCAGAAATTGCAAATTGGGCCAAACAGGAGGTTAAAGGGACTGACTCTCCAAGTCGGGAGAGTGTTAGTAAAGCGTCTGGAATGTTGCACCCGAGTACCAGGGTACGAAAACTGAGACATATTTGAACACGTCTCCCGATCACATGGTTGATCATACTCTAGGTTCCACATGCATGTTTTAGCTGAAGGAAGAATACCTTAAACCTGGGTAGTTGAAACCCGTGGAATGGGTACCATGCAATATGACTTCAAAGGGTCTTCATTTGCTCACCGAACCTCTCCAATCCTATCACTGCTGCGTTTATGTCCCTGTACACATGCTTGATTCTCTTTCGGAGACATAGCAATCCATAGGTTTTAAGATACTTAAGAGTCAGGTACATTCTTAGGCGTTTAATATGCGGTGTTGAGTCCATTTCGTTGAGCAAGGAGTAGCTCTTGTCTATTCCATATTTGGCTTAAGGAACTTTATCTGTGCTCATTTCAATCTCTGGTTTTATGCAGCACCCCAACTCACCTTTACCCTTAAACAAGCATAAGTTGGTTTTCTAAATTTGAGACCCTGTTCTGTTCTGTAATTCAGTTCCTGTGTAGCCAAGTTTACATTCCGTGTATTAGTGATATCTTATGATGTTTCTTTTTCTGTGTGACTTATTTCAGTTAGAATCATCGTACCTGAATCCACTCATTGTGCTGCTACGGGCCTGATGACATAGATTTCACTGCTGAGTGATACTGCATTGTACGTAAGTACCACAAGTTCTTTATCCATTTTTCACTTTCTGTGATATTGAACTTGTACGGTAAACGAGGTTCTTGTAAACAGAGGCGTCCCAAACATTGGGGTGGCTGTATCTTTTTGATTTTAATTTCCCTAAGCTATAGGACCATAAGTGGAAGTGCCCTAGGCTCTGTTGATTTGTTTTTTAGATGTTTCCGGAAACACCATACACTTCTCCCGAGTGTCTGTTGGCAATTGACATCCCGCCCATCAGCATAACAAGGCTCCCAGTTCTCCATGGCCTGTCCTGCCTTTCTGGATTTTACACTTTTTTCAGATGGCCCTTTTGACCGGGGGGGGGGGGGAAGTGAGACTTCATTGTAGTGCAGATTTCCTTTGCAAGCTTGCTTGGTTGGCCAAAAAGGGCGTATGCGTTTTTTCCTGAATATATTCAGGAAAAAACGCATACGCCCTTTTTGGCCAAGTGCATCATTGTGGACGTTCTGCCTCTTTTCCTATGCTTTCAATGCAATTCCAGTCTACCTCCTGAAATCGGTTTCCTGCAATTCTGCCCCGCTTTCAAGTCCTCTTGGCAGCCTTACTTCAGTATATTTTTGGACGATAGTTGTCATTTATAACTCTGCAGGTTTGTGAATTACAGTGCCCCTGAGCTCCTTTCTTCAACTCGTTTTCTTGTGAGCTGGCCGCAACACCGCAGGATGGCTTCAGGCCCTAATCTGGTTCCGGCATGGCACGCTGAGCCTTTGGTTAATTCCTCTTCCTGGTGGGAAATGAGAGTTAAATTTGCCCGTCCAGACACCTCCAGCTAGTCTCTCATTGGTTCTCGCTATTCCTGTTCATCTTCCGCAGAAATTGCAAATTGGGCCAAACAGGAGGTTAAAGGGACTGACTCTCCAAGTCGGGAGAGTGTTAGTAAAGCGTCTGGAATGTTGCACCCGAGTACCAGGGTACGAAAACTGAGACATATTTGAACACGTCTCCCGATCACATGGTTGATCATACTCTAGGTTCCACATGCATGTTTTAGCTGAAGGAAGAATACCTTAAACCTGGGTAGTTGAAACCCGTGGAATGGGTACCATGCAATATGACTTCAAAGGGTCTTCATTTGCTCACCGAACCTCTCCAATCCTATCACTGCTGCGTTTATGTCCCTGTACACATGCTTGATTCTCTTTCGGAGACATAGCAATCCATAGGTTTTAAGATACTTAAGAGTCAGGTACATTCTTAGGCGTTTAATATGCGGTGTTGAGTCCATTTCGTTGAGCAAGGAGTAGCTCTTGTCTATTCCATATTTGGCTTAAGGAACTTTATCTGTGCTCATTTCAATCTCTGGTTTTATGCAGCACCCCAACTCACCTTTACCCTTAAACAAGCATAAGTTGGTTTTCTAAATTTGAGACCCTGTTCTGTTCTGTAATTCAGTTCCTGTGTAGCCAAGTTTACATTCCGTGTATTAGTGATATCTTATGATGTTTCTTTTTCTGTGTGACTTATTTCAGTTAGAATCATCGTACCTGAATCCACTCATTGTGCTGCTACGGGCCTGATGACATAGATTTCACTGCTGAGTGATACTGCATTGTACGTAAGTACCACAAGTTCTTTATCCATTTTTCACTTTCTGTGATATTGAACTTGTACGGTAAACGAGGTTCTTGTAAACAGAGGCGTCCCAAACATTGGGGTGGCTGTATCTTTTTGATTTTAATTTCCCTAAGCTATAGGACCATAAGTGGAAGTGCCCTAGGCTCTGTTGCTTTGTTTTTTAGATGTTTCAGGAAACACCATACACTTCTCCCGAGTGTCTGTTGGCAATTGACATCCCGCCCATCAGCATAACAAGGCTCCCAGTTCTCCATGGCCTGTCCTGCCTTTCTGGATTTTACACTTTTTTCAGATGGCCCTTTTGACCGGGGGGAAGTGAGACTTCATTGTAGTGCAGATTTCCTTTGCAAGCTTGCTTGGTTGGCCAAAAAGGGCGTATGCGTTTTTTCCTGAATATATTCAGGAAAAAACGCATACGCCCTTTTTGGCCAAGTGCATCATTGTGGACGTTCTGCCTCTTTTCCTATGCTTTCAATGCAATTCCAGTCTACCTCCTGAAATCGGTTTCCTGCAATTCTGCCCCGCTTTCAAGTCCTCTTGGCAGCCTTACTTCAGTATATTTTTGGACGATAGTTGTCATTTATAACTCTGCAGGTTTGTGAATTACAGTGCCCCTGAGCTCCTTTCTTCAACTCGTTTTCTTGTGAGCTGGCCGCAACACCGCAGGATGGCTTCAGGCCCTAATCTGGTTCCGGCACGGCACGCTGAGCCTTTGGTTATTTCCTCTTCCTGTTGGGAAATGAGAGTTAAATTTGCCCGTCCAGACACCTCCAGCTAGTCTCTCATTGGTTCTCGCTATTCCTGTTCATCTTCCGCAGAAATTGCAAACTGGGCCAAACAGGAGGTTAAAGGGACTGACTCTCCAAGTCGGGAGAGTGTTAGTAAAGCGTCTGGAATGTTGCACCCGAGTACCAGGGTACGAAAACTGAGACATATTTGAACACGTCTCCCGATCACATGGTTGATCATACTCTAGGTTCCACATGCATGTTTTAGCTGAAGGAAGAATACCTTAAACCTGGGTAGTTGAAACCCGTGGAATGGGTACCATGCAATATGACTTCAAAGGGTCTTCATTTGCTCACCGAACCTCTCCAATCCTATCACTGCTGCGTTTATGTCCCTGTACACATGCTTGATTCTCTTTCGGAGACATAGCAATCCATAGGTTTTAAGATACTTAAGAGTCAGGTACATTCTTAGGCGTTTAATATGCGGTGTTGAGTCCATTTCGTTGAGCAAGGAGTAGCTCTTGTCTATTCCATATTTGGCTTAAGGAACTTTATCTGTGCTCATTTCAATCTCTGGTTTTATGCAGCACCCCAACTCCCCTTTACCCTTAAACAAGCATAAGTTGGTTTTCTAAATTTGAGACCCTGTTCTGTTCTGTAATTCAGTTCCTGTGTAGCCAAGTTTACATTCCGTGTATTACTGATATCTTATGATGTTTCTTTCTCTGTGTGACTTATTTCAGTTAGAATCATCGTACCTGAATCCACTCATTGTGCTGCTACGGGCCTGATGACATAGATTTCACTGCTGAGTGATACTGCATTGTACGTAAGTACCACAAGTTCTTTATCCATTTTTCACTTTCTGTGATATTGAACTTGTACGGTAAACGAGGTTCTTGTAAACAGAGGCGTCCCAAACATTGGGGTGGCTGTATCTTTTTGATTTTAATTTCCCTAAGCTATAGGACCATAAGTGGAAGTGCCCTAGGCTCTGTTGCTTTGTTTTTTAGATGTTTCAGGAAACACCATACACTTCTCCCGAGTGTCTGTTGGCAATTGACATCCCGCCCATCAGCATAACAAGGCTCCCAGTTCTCCATGGCCTGTCCTGCCTTTCTGGATTTTACACTTTTTTCAGATGGCCCTTTTGACCGGGGGGAAGTGAGACTTCATTGTAGTGCAGATTTCCTTTGCAAGCTTGCTTGGTTGGCCAAAAAGGGCGTATGCGTTTTTTCCTGAATATATTCAGGAAAAAACGCATACGCCCTTTTTGGCCAAGTGCATCATTGTGGACGTTCTGCCTCTTTTCCTATGCTTTCAATGCAATTCCAGTCTACCTCCTGAAATCGGTTTCCTGCAATTCTGCCCCGCTTTCAAGTCCTCTTGGCAGCCTTACTTCAGTATATTTTTGGACGATAGTTTTCATTTATAACTCTGCAGGTTTGTGAATTACAGTGCCCCTGAGCTCCTTTCTTCAACTCGTTTTCTTGTGAGCTGGCCGCAACACCGCAGGATGGCTTCAGGCCCTAATCTGGTTCCGGCATGGCACGCTGAGCCTTTGGTTAATTCCTCTTCCTGGTGGGAAATGAGAGTTAAATTTGCCCGTCCAGACACCTCCAGCTAGTCTCTCATTGGTTCTCGCTATTCCTGTTCATCTTCCGCAGAAATTGCAAATTGGGCCAAACAGGAGGTTAAAGGGACTGACTCTCCAAGTCGGGAGAGTGTTAGTAAAGCGTCTGGAATGTTGCACCCGAGTACCAGGGTACGAAAACTGAGACATATTTGAACACGTCTCCCGATCACATGGTTGATCATACTCTAGGTTCCACATGCATGTTTTAGCTGAAGGAAGAATACCTTAAACCTGGGTAGTTGAAACCCGTGGAATGGGTACCATGCAATATGACTTCAAAGGGTCTTCATTTGCTCACCGAACCTCTCCAATCCTATCACTGCTGCGTTTATGTCCCTGTACACATGCTTGATTCTCTTTCGGAGACATAGCAATCCATAGGTTTTAAGATACTTAAGAGTCAGGTACATTCTTAGGCGTTTAATATGCGGTGTTGAGTCCATTTCGTTGAGCAAGGAGTAGCTCTTGTCTATTCCATATTTGGCTTAAGGAACTTTATCTGTGCTCATTTCAATCTCTGGTTTTATGCAGTACCCCAACTCACCTTTACCCTTAAACAAGCATAAGTTGGTTTTCTAAATTTGAGACCCTGTTCTGTTCTGTAATTCAGTTCCTGTGTAGCCAAGTTTACATTCCGTGTATTAGTGATATCTTATGATGTTTCTTTTTCTGTGTGACTTATTTCAGTTAGAATCATCGTACCTGAATCCACTCATTGTGCTGCTACGGGCCTGATGACATAGATTTCACTGCTGAGTGATACTGCATTGTACGTAAGTACCACAAGTTCTTTATCCATTTTTCACTTTCTGTGATATTGAACTTGTACGGTAAACGAGGTTCTTGTAAACAGAGGCGTCCCAAACATTGGGGTGGCTGTATCTTTTTGATTTTAATTTCCCTAAGCTATAGGACCATAAGTGGAAGTGCCCTAGGCTCTGTTGCTTTGTTTTTTAGATGTTTCAGGAAACACCATACACTTCTCCCGAGTGTCTGTTGGCAATTGACATCCCGCCCATCAGCATAACAAGGCTCCCAGTTCTCCATGGCCTGTCCTGCCTTTCTGGATTTTACACTTTTTTCAGATGGCCCTTTTGACCGGGGGGAAGTGAGACTTCATTGTAGTGCAGATTTCCTTTGCAAGCTTGCTTGGTTGGCCAAAAAGGGCGTATGCGTTTTTTCCTGAATATATTCAGGAAAAAACGCATACGCCCTTTTTGGCCAAGTGCATCATTGTGGACGTTCTGCCTCTTTTCCTATGCTTTCAATGCAATTCCAGTCTACCTCCTGAAATCGGTTTCCTGCAATTCTGCCCCGCTTTCAAGTCCTCTTGGCAGCCTTACTTCAGTATATTTTTGGACGATAGTTGTCATTTATAACTCTGCAGGTTTGTGAATTACAGTGCCCCTGAGCTCCTTTCTTCAACTCGTTTTCTTGTGAGCTGGCCGCAACACCGCAGGATGGCTTCAGGCCCTAATCTGGTTCCGGCACGGCACGCTGAGCCTTTGGTTATTTCCTCTTCCTGTTGGGAAATGAGAGTTAAATTTGCCGGTCCAGACACCTCCAGCTAGTCTCTCATTGGTTCTCGCTATTCCTGTTCATCTTCCGCAGAAATTGCAAACTGGGCCAAACAGGAGGTTAAAGGGACTGACTCTCCAAGTCGGGAGAGTGTTAGTAAAGCGTCTGGAATGTTGCACCCGAGTACCAGGGTACGAAAACTGAGACATATTTGAACACGTCTCCCGATCACATGGTTGATCATACTCTAGGTTCCACATGCATGTTTTAGCTGAAGGAAGAATACCTTAAACCTGGGTAGTTGAAACCCGTGGAATGGGTACCATGCAATATGACTTCAAAGGGTCTTCATTTGCTCACCGAACCTCTCCAATCCTATCACTGCTGCGTTTATGTCCCTGTACACATGCTTGATTCTCTTTCGGAGACATAGCAATCCATCGGTTTTAAGATACTTAAGAGTCAGGTACATTCTTAGGCGTTTAATATGCGGTGTTGAGTCCATTTCGTTGAGCAAGGAGTAGCTCTTGTCTATTCCATATTTGGCTTAAGGAACTTTATCTGTGCTCATTTCAATCTCTGGTTTTATGCAGCACCCCAACTCCCCTTTACCCTTAAACAAGCATAAGTTGGTTTTCTAAATTTGAGACCCTGTTCTGTTCTGTAATTCAGTTCCTGTGTAGCCAAGTTTACATTCCGTGTATTACTGATATCTTATGATGTTTCTTTCTCTGTGTGACTTATTTCAGTTAGAATCATCGTACCTGAATCCACTCATTGTGCTGCTACGGGCCTGATGACATAGATTTCACTGCTGAGTGATACTGCATTGTACGTAAGTACCACAAGTTCTTTATCCATTTTTCACTTTCTGTGATATTGAACTTGTACGGTAAACGAGGTTCTTGTAAACAGAGGCGTCCCAAACATTGGGGTGGCTGTATCTTTTTGATTTTAATTTCCCTAAGCTATAGGACCATAAGTGGAAGTGCCCTAGGCTCTGTTGCTTTGTTTTTTAGATGTTTCAGGAAACACCATACACTTCTCCCGAGTGTCTGTTGGCAATTGACATCCCGCCCATCAGCATAACAAGGCTCCCAGTTCTCCATGGCCTGTCCTGCCTTTCTGGATTTTACACTTTTTTCAGATGGCCCTTTTGACCGGGGGGAAGTGAGACTTCATTGTAGTGCAGATTTCCTTTGCAAGCTTGCTTGGTTGGCCAAAAAGGGCGTATGCGTGTTTTCCTGAATATATTCAGGAAAAAACGCATACGCCCTTTTTGGCCAAGTGCATCATTGTGGACGTTCTGCCTCTTTTCCTATGCTTTCAATGCAATTCCAGTCTACCTCCTGAAATCGGTTTCCTGCAATTCTGCCCCGCTTTCAAGTCCTCTTGGCAGCCTTACTTCAGTATATTTTTGGACGATAGTTGTCATTTATAACTCTGCAGGTTTGTGAATTACAGTGCCCCTGAGCTCCTTTCTTCAACTCGTTTTCTTGTGAGCTGGCCGCAACACCGCAGGATGGCTTCAGGCCCTAATCTGGTTCCGGCACGGCACGCTGAGCCTTTGGTTATTTCCTCTTCCTGGTGGGAAATGAGAGTTAAATTTGCCCGCCCAGACACCTCCAGCTAGTCTCTCATTGGTTCTCGCTATTCCTGTCCATCTTCCGCAGAAATTGCAAACTGGGCCAAACAGGAGGTTAAAGGGACTGACTCTCCAAGTCGGGAGAGTGTTAGTAAAGCGTCTGGAATGTTGCACCCGAGTACCAGGGTACGAAAACTGAGACATATTTGAACAGGTCTCCCGTTCACATGGTTGATCATACTCTGGGTTCCACATGCATGTTTTAGCTGAAGGAAGAATACCTTAAACCTGGGTAGTTGAAACCCGTGGAATGGGTACCATGCAATATGACTTCAAAGGGTCTTCATTTGCTCACCGAACCTCTCCAATCCTATCACTGCTGCGTTTATGTCCCTGTACACATGCTTGATTCTCTTTCGGAGACATAGCAATCCATCGGTTTTAAGATACTTAAGAGTCAGGTACATTCTTAGGCGTTTAATATGCGGTGTTGAGTCCATTTCGTTGAGCAAGGAGTAGCTCTTGTCTATTCCATATTTGGCTTAAGGAACTTTATCTGTGCTCATTTCAATCTCTGGTTTTATGCAGCACCCCAACTCCCCTTTACCCTTAAACAAGCATAAGTTGGTTTTCTAAATTTGAGACCCTGTTCTGTTCTGTAATTCAGTTCCTGTGTAGCCAAGTTTACATTCCGTGTATTACTGATATCTTATGATGTTTCTTTCTCTGTGTGACTTATTTCAGTTAGAATCATCGTACCTGAATCCACTCATTGTGCTGCTACGGGCCTGATGACATAGATTTCACTGCTGAGTGATACTGCATTGTACGTAAGTACCACAAGTTCTTTATCCATTTTTCACTTTCTGTGATATTGAACTTGTACGGTAAACGAGGTTCTTGTAAACAGAGGCGTCCCAAACATTGGGGTGGCTGTATCTTTTTGATTTTAATTTCCCTAAGCTATAGGACCATAAGTGGAAGTGCCCTAGGCTCTGTTGCTTTGTTTTTTAGATGTTTCAGGAAACACCATACACTTCTCCCGAGTGTCTGTTGGCAATTGACATCCCGCCCATCAGCATAACAAGGCTCCCAGTTCTCCATGGCCTGTCCTGCCTTTCTGGATTTTACACTTTTTTCAGATGGCCCTTTTGACCGGGGGGAAGTGAGACTTCATTGTAGTGCAGATTTCCTTTGCAAGCTTGCTTGGTTGGCCAAAAAGGGCGTATGCGTGTTTTCCTGAATATATTCAGGAAAAAACGCATACGCCCTTTTTGGCCAAGTGCATCATTGTGGACGTTCTGCCTCTTTTCCTATGCTTTCAATGCAATTCCAGTCTACCTCCTGAAATCGGTTTCCTGCAATTCTGCCCCGCTTTCAAGTCCTCTTGGCAGCCTTACTTCAGTATATTTTTGGACGATAGTTGTCATTTATAACTCTGCAGGTTTGTGAATTACAGTGCCCCTGAGCTCCTTTCTTCAACTCGTTTTCTTGTGAGCTGGCCGCAACACCGCAGGATGGCTTCAGGCCCTAATCTGGTTCCGGCACGGCACGCTGAGCCTTTGGTTATTTCCTCTTCCTGGTGGGAAATGAGAGTTAAATTTGCCCGCCCAGACACCTCCAGCTAGTCTCTCATTGGTTCTCGCTATTCCTGTCCATCTTCCGCAGAAATTGCAAACTGGGCCAAACAGGAGGTTAAAGGGACTGACTCTCCAAGTCGGGAGAGTGTTAGTAAAGCGTCTGGAATGTTGCACCCGAGTACCAGGGTACGAAAACTGAGACATATTTGAACAGGTCTCCCGTTCACATGGTTGATCATACTCTGGGTTCCACATGCATGTTTTAGCTGAAGGAAGAATACCTTAAACCTGGGTAGTTGAAACCCTTGGAATGGGTACCATGCAATATGACTTCAAAGGGTCTTCATTTGCTCACCGAACCTCTCCAATCCTATCACTGCTGCGTTTATGTCCCTGTACACATGCTTGATTCTCTTTCGGAGACATAGCAATCCATAGGTTTTAAGATACTTAAGAGTCAGGTACATTCTTAGGCGTTTAATATGCGGTGTTGAGTCCATTTCGTTGAGCAAGGAGTAGCTCTTGTCTATTCCATATTTGGCTTAAGGAACTTTATCTGTGCTCATTTCAATCTCTGGTTTTATGCAGCACCCCAACTCACCTTTACCCTTAAACAAGCATAAGTTGGTTTTCTAAATGTGAGACCCTGTTCTGTTCTGTAATTCAGTTCCTGTGTAGCCAAGTTTACATTCCGTGTATTACTGATATCTTATGATGTTTCTTTCTCTGTGTGACTTATTTCAGTTAGAATCATCGTACCTGAATCCACTCATTGTGCTGCTACGGGCCTGATGACATAGATTTCACTGCTGAGTGATACTGCATTGTACGTAAGTACCACAAGTTCTTTATCCATTTTTCACTTTCTGTGATATTGAACTTGTACGGTAAACGAGGTTCTTGTAAACAGAGGCGTCCCAAACATTGGGGTGGCTGTATCTTTTTGATTTTAATTTCCCTAAGCTATAGGACCATAAGTGGAAGTGCCCTAGGCTCTGTTGCTTTGTTTTTTAGATGTTTCAGGAAACACCATACACTTCTCCCGAGTGTCTGTTGGCAATTGACATCCCGCCCATCAGCATAACAAGGCTCCCAGTTCTCCATGGCCTGTCCTGCCTTTCTGGATTTTACACTTTTTTCAGATGGCCCTTTTGACCGGGGGGAAGTGAGACTTCATTGTAGTGCAGATTTCCTTTGCAAGCTTGCTTGGTTGGCCAAAAAGGGCGTATGCGTTTTTTCCTGAATATATTCAGGAAAAAACGCATACGCCCTTTTTGGCCAAGTGCATCATTGTGGACGTTCTGCCTCTTTTCCTATGCTTTCAATGCAATTCCAGTCTACCTCCTGAAATCGGTTTCCTGCAATTCTGCCCCGCTTTCAAGTCCTCTTGGCAGCCTTACTTCAGTATATTTTTGGACGATAGTTGTCATTTATAACTCTGCAGGTTTGTGAATTACAGTGCCCCTGAGCTCCTTTCTTCAACTCGTTTTCTTGTGAGCTGGCCGCAACACCGCAGGATGGCTTCAGGCCCTAATCTGGTTCCGGCACGGCACGCTGAGCCTTTGGTTATTTCCTCTTCCTGGTGGGAAATGAGAGTTAAATTTGCCCGTCCAGACACCTCCAGCTAGTCTCTCATTGGTTCTCGCTATTCCTGTTCATGTTCCGCAGAAATTGCAAACTGGGCCAAACAGGAGGTTAAAGGGACTGACTCTCCAAGTCGGGAGAGTGTTAGTAAAGCGTCTGGAATGTTGCACCCGAGTACCAGGGTACGAAAACTGAGACATATTTGAACACGTCTCCCGATCACATGGTTGATCATACTCTAGGTTCCACATGCATGTTTTAGCTGAAGGAAGAATACCTTAAACCTGGGTAGTTGAAACCCGTGGAATGGGTACCATGCAATATGACTTCAAAGGGTCTTCATTTGCTCACCGAACCTCTCCAATCCTATCACTGCTGCGTTTATGTCCCTGTACACATGCTTGATTCTCTTTCGGAGACATAGCAATCCATAGGTTTTAAGATACTTAAGAGTCAGGTACATTCTTAGGCGTTTAATATGCGGTGTTGAGTCCATTTCGTTGAGCAAGGAGTAGCTCTTGTCTATTCCATATTTGGCTTAAGGAACTTTATCTGTGCTCATTTCAATCTCTGGTTTTATGCAGCACCCCAACTCACCTTTACCCTTAAACAAGCATAAGTTGGTTTTCTAAATGTGAGACCCTGTTCTGTTCTGTAATTCAGTTCCTGTGTAGCCAAGTTTACATTCCGTGTATTACTGATATCTTATGATGTTTCTTTTTCTGTGTGACTTATTTCAGTTAGAATCATCGTACCTGAATCCACTCATTGTGCTGCTACGGGCCTGATGACATAGATTTCACTGCTGAGTGATACTGCATTGTACGTAAGTACCACAAGTTCTTTATCCATTTTTCACTTTCTGTGATATTGAACTTGTACGGTAAACGAGGTTCTTGTAAACAGAGGCGTCCCAAACATTGGGGTGGCTGTATCTTTTTGATTTTAATTTCCCTAAGCTATAGGACCATAAGTGGAAGTGCCCTAGGCTCTGTTGCTTTGTTTTTTGGATGTTTCAGGAAACACCATACACTTCTCCCGAGTGTCTGTTGGCAATTGACATCCCGCCCATCAGCATAACAAGGCTCCCAGTTCTCCATGGCCTGTCCTGCCTTTCTGGATTTTACACTTTTTTCAGATGGCCCTTTTGACCGGGGGGAAGTGAGACTTCATTGTAGTGCAGATTTCCTTTGCAAGCTTGCTTGGTTGGCTAAAAACGGCGTATGCGTTTTTTCCTGAATATATTCAGGAAAAAACGCATACGCCCTTTTTGGCCAAGTGCATCATTGTGGACGTTCTGCCTCTTTTCCTATGCTTTCAATGCAATTCCAGTCTACCTCCTGAAATCGGTTTCCTGCAATTCTGCCCCGCTTTCAAGTCCTCTTGGCAGCCTTACTTCAGTATATTTTTGGACGATAGTTGTCATTTATAACTCTGCAGGTTTGTGAATTACAGTGCCCCTGAGCTCCTTTCTTCAACTCGTTTTCTTGTGAGCTGGCCGCAACACCGCAGGATGGCTTCAGGCCCTAATCTGGTTCCGGCACGGCACGCTGAGCCTTTGGTTATTTCCTCTTCCTGGTGGGAAATGAGAGTTAAATTTGCCCGCCCAGACACCTCCAGCTAGTCTCTCATTGGTTCTCGCTATTCCTGTCCATCTTCCGCAGAAATTGCAAACTGGGCCAAACAGGAGGTTAAAGGGACTGACTCTCCAAGTCGGGAGAGTGTTAGTAAAGCGTCTGGAATGTTGCACCCGAGTACCAGGGTACGAAAACTGAGACATATTTGAACAGGTCTCACGTTCACATGGTTGATCATACTCTGGGTTCCACATGCATGTTTTAGCTGAAGGAAGAATACCTTAAACCTGGGTAGTTGAAACCCGTGGAATGGGTACCATGCAATATGACTTCAAAGGGTCTTCATTTGCTCACCGAACCTCTCCAATCCTATCACTGCTGCGTTTATGTCCCTGTACACATGCTTGATTCTCTTTCGGAGACATAGCAATCCATAGGTTTTAAGATACTTAAGAGTCAGGTACATTCTTAGGCGTTTAATATGCGGTGTTGAGTCCATTTCGTTGAGCAAGGAGTAGCTCTTGTCTATTCCATATTTGGCTTAAGGAACTTTATCTGTGCTCATTTCAATCTCTGGTTTTATGCAGCACCCCAACTCACCTTTACCCTTAAACAAGCATAAGTTGGTTTTCTAAATGTGAGACCCTGTTCTGTTCTGTAATTCAGTTCCTGTGTAGCCAAGTTTACATTCCGTGTATTACTGATATCTTATGATGTTTCTTTCTCTGTGTGACTTATTTCAGTTAGAATCATCGTACCTGAATCCACTCATTGTGCTGCTACGGGCCTGATGACATAGATTTCACTGCTGAGTGATACTGCATTGTACGTAAGTACCACAAGTTCTTTATCCATTTTTCACTTTCTGTGATATTGAACTTGTACGGTAAACGAGGTTCTTGTAAACAGAGGCGTCCCAAACATTGGGGTGGCTGTATCTTTTTGATTTTAATTTCCCTAAGCTATAGGACCATAAGTGGAAGTGCCCTAGGCTCTGTTGCTTTGTTTTTTAGATGTTTCAGGAAACACCATACACTTCTCCCGAGTGTCTGTTGGCAATTGACATCCCGCCCATCAGCATAACAAGGCTCCCAGTTCTCCATGGCCTGTCCTGCCTTTCTGGATTTTACACTTTTTTCAGATGGCCCTTTTGACCGGGGGAGAAGTGAGACTTCATTGTAGTGCAGATTTCCTTTGCAAGCTTGCTTGGTTGGCCAAAAAGGGCGTATGCGTTTTTTCCTGAATATATTCAGGAAAAAACGCATACGCCCTTTTTGGCCAAGTGCATCATTGTGGACGTTCTGCCTCTTTTCCTATGCTTTCAATGCAATTCCAGTCTACCTCCTGAAATCGGTTTCCTGCAATTCTGCCCCGCTTTCAAGTCCTCTTGGCAGCCTTACTTCAGTATATTTTTGGACGATAGTTGTCATTTATAACTCTGCAGGTTTGTGAATTACAGTGCCCCTGAGCTCCTTTCTTCAACTCGTTTTCTTGTGAGCTGGCCGCAACACCGCAGGATGGCTTCAGGCCCTAATCTGGTTCCGGCACGGCACGCTGAGCCTTTGGTTATTTCCTCTTCCTGGTGGGAAATGAGAGTTAAATTTGCCCGTCCAGACACCTCCAGCTAGTCTCTCATTGGTTCTCGCTATTCCTGTTCATGTTCCGCAGAAATTGCAAACTGGGCCAAACAGGAGGTTAAAGGGACTGACTCTCCAAGTCGGGAGAGTGTTAGTAAAGCGTCTGGAATGTTGCACCCGAGTACCAGGGTACGAAAACTGAGACATATTTGAACACGTCTCCCAATCACATGGTTGATCATACTCTAGGTTCCACATGCATGTTTTAGCTGAAGGAAGAATACCTTAAACCTGGGTAGTTGAAACCCGTGGAATGGGTACCATGCAATATGACTTCAAAGGGTCTTCATTTGCTCACCGAACCTCTCCAATCCTATCACTGCTGCGTTTATGTCCCTGTACACATGCTTGATTCTCTTTCGGAGACATAGCAATCCATAGGTTTTAAGATACTTAAGAGTCAGGTACATTCTTAGGCGTTTAATATGCGGTGTTGAGTCCATTTCGTTGAGCAAGGAGTAGCTCTTGTCTATTCCATATTTGGCTTAAGGAACTTTATCTGTGCTCATTTCAATCTCTGGTTTTATGCAGCACCCCAACTCCCCTTTACCCTTAAACAAGCATAAGTTGGTTTTCTAAATTTGAGACCCTGTTCTGTTCTGTAATTCAGTTCCTGTGTAGCCAAGTTTACATTCCGTGTATTAGTGATATCTTATGATGTTTCTTTTTCTGTGTGACTTATTTCAGTTAGAATCATCGTACCTGAATCCACTCATTGTGCTGCTACGGGCCTGATGACATAGATTTCACTGCTGAGTGATACTGCATTGTACGTAAGTACCACAAGTTCTTTATCCATTTTTCACTTTCTGTGATATTGAACTTGTACGGTAAACGAGGTTCTTGTAAACAGAGGCGTCCCAAACATTGGGGTGGCTGTATCTTTTTGATTTTAATTTCCCTAAGCTATAGGACCATAAGTGGAAGTGCCCTAGGCTCTGTTGCTTTGTTTTTTAGATGTTTCAGGAAACACCATACACTTCTCCCGAGTGTCTGTTGGCAATTGCCATCCCGCCCATCAGCATAACAAGGCTCCCAGTTCTCCATGGCCTGTCCTGCCTTTCTGGATTTTACACTTTTTTCAGATGGCCCTTTTCACCGGGGGGAAGTGAGACTTCATTGTAGTGCAGTTTTCCTTTGCAAGCTTGCTTGGTTGGCCAAAAAGGGCCTATGCGTTTTTTCCTGAATATATTCAGGAAAAAACGCATACGCCCTTTTTGGCCAAGTGCATCATTGTGGACGTTCTGCCTCTTTTCCTATGCTTTCAATGCAATTCCAGTCTACCTCCTGAAATCGGTTTCCTGCAATTCTGCCCCGCTTTCAAGTCCTCTTGGCAGCCTTACTTCAGTATATTTTTGGACGATAGTTGTCATTTATAACTCTGCAGGTTTCTGAATTACAGTGCCCCTGAGCTCCTTTCTTCAACTCGTTTTCTTGTGAGCTGGCCGCAACACCGCAGGATGGCTTCAGGCCCTAATCTGGTTCCGGTACGGCACACTGAGCCTTTGGTTATTTCCTCTTCCTGGTGGGAAATGAGAGTTAAATTTGCCCGCCCAGACACCTCCAGCTAGTCTCTCATTGGTTCTCGCTATTCCTGTCCATCTTCCGCAGAAATTGCAAACTGGGCCAAACAGGAGGTTAAAGGGACTGACTCTCCAAGTCGGGAGAGTGTTAGTAAAGCGTCTGGAATGTTGCACCCGAGTACCAGGGTACGAAAACTGAGACATATTTGAACAGGTCTCCCATTCACATGGTTGATCATACTCTGGGTTCCACATGCATGTTTTAGCTGAAGGAAGAATACCTTAAACCTGGGTAGTTGAAACCCTTGGAATGGGTACCATGCAATATGACTTCAAAGGGTCTTCATTTGCTCACCGAACCTCTCCAATCCTATCACTGCTGCGTTTATGTCCCTGTACACATGCTTGATTCTCTTTCGGAGACATAGCAATCCATAGGTTTTAAGATACTTAAGAGTCAGGTACATTCTTAGGCGTTTAATATGCGGTGTTGAGTCCATTTCGTTGAGCAAGGAGTAGCTCTTGTCTATTCCATATTTGGCTTAAGGAACTTTATCTGTGCTCATTTCAATCTCTGGTTTTATGCAGCACCCCAACTCACCTTTACCCTTAAACAAGCATAAGTTGGTTTTCTAAATTTGAGACCCTGTTCTGTTCTGTAATTCAGTTCCTGTGTAGCCAAGTTTACATTCCGTGTATTACTGATATCTTATGATGTTTCTTTTTCTGTGTGACTTATTTCAGTTAGAATCATCGTACCTGAATCCACTCATTGTGCTGCTACGGGCCTGATGACATAGATTTCACTGCTGAGTGATACTGCATTGTACGTAAGTACCACAAGTTCTTTATCCATTTTTCACTTTCTGTGATATTGAACTTGTACGGTAAACGAGGTTCTTGTAAACAGAGGCGTCCCAAACATTGGGGTGGCTGTATCTTTTTGATTTTAATTTCCCTAAGCTATAGGACCATAAGTGGAAGTGCCCTAGGCTCTGTTGCTTTGTTTTTTGGATGTTTCAGGAAACACCATACACTTCTCCCGAGTGTCTGTTGGCAATTGACATCCCGCCCATCAGCATAACAAGGCTCCCAGTTCTCCATGGCCTGTCCTGCCTTTCTGGATTTTACACTTTTTTCAGATGGCCCTTTTGACCGGGGGGAAGTGAGACTTCATTGTAGTGCAGATTTCCTTTGCAAGCTTGCTTGGTTGGCCAAAAACGGCGTATGCGTTTTTTCCTGAATATATTCAGGAAAAAACGCATACGCCCTTTTTGGCCAAGTGCATCATTGTGGACGTTCTGCCTCTTTTCCTATGCTTTCAATGCAATTCCAGTCTACCTCCTGAAATCGGTTTCCTGCAATTCTGCCCCGCTTTCAAGTCCTCTTGGCAGCCTTACTTCAGTATATTTTTGGACGATAGTTGTCATTTATAACTCTGCAGGTTTGTGAATTACAGTGCCCCTGAGCTCCTTTCTTCAACTCGTTTTCTTGTGAGCTGGCCGCAACACCGCAGGATGGCTTCAGGCCCTAATCTGGTTCCGGCACGGCACGCTGAGCCTTTGGTTATTTCCTCTTCCTGGTGGGAAATGAGAGTTAAATTTGCCCGCCCAGACACCTCCAGCTAGTCTCTCATTGGTTCTCGCTATTCCTGTCCATCTTCCGCAGAAATTGCAAACTGGGCCAAACAGGAGGTTAAAGGGACTGACTCTCCAAGTCGGGAGAGTGTTAGTAAAGCGTCTGGAATGTTGCACCCGAGTACCAGGGTACGAAAACTGAGACATATTTGAACAGGTCTCACGTTCACATGGTTGATCATACTCTGGGTTCCACATGCATGTTTTAGCTGAAGGAAGAATACCTTAAACCTGGGTAGTTGAAACCCGTGGAATGGGTACCATGCAATATGACTTCAAAGGGTCTTCATTTGCTCACCGAACCTCTCCAATCCTATCACTGCTGCGTTTATGTCCCTGTACACATGCTTGATTCTCTTTCGGAGACATAGCAATCCATAGGTTTTAAGATACTTAAGAGTCAGGTACATTCTTAGGCGTTTAATATGCGGTGTTGAGTCCATTTCGTTGAGCAAGGAGTAGCTCTTGTCTATTCCATATTTGGCTTAAGGAACTTTATCTGTGCTCATTTCAATCTCTGGTTTTATGCAGCACCCCAACTCACCTTTACCCTTAAACAAGCATAAGTTGGTTTTCTAAATGTGAGACCCTGTTCTGTTCTGTAATTCAGTTCCTGTGTAGCCAAGTTTACATTCCGTGTATTACTGATATCTTATGATGTTTCTTTCTCTGTGTGACTTATTTCAGTTAGAATCATCGTACCTGAATCCACTCATTGTGCTGCTACGGGCCTGATGACATAGATTTCACTGCTGAGTGATACTGCATTGTACGTAAGTACCACAAGTTCTTTATCCATTTTTCACTTTCTGTGATATTGAACTTGTACGGTAAACGAGGTTCTTGTAAACAGAGGCGTCCCAAACATTGGGGTGGCTGTATCTTTTTGATTTTAATTTCCCTAAGCTATAGGACCATAAGTGGAAGTGCCCTAGGCTCTGTTGCTTTGTTTTTTAGATGTTTCAGGAAACACCATACACTTCTCCCGAGTGTCTGTTGGCAATTGACATCCCGCCCATCAGCATAACAAGGCTCCCAGTTCTCCATGGCCTGTCCTGCCTTTCTGGATTTTACACTTTTTTCAGATGGCCCTTTTGACCGGGGGAGAAGTGAGACTTCATTGTAGTGCAGATTTCCTTTGCAAGCTTGCTTGGTTGGCCAAAAAGGGCGTATGCGTTTTTTCCTGAATATATTCAGGAAAAAACGCATACGCCCTTTTTGGCCAAGTGCATCATTGTGGACGTTCTGCCTCTTTTCCTATGCTTTCAATGCAATTCCAGTCTACCTCCTGAAATCGGTTTCCTGCAATTCTGCCCCGCTTTCAAGTCCTCTTGGCAGCCTTACTTCAGTATATTTTTGGACGATAGTTGTCATTTATAACTCTGCAGGTTTGTGAATTACAGTGCCCCTGAGCTCCTTTCTTCAACTCGTTTTCTTGTGAGCTGGCCGCAACACCGCAGGATGGCTTCAGGCCCTAATCTGGTTCCGGCACGGCACGCTGAGCCTTTGGTTATTTCCTCTTCCTGGTGGGAAATGAGAGTTAAATTTTCCCGTCCAGACACCTCCAGCTAGTCTCTCATTGGTTCTCGCTATTCCTGTTCATGTTCCGCAGAAATTGCAAACTGGGCCAAACAGGAGGTTAAAGGGACTGACTCTCCAAGTCGGGAGAGTGTTAGTAAAGCGTCTGGAATGTTGCACCCGAGTACCAGGGTACGAAAACTGAGACATATTTGAACACGTCTCCCGATCACATGGTTGATCATACTCTAGGTTCCACATGCATGTTTTAGCTGAAGGAAGAATACCTTAAACCTGGGTAGTTGAAACCCGTGGAATGGGTACCATGCAATATGACTTCAAAGGGTCTTCATTTGCTCACCGAACCTCTCCAATCCTATCACTGCTGCGTTTATGTCCCTGTACACATGCTTGATTCTCTTTCGGAGACATAGCAATCCATAGGTTTTAAGATACTTAAGAGTCAGGTACATTCTTAGGCGTTTAATATGCGGTGTTGAGTCCATTTCGTTGAGCAAGGAGTAGCTCTTGTCTATTCCATATTTGGCTTAAGGAACTTTATCTGTGCTCATTTCAATCTCTGGTTTTATGCAGCACCCCAACTCCCCTTTACCCTTAAACAAGCATAAGTTGGTTTTCTAAATTTGAGACCCTGTTCTGTTCTGTAATTCAGTTCCTGTGTAGCCAAGTTTACATTCCGTGTATTACTGATATCTTATGATGTTTCTTTTTCTGTGTGACTTATTTCAGTTAGAATCATCGTACCTGAATCCACTCATTGTGCTGCTACGGGCCTGATGACATAGATTTCACTGCTGAGTGATACTGCATTGTACGTAAGTACCACAAGTTCTTTATCCATTTTTCACTTTCTGTGATATTGAACTTGTACGGTAAACGAGGTTCTTGTAAACAGAGGCGTCCCAAACATTGGGGTGGCTGTATCTTTTTGATTTTAATTTCCCTAAGCTATAGGACCATAAGTGGAAGTGCCCTAGGCTCTGTTGCTTTGTTTTTTAGATGTTTCAGGAAACACCATACACTTCTCCCGAGTGTCTGTTGGCAATTGCCATCCCGCCCATCAGCATAACAAGGCTCCCAGTTCTCCATGGCCTGTCCTGCCTTTCTGGATTTTACACTTTTTTCAGATGGCCCTTTTGACCGGGGGGAAGTGAGACTTCATTGTAGTGCAGTTTTCCTTTGCAAGCTTGCTTGGTTGGCCAAAAAGGGCCTATGCGTTTTTTCCTGAATATATTCAGGAAAAAACGCATACGCCCTTTTTGGCCAAGTGCATCATTGTGGACGTTCTGCCTCTTTTCCTATGCTTTCAATGCAATTCCAGTCTACCTCCTGAAATCAGTTTCCTGCAATTCTGCCCCGCTTTCAAGTCCTCTTGGCAGCCTTACTTCAGTATATTTTTGGACGATAGTTGTCATTTATAACTCTGCAGGTTTCTGAATTACAGTGCCCCTGAGCTCCTTTCTTCAACTCGTTTTCTTGTGAGCTGGCCGCAACACCGCAGGATGGCTTCAGGCCCTAATCTGGTTCCGGTACGGCACACTGAGCCTTTGGTTATTTCCTCTTCCTGGTGGGAAATGAGAGTTAAATTTGCCCGCCCAGACACCTCCAGCTAGTCTCTCATTGGTTCTCGCTATTCCTGTCCATCTTCCGCAGAAATTGCAAACTGGGCCAAACAGGAGGTTAAAGGGACTGACTCTCCAAGTCGGGAGAGTGTTAGTAAAGCGTCTGGAATGTTGCACCCGAGTACCAGGGTACGAAAACTGAGACATATTTGAACAGGTCTCCCATTCACATGGTTGATCATACTCTGGGTTCCACATGCATGTTTTAGCTGAAGGAAGAATACCTTAAACCTGGGTAGTTGAAACCCTTGGAATGGGTACCATGCAATATGACTTCAAAGGGTCTTCATTTGCTCACCGAACCTCTCCAATCCTATCACTGCTGCGTTTATGTCCCTGTACACATGCTTGATTCTCTTTCGGAGACATAGCAATCCATCGGTTTTAAGATACTTAAGAGTCAGGTACATTCTTAGGCGTTTAATATGCGGTGTTGAGTCCATTTCGTTGAGCAAGGAGTAGCTCTTGTCTATTCCATATTTGGCTTAAGGAACTTTATCTGTGCTCATTTCCATCTCTGGTTTTATGCAGCACCCCAACTCACCTTTCCCCTTAAACAAGCATAAGTTGGTTTTCTAAATTTGAGACCCTGTTCTGTTCTGTAATTCAGTTCCTGTGTAGCCAAGTTTACATTCCGTGTATTACTGATATCTTATGATGTTTCTTTTTCTGTGTGACTTATTTCAGTTAGAATCATCGTACCTGAATCCACTCATTGTGCTGCTACGGGCCTGATGACATAGATTTCACTGCTGAGTGATACTGCATTGTACGTAAGTACCACAAGTTCTTTATCCATTTTTCACTTTCTGTGATATTGAACTTGTACGGTAAACGAGGTTCTTGTAAACAGAGGCGTCCCAAACATTGGGGTGGCTGTGTGTTTTTGATTTTAATTTCCCTAAGCTATAGGACCATAAGTGGAAGTGCCCTAGGCTCTGTTGCTTTGTTTTTTAGATGTTTCAGGAAACACCATACACTTCTCCCGAGTGTCTGTTGGCAATTGACATCCCGCCCATCAGCATAACAAGGCTCCCAGTTCTCCATGGCCTGTCCTGCCTTTCTGGATTTTACACTTTTTTCAGATGGCCCTTTTGACCGGGGGGAAGTGAGACTTCATTGTAGTGCAGATTTCCTTTGCAAGCTTGCTTGGTTGGCCAAAAAGGGCGTATGCGTTTTTTCCTGAATATATTCAGGAAAAAACGCATACGCCCTTTTTGGCCAAGTGCATCATTGTGGACGTTCTGCCTCTTTTCCTATGCTTTCAATGCAATTCCAGTCTACCTCCTGAAATCGGTTTCCTGCAATTCTGCCCCGCTTTCAAGTCCTCTTGGCAGCCTTACTTCAGTATATTTTTGGACGATAGTTGTCATTTATAACTCTGCAGGTTTGTGAATTACAGTGCACCTGAGCTCCTTTCTTCAACTCGTTTTCTTGTGAGCTGGCCGCAACACCGCAGGATGGCTTCAGGCCCTAATCTGGTTCCGGCACGGCACGCTGAGCCTTTGGTTATTTCCTCTTCCTGGTGGGAAATGAGAGTTAAATTTGCCCGTCCAGACACCTCCAGCTAGTCTCTCATTGGTTCTCGCTATTCCTGTTCATCTTCCGCAGAAATTGCAAACTGGGCCAAACAGGAGGTTAAGGGACTGACTCTCCAAGTCGGGAGAGTGTTAGTAAAGCGTCTGGAATGTTGCACCCGAGTACCAGGGTACGAAAACTGAGACATATTTGAACACGTCTCCCGATCACATGGTTGATCATACTCTAGGTTCCACATGCATGTTTTAGCTGAAGGAAGAATACCTTAAACCTGGGTAGTTGAAACCCGTGGAATGGGTACCATGCAATATGACTTCAAAGGGTCTTCATTTGCTCACCGAACCTCTCCAATCCTATCACTGCTGCGTTTATGTCCCTGTACACATGCTTGATTCTCTTTCGGAGACATAGCAATCCATCGGTTTTAAGATACTTAAGAGTCAGGTACATTCTTAGGCGTTTAATATGCGGTGTTGAGTCCATTTCGTTGAGCAAGGAGTAGCTCTTGTCTATTCCATATTTGGCTTAAGGAACTTTATCTGTGCTCATTTCAATCTCTGGTTTTATGCAGCATCCCAACTCACCTTTCCCCTTAAACAAACATAAGTTGGTTTTCTAAATGTGAGACCCTGTTCTGTTCTGTAATTCAGTTCCTGTGTAGCCAAGTTTACATTCCGTGTATTACTGATATCTTATGATGTTTCTTTCTCTGTGTGACTTATTTCAGTTAGAATCATCGTACCTGAATCCACTCATTGTGCTGCTACGGGCCTGATGACATAGATTTCACTGCTGAGTGATACTGCATTGTACATAAGTACCACAAGTTCTTTATCCATTTTTCACTTTCTGTGATATTGAACTTGTACGGTAAACGAGGTTCTTGTAAACAGAGGCGTCCCAAACATTTGGGTGGCTGTATCTTTTTGATTTTAATTTCCCTAAGCTATAGGACCATAAGTGGAAGTGCCCTAGGCTCTGTTGCTTTGTTTTTTAGATGTTTCCGGAAACACCATACACTTCTCCCGAGTGTCTGTTGGCAATTTACATCCCGCCCATCAGCATAACAAGGCTCCCAGTTCTCCATGGCCTGTCCTGCCTTTCTGGATTTTACACTTTTTTCAGATGGCCCTTTTGACCGGGGGGAAGTGAGACTTCATTGTAGTGCAGATTTCCTTTGCAAGCTTGCTTGGTTGGCCAAAAAGGGCGTATGCGTTTTTTCCTGAATATATTCAGGAAAAAACGCATACGCCCTTTTTGGCCAAGTGCATCATTGTGGACGTTCTGCCTCTTTTCCTATGCTTTCAATGCAATTCCAGTCTACCTCCTGAAATCAGTTTCCTGCAATTCTGCCCCGCTTTCAAGTCCTCTTGGCAGCCTTACTTCAGTATATTTTTGGACGATAGTTGTCATTTATAACTCTGCAGGTTTGTGAATTACAGTGCCCCTGAGCTCCTTTCTTCAACTCGTTTTCTTGTGAGCTGGCCGCAACACCGCAGGATGGCTTCAGGCCCTAATCTGGTTCCGGCACGGCACGCTGAGCCTTTGGTTATTTCCTCTTCCTGGTGGGAAATGAGAGTTAAATTTGCCCGTCCAGACACCTCCAGCTAGTCTCTCATTGGTTCTCGCTATTCCTGTTCATCTTCCGCAGAAATTGCAAACTGGGCCAAACAGGAGGTTAAAGGGACTGACTCTCCAAGTCGGGAGAGTGTTAGTAAAGCGTCTGGAATGTTGCACCCGAGTACCAGGGTACGAAAACTGAGACATATTTGAACACGTCTCCCGATCACATGGTTGATCATACTCTGGGTTCCACATGCATGTTTTAGCTGAAGGAAGAATACCTTAAACCTGGGTAGTTGAAACCCGTGGAATGGGTACCATGCAATATGACTTCAAAGGGTCTTCATTTGCTCACCGAACCTCTCCAATCCTATCACTGCTGCGTTTATGTCCCTGTACACATGCTTGATTCTCTTTCGGAGACATAGCAATCCATAGGTTTTAAGATACTTAAGAGTCAGGTACATTCTTAGGCGTTTAATATGCGGTGTTGAGTCCATTTCGTTGAGCAAGGAGTAGCTCTTGTCTATTCCATATTTGGCTTAAGGAACTTTATCTGTGCTCATTTCAATCTCTGGTTTTATGCAGCACCCCAACTCCCCTTTACCCTTAAACAAGCATAAGTTGGTTTTCTAAATTTGAGACCCTGTTCTGTTCTGTAATTCAGTTCCTGTGTAGCCAAGTTTACATTCCGTGTATTACTGATATCTTATGATGTTTCTTTCTCTGTGTGACTTATTTCAGTTAGAATCATCGTACCTGAATCCACTCATTGTGCTGCTACGGGCCTGATGACATAGATTTCACTGCTGAGTGATACTGCATTGTACGTAAGTACCACAAGTTCTTTATCCATTTTTCACTTTCTGTGATATTGAACTTGTACGGTAAACGAGGTTCTTGTAAACAGAGGCGTCCCAAACATTGGGGTGGCTGTATCTTTTTGATTTTAATTTCCCTAAGCTATAGGACCATAAGTGGAAGTGCCCTAGGCTCTGTTGCTTTGTTTTTTAGATGTTTCAGGAAACACCATACACTTCTCCCGAGTGTCTGTTGGCAATTGACATCCCGCCCATCAGCATAACAAGGCTCCCAGTTCTCCATGGCCTGTCCTGCCTTTCTGGATTTTACACTTTTTTCAGATGGCCCTTTTGACCGGGGGGAAGTGAGACTACATTGTAGTGCAGATTTCCTTTGCAAGCTTGCTTGGTTGGCCAAAAAGGGCGTATGCGTTTTTTCCTGAATATATTCAGGAAAAAACGCATACGCCCTTTTTGGCCAAGTGCATCATTGTGGACGTTCTGCCTCTTTTCCTATGCTTTCAATGCAATTCCAGTCTACCTCCTGAAATCGGTTTCCTGCAATTCTGCCCCGCTTTCAAGTCCTCTTGGCAGCCTTACTTCAGTATATTTTTGGACGATAGTTGTCATTTATAACTCTGCAGGTTTGTGAATTACAGTGCCCCTGAGCTCCTTTCTTCAACTCGTTTTCTTGTGAGCTGGCCGCAACACCGCAGGATGGCTTCAGGCCCTAATCTGGTTCCGGCATGGCACGCTGAGCCTTTGGTTAATTCCTCTTCCTGGTGGGAAATGAGAGTTAAATTTGCCCGTCCAGACACCTCCAGCTAGTCTCTCATTGGTTCTCGCTATTCCTGTTCATCTTCCGCAGAAATTGCAAATTGGGCCAAACAGGAGGTTAAAGGGACTGACTCTCCAAGTCGGGAGAGTGTTAGTAAAGCGTCTGGAATGTTGCACCCGAGTACCAGGGTACGAAAACTGAGACATATTTGAACACGTCTCCCGATCACATGGTTGATCATACTCTAGGTTCCACATGCATGTTTTAGCTGAAGGAAGAATACCTTAAACCTGGGTAGTTGAAACCCGTGGAATGGGTACCATGCAATATGACTTCAAAGGGTCTTCATTTGCTCACCGAACCTCTCCAATCCTATCACTGCTGCGTTTATGTCCCTGTACACATGCTTGATTCTCTTTCGGAGACATAGCAATCCATAGGTTTTAAGATACTTAAGAGTCAGGTACATTCTTAGGCGTTTAATATGCGGTGTTGAGTCCATTTCGTTGAGCAAGGAGTAGCTCTTGTCTATTCCATATTTGGCTTAAGGAACTTTATCTGTGCTCATTTCAATCTCTGGTTTTATGCAGCACCCCAACTCACCTTTACCCTTAAACAAGCATAAGTTGGTTTTCTAAATTTGAGACCCTGTTCTGTTCTGTAATTCAGTTCCTGTGTAGCCAAGTTTACATTCCGTGTATTAGTGATATCTTATGATGTTTCTTTTTCTGTGTGACTTATTTCAGTTAGAATCATCGTACTTGAATCCACTCATTGTGCTGCTACGGGCCTGATGACATAGATTTCACTGCTGAGTGATACTGCATTGTACGTAAGTACCACAAGTTCTTTATCCATTTTTCACTTTCTGTGATATTGAACTTGTACGGTAAACGAGGTTCTTGTAAACAGAGGCGTCCCAAACATTGGGGTGGCTGTATCTTTTTGATTTTAATTTCCCTAAGCTATAGGACCATAAGTGGAAGTGCCCTAGGCTCTGTTGCTTTGTTTTTTAGATGTTTCAGGAAACACCATACACTTCTCCCGAGTGTCTGTTGGCAATTGACATCCCGCCCATCAGCATAACAAGGCTCCCAGTTCTCCATGGCCTGTCCTGCCTTTCTGGATTTTACACTTTTTTCAGATGGCCCTTTTGACCGGGGGGAAGTGAGACTTCATTGTAGTGCAGATTTCCTTTGCAAGCTTGCTTGGTTGGCCAAAAAGGGCGTATGCGTTTTTTCCTGAATATATTCAGGAAAAAACGCATACGCCCTTTTTGGCCAAGTGCATCATTGTGGACGTTCTGCCTCTTTTCCTATGCTTTCAATGCAATTCCAGTCTACCTCCTGAAATCGGTTTCCTGCAATTCTGCCCCGCTTTCAAGTCCTCTTGGCAGCCTTACTTCAGTATATTTTTGGACGATAGTTGTCATTTATAACTCTGCAGGTTTGTGAATTACAGTGCCCCTGAGCTCCTTTCTTCAACTCGTTTTCTTGTGAGCTGGCCGCAACACCGCAGGATGGCTTCAGGCCCTAATCTGGTTCCGGCACGGCACGCTGAGCCTTTGGTTATTTCCTCTTCCTGTTGGGAAATGAGAGTTAAATTTGCCGGTCCAGACACCTCCAGCTAGTCTCTCATTGGTTCTCGCTATTCCTGTTCATCTTCCGCAGAAATTGCAAACTGGGCCAAACAGGAGGTTAAAGGGACTGACTCTCCAAGTCGGGAGAGTGTTAGTAAAGCGTCTGGAATGTTGCACCCGAGTACCAGGGTACGAAAACTGAGACATATTTGAACACGTCTCCCGATCACATGGTTGATCATACTCTAGGTTCCACATGCATGTTTTAGCTGAAGGAAGAATACCTTAAACCTGGGTAGTTGAAACCCGTGGAATGGGTACCATGCAATATGACTTCAAAGGGTCTTCATTTGCTCACCGAACCTCTCCAATCCTATCACTGCTGCGTTTATGTCCCTGTACACATGCTTGATTCTCTTTCGGAGACATAGCAATCCATCGGTTTTAAGATACTTAAGAGTCAGGTACATTCTTAGGCGTTTAATATGCGGTGTTGAGTCCATTTCGTTGAGCAAGGAGTAGCTCTTGTCTATTCCATATTTGGCTTAAGGAACTTTATCTGTGCTCATTTCAATCTCTGGTTTTATGCAGCACCCCAACTCCCCTTTACCCTTAAACAAGCATAAGTTGGTTTTCTAAATTTGAGACCCTGTTCTGTTCTGTAATTCAGTTCCTGTGTAGCCAAGTTTACATTCCGTGTATTACTGATATCTTATGATGTTTCTTTCTCTGTGTGACTTATTTCAGTTAGAATCATCGTACCTGAATCCACTCATTGTGCTGCTACGGGCCTGATGACATAGATTTCACTGCTGAGTGATACTGCATTGTACGTAAGTACCACAAGTTCTTTATCCATTTTTCACTTTCTGTGATATTGAACTTGTACGGTAAACGAGGTTCTTGTAAACAGAGGCGTCCCAAACATTGGGGTGGCTGTATCTTTTTGATTTTAATTTCCCTAAGCTATAGGACCATAAGTGGAAGTGCCCTAGGCTCTGTTGCTTTGTTTTTTAGATGTTTCAGGAAACACCATACACTTCTCCCGAGTGTCTGTTGGCAATTGACATCCCGCCCATCAGCATAACAAGGCTCCCAGTTCTCCATGGCCTGTCCTGCCTTTCTGGATTTTACACTTTTTTCAGATGGCCCTTTTGACCGGGGGGAAGTGAGACTTCATTGTAGTGCAGATTTCCTTTGCAAGCTTGCTTGGTTGGCCAAAAAGGGCGTATGCGTTTTTTCCTGAATATATTCAGGAAAAAACGCATACGCCCTTTTTGGCCAAGTGCATCATTGTGGACGTTCTGCCTCTTTTCCTATGCTTTCAATGCAATTCCAGTCTACCTCCTGAAATCGGTTTCCTGCAATTCTGCCCCGCTTTCAAGTCCTCTTGGCAGCCTTACTTCAGTATATTTTTGGACGATAGTTGTCATTTATAACTCTGCAGGTTTGTGAATTACAGTGCCCCTGAGCTCCTTTCTTCAACTCGTTTTCTTGTGAGCTGGCCGCAACACCGCAGGATGGCTTCAGGCCCTAATCTGGTTCCGGCACGGCACGCTGAGCCTTTGGTTATTTCCTCTTCCTGGTGGGAAATGAGAGTTAAATTTGCCCGCCCAGACACCTCCAGCTAGTCTCTCATTGGTTCTCGCTATTCCTGTCCATCTTCCGCAGAAATTGCAAACTGGGCCAAACAGGAGGTTAAAGGGACTGACTCTCCAAGTCGGGAGAGTGTTAGTAAAGCGTCTGGAATGTTGCACCCGAGTACCAGGGTACGAAAACTGAGACATATTTGAACAGGTCTCCCGTTCACATGGTTGATCATACTCTGGGTTCCACATGCATGTTTTAGCTGAAGGAAGAATACCTTAAACCTGGGTAGTTGAAACCCTTGGAATGGGTACCATGCAATATGACTTCAAAGGGTCTTCATTTGCTCACCGAACCTCTCCAATCCTATCACTGCTGCGTTTATGTCCCTGTACACATGCTTGATTCTCTTTCGGAGACATAGCAATCCATAGGTTTTAAGATACTTAAGAGTCAGGTACATTCTTAGGCGTTTAATATGCGGTGTTGAGTCCATTTCGTTGAGCAAGGAGTAGCTCTTGTCTATTCCATATTTGGCTTAAGGAACTTTATCTGTGCTCATTTCAATCTCTGGTTTTATGCAGCACCCCAACTCACCTTTACCCTTAAACAAGCATAAGTTGGTTTTCTAAATGTGAGACCCTGTTCTGTTCTGTAATTCAGTTCCTGTGTAGCCAAGTTTACATTCCGTGTATTACTGATATCTTATGATGTTTCTTTCTCTGTGTGACTTATTTCAGTTAGAATCATCGTACCTGAATCCACTCATTGTGCTGCTACGGGCCTGATGACATAGATTTCACTGCTGAGTGATACTGCATTGTACGTAAGTACCACAAGGTCTTTATCCATTTTTCACTTTCTGTGATATTGAACTTGTACGGTAAACGAGGTTCTTGTAAACAGAGGCGTCCCAAACATTGGGGTGGCTGTATCTTTTTGATTTTAATTTCCCTAAGCTATAGGACCATAAGTGGAAGTGCCCTAGGCTCTGTTGCTTTGTTTTTTAGATGTTTCAGGAAACACCATACACTTCTCCCGAGTGTCTGTTGGCAATTGACATCCCGCCCATCAGCATAACAAGGCTCCCAGTTCTCCATGGCCTGTCCTGCCTTTCTGGATTTTACACTTTTTTCAGATGGCCCTTTTGACCGGGGGGAAGTGAGACTTCATTGTAGTGCAGATTTCCTTTGCAAGCTTGCTTGGTTGGCCAAAAAGGGCGTATGCGTTTTTTCCTGAATATATTCAGGAAAAAACGCATACGCCCTTTTTGGCCAAGTGCATCATTGTGGACGTTCTGCCTCTTTTCCTATGCTTTCAATGCAATTCCAGTCTACCTCCTGAAATCGGTTTCCTGCAATTCTGCCCCGCTTTCAAGTCCTCTTGGCAGCCTTACTTCAGTATATTTTTGGACGATAGTTGTCATTTATAACTCTGCAGGTTTGTGAATTACAGTGCCCCTGAGCTCCTTTCTTCAACTCGTTTTCTTGTGAGCTGGCCGCAACACCGCAGGATGGCTTCAGGCCCTAATCTGGTTCCGGCACGGCACGCTGAGCCTTTGGTTATTTCCTCTTCCTGGTGGGAAATGAGAGTTAAATTTGCCCGTCCAGACACCTCCAGCTAGTCTCTCATTGGTTCTCGCTATTCCTGTTCATCTTCCGCAGAAATTGCAAACTGGGCCAAACAGGAGGTTAAAGGGACTGACTCTCCAAGTCGGGAGAGTGTTAGTAAAGCGTCTGGAATGTTGCACCCGAGTACCAGGGTACGAAAACTGAGACATATTTGAACACGTCTCCCGATCACATGGTTGATCATACTCTAGGTTCCACATGCATGTTTTAGCTGAAGGAAGAATACCTTAAACCTGGGTAGTTGAAACCCGTGGAATGGGTACCATGCAATATGACTTCAAAGGGTCTTCATTTGCTCACCGAACCTCTCCAATCCTATCACTGCTGCGTTTATGTCCCTGTACACATGCTTGATTCTCTTTCGGAGACATAGCAATCCATAGGTTTTAAGATACTTAAGAGTCAGGTACATTCTTAGGCGTTTAATATGCGGTGTTGAGTCCATTTCGTTGAGCAAGGAGTAGCTCTTGTCTATTCCATATTTGGCTTAAGGAACTTTATCTGTGCTCATTTCAATCTCTGGTTTTATGCAGCACCCCAACTCCCCTTTACCCTTAAACAAGCATAAGTTGGTTTTCTAAATTTGAGACCCTGTTCTGTTCTGTAATTCAGTTCCTGTGTAGCCAAGTTTACATTCCGTGTATTACTGATATCTTATGATGTTTCTTTCTCTGTGTGACTTATTTCAGTTAGAATCATCGTACCTGAATCCACTCATTGTGCTGCTACGGGCCTGATGACATAGATTTCACTGCTGAGTGATACTGCATTGTACGTAAGTACCACAAGTTCTTTCTCCATTTTTCACTTTCTGTGATATTGAACTTGTACGGTAAACGAGGTTCTTGTAAACAGAGGCGTCCCAAACATTGGGGTGGCTGTATCTTTTTGATTTTAATTTCCCTAAGCTATAGGACCATAAGTGGAAGTGCCCTAGGCTCTGTTGCTTTGTTTTTTAGATGTTTCAGGAAACACCATACACTTCTCCCGAGTGTCTGTTGGCAATTGACATCCCGCCCATCAGCATAACAAGGCTCCCAGTTCTCCATGGCCTGTCCTGCCTTTCTGGATTTTACACTTTTTTCAGATGGCCCTTTTGACCGGGGGGAAGTGAGACTTCATTGTAGTGCAGATTTCCTTTGCAAGCTTGCTTGGTTGGCCAAAAAGGGCGTATGCGTTTTTTCCTGAATATATTCAGGAAAAAACGCATACGCCCTTTTTGGCCAAGTGCATCATTGTGGACGTTCTGCCTCTTTTCCTATGCTTTCAATGCAATTCCAGTCTACCTCCTGAAATCGGTTTCCTGCAATTCTGCCCCGCTTTCAAGTCCTCTTGGCAGCCTTACTTCAGTATATTTTTGGACGATAGTTGTCATTTATAACTCTGCAGGTTTGTGAATTACAGTGCCCCTGAGCTCCTTTCTTCAACTCGTTTTCTTGTGAGCTGGCCGCAACACCGCAGGATGGCTTCAGGCCCTAATCTGGTTCCGGCACGGCACGCTGAGCCTTTGGTTATTTCCTCTTCCTGGTGGGAAATGAGAGTTAAATTTGCCCGCCCAGACACCTCCAGCTAGTCTCTCATTGGTTCTCGCTATTCCTGTCCATCTTCCGCAGAAATTGCAAACTGGGCCAAACAGGAGGTTAAAGGGACTGACTCTCCAAGTCGGGAGAGTGTTAGTAAAGCGTCTGGAATGTTGCACCCGAGTACCAGGGTACGAAAACTGAGACATATTTGAACAGGTCTCCCGTTCACATGGTTGATCATACTCTGGGTTCCACATGCATGTTTTAGCTGAAGGAAGAATACCTTAAACCTGGGTAGTTGAAACCCTTGGAATGGGTACCATGCAATATGACTTCAAAGGGTCTTCATTTGCTCACCGAACCTCTCCAATCCTATCACTGCTGCGTTTATGTCCCTGTACACATGCTTGATTCTCTTTCGGAGACATAGCAATCCATAGGTTTTAAGATACTTAAGAGTCAGGTACATTCTTAGGCGTTTAATATGCGGTGTTGAGTCCATTTCGTTGAGCAAGGAGTAGCTCTTGTCTATTCCATATTTGGCTTAAGGAACTTTATCTGTGCTCATTTCAATCTCTGGTTTTATGCAGCACCCCAACTCACCTTTACCCTTAAACAAGCATAAGTTGGTTTTCTAAATGTGAGACCCTGTTCTGTTCTGTAATTCAGTTCCTGTGTAGCCAAGTTTACATTCCGTGTATTACTGATATCTTATGATGTTTCTTTCTCTGTGTGACTTATTTCAGTTAGAATCATCGTACCTGAATCCACTCATTGTGCTGCTACGGGCCTGATGACATAGATTTCACTGCTGAGTGATACTGCATTGTACGTAAGTACCACAAGTTCTTTATCCATTTTTCACTTTCTGTGATATTGAACTTGTACGGTAAACGAGGTTCTTGTAAACAGAGGCGTCCCAAACATTGGGGTGGCTGTATCTTTTTGATTTTAATTTCCCTAAGCTATAGGACCATAAGTGGAAGTGCCCTAGGCTCTGTTGCTTTGTTTTTTAGATGTTTCAGGAAACACCATACACTTCTCCCGAGTGTCTGTTGGCAATTGACATCCCGCCCATCAGCATAACAAGGCTCCCAGTTCTCCATGGCCTGTCCTGCCTTTCTGGATTTTACACTTTTTTCAGATGGCCCTTTTGACCGGGGGGAAGTGAGACTTCATTGTAGTGCAGATTTCCTTTGCAAGCTTGCTTGGTTGGCCAAAAAGGGCGTATGCGTTTTTTCCTGAATATATTCAGGAAAAAACGCATACGCCCTTTTTGGCCAAGTGCATCATTGTGGACGTTCTGCCTCTTTTCCTATGCTTTCAATGCAATTCCAGTCTACCTCCTGAAATCGGTTTCCTGCAATTCTGCCCCGCTTTCAAGTCCTCTTGGCAGCCTTACTTCAGTATATTTTTGGACGATAGTTGTCATTTATAACTCTGCAGGTTTGTGAATTACAGTGCCCCTGAGCTCCTTTCTTCAACTCGTTTTCTTGTGAGCTGGCCGCAACACCGCAGGATGGCTTCAGGCCCTAATCTGGTTCCGGCACGGCACGCTGAGCCTTTGGTTATTTCCTCTTCCTGGTGGGAAATGAGAGTTAAATTTGCCCGTCCAGACACCTCCAGCTAGTCTCTCATTGGTTCTCGCTATTCCTGTTCATGTTCCGCAGAAATTGCAAACTGGGCCAAACAGGAGGTTAAAGGGACTGACTCTCCAAGTCGGGAGAGTGTTAGTAAAGCGTCTGGAATGTTGCACCCGAGTACCAGGGTACGAAAACTGAGACATATTTGAACACGTCTCCCGATCACATGGTTGATCATACTCTAGGTTCCACATGCATGTTTTAGCTGAAGGAAGAATACCTTAAACCTGGGTAGTTGAAACCCGTGGAATGGGTACCATGCAATATGACTTCAAAGGGTCTTCATTTGCTCACCGAACCTCTCCAATCCTATCACTGCTGCGTTTATGTCCCTGTACACATGCTTGATTCTCTTTCGGAGACATAGCAATCCATAGGTTTTAAGATACTTAAGAGTCAGGTACATTCTTAGGCGTTTAATATGCGGTGTTGAGTCCATTTCGTTGAGCAAGGAGTAGCTCTTGTCTATTCCATATTTGGCTTAAGGAACTTTATCTGTGCTCATTTCAATCTCTGGTTTTATGCAGCACCCCAACTCACCTTTACCCTTAAACAAGCATAAGTTGGTTTTCTAAATTTGAGACCCTGTTCTGTTCTGTAATTCAGTTCCTGTGTAGCCAAGTTTACATTCCGTGTATTACTGATATCTTATGATGTTTCTTTTTCTGTGTGACTTATTTCAGTTAGAATCATCGTACCTGAATCCACTCATTGTGCTGCTACGGGCCTGATGACATAGATTTCACTGCTGAGTGATACTGCATTGTACGTAAGTACCACAAGTTCTTTATCCATTTTTCACTTTCTGTGATATTGAACTTGTACGGTAAACGAGGTTCTTGTAAACAGAGGCGTCCCAAACATTGGGGTGGCTGTATCTTTTTGATTTTAATTTCCCTAAGCTATAGGACCATAAGTGGAAGTGCCCTAGGCTCTGTTGCTTTGTTTTTTAGATGTTTCAGGAAACACCATACACTTCTCCCGAGTGTCTGTTGGCAATTGACATCCCGCCCATCAGCATAACAAGGCTCCCAGTTCTCCATGGCCTGTCCTGCCTTTCTGGATTTTACACTTTTTTCAGATGGCCCTTTTGACCGGGGGGAAGTGAGACTTCATTGTAGTGCAGATTTCCTTTGCAAGCTTGCTTGGTTGGCCAAAAAGGGCGTATGCGTTTTTTCCTGAATATATTCAGGAAAAAACGCATACGCCCTTTTTGGCCAAGTGCATCATTGTGGACGTTCTGCCTCTTTTCCTATGCTTTCAATGCAATTCCAGTCTACCTCCTGAAATCGGTTTCCTGCAATTCTGCCCCGCTTTCAAGTCCTCTTGGCAGCCTTACTTCAGTATATTTTTGGACGATAGTTGTCATTTATAACTCTGCAGGTTTGTGAATTACAGTGCCCCTGAGCTCCTTTCTTCAACTCGTTTTCTTGTGAGCTGGCCGCAACACCGCAGGATGGCTTCAGGCCCTAATCTGGTTCCGGCACGGCACGCTGAGCCTTTGGTTATTTCCTCTTCCTGGTGGGAAATGAGAGTTAAATTTGCCCGCCCAGACACCTCCAGCTAGTCTCTCATTGGTTCTCGCTATTCCTGTCCATCTTCCGCAGAAATTGCAAACTGGGCCAAACAGGAGGTTAAAGGGACTGACTCTCCAAGTCGGGAGAGTGTTAGTAAAGCGTCTGGAATGTTGCACCCGAGTACCAGGGTACGAAAACTGAGACATATTTGAACAGGTCTCCCGTTCACATGGTTGATCATACTCTGGGTTCCACATGCATGTTTTAGCTGAAGGAAGAATACCTTAAACCTGGGTAGTTGAAACCCTTGGAATGGGTACCATGCAATATGACTTCAAAGGGTCTTCATTTGCTCACCGAACCTCTCCAATCCTATCACTGCTGCGTTTATGTCCCTGTACACATGCTTGATTCTCTTTCGGAGACATAGCAATCCATAGGTTTTAAGATACTTAAGAGTCAGGTACATTCTTAGGCGTTTAATATGCGGTGTTGAGTCCATTTCGTTGAGCAAGGAGTAGCTCTTGTCTATTCCATATTTGGCTTAAGGAACTTTATCTGTGCTCATTTCAATCTCTGGTTTTATGCAGCACCCCAACTCACCTTTACCCTTAAACAAGCATAAGTTGGTTTTCTAAATGTGAGACCCTGTTCTGTTCTGTAATTCAGTTCCTGTGTAGCCAAGTTTACATTCCGTGTATTACTGATATCTTATGATGTTTCTTTCTCTGTGTGACTTATTTCAGTTAGAATCATCGTACCTGAATCCACTCATTGTGCTGCTACGGGCCTGATGACATAGATTTCACTGCTGAGTGATACTGCATTGTACGTAAGTACCACAAGTTCTTTATCCATTTTTCACTTTCTGTGATATTGAACTTGTACGGTAAACGAGGTTCTTGTAAACAGAGGCGTCCCAAACATTGGGGTGGCTGTATCTTTTTGATTTTAATTTCCCTAAGCTATAGGACCATAAGTGGAAGTGCCCTAGGCTCTGTTGCTTTGTTTTTTAGATGTTTCAGGAAACACCATACACTTCTCCCGAGTGTCTGTTGGCAATTGACATCCCGCCCATCAGCATAACAAGGCTCCCAGTTCTCCATGGCCTGTCCTGCCTTTCTGGATTTTACACTTTTTTCAGATGGCCCTTTTGACCGGGGGGAAGTGAGACTTCATTGTAGTGCAGATTTCCTTTGCAAGCTTGCTTGGTTGGCCAAAAAGGGCGTATGCGTTTTTTCCTGAATATATTCAGGAAAAAACGCATACGCCCTTTTTGGCCAAGTGCATCATTGTGGACGTTCTGCCTCTTTTCCTATGCTTTCAATGCAATTCCAGTCTACCTCCTGAAATCGGTTTCCTGCAATTCTGCCCCGCTTTCAAGTCCTCTTGGCAGCCTTACTTCAGTATATTTTTGGACGATAGTTGTCATTTATAACTCTGCAGGTTTGTGAATTACAGTGCCCCTGAGCTCCTTTCTTCAACTCGTTTTCTTGTGAGCTGGCCGCAACACCGCAGGATGGCTTCAGGCCCTAATCTGGTTCCGGCACGGCACGCTGAGCCTTTGGTTATTTCCTCTTCCTGGTGGGAAATGAGAGTTAAATTTGCCCGTCCAGACACCTCCAGCTAGTCTCTCATTGGTTCTCGCTATTCCTGTTCATGTTCCGCAGAAATTGCAAACTGGGCCAAACAGGAGGTTAAAGGGACTGACTCTCCAAGTCGGGAGAGTGTTAGTAAAGCGTCTGGAATGTTGCACCCGAGTACCAGGGTACGAAAACTGAGACATATTTGAACACGTCTCCCGATCACATGGTTGATCATACTCTAGGTTCCACATGCATGTTTTAGCTGAAGGAAGAATACCTTAAACCTGGGTAGTTGAAACCCGTGGAATGGGTACCATGCAATATGACTTCAAAGGGTCTTCATTTGCTCACCGAACCTCTCCAATCCTATCACTGCTGCGTTTATGTCCCTGTACACATGCTTGATTCTCTTTCGGAGACATAGCAATCCATAGGTTTTAAGATACTTAAGAGTCAGGTACATTCTTAGGCGTTTAATATGCGGTGTTGAGTCCATTTCGTTGAGCAAGGAGTAGCTCTTGTCTATTCCATATTTGGCTTAAGGAACTTTATCTGTGCTCATTTCAATCTCTGGTTTTATGCAGCACCCCAACTCACCTTTACCCTTAAACAAGCATAAGTTGGTTTTCTAAATTTGAGACCCTGTTCTGTTCTGTAATTCAGTTCCTGTGTAGCCAAGTTTACATTCCGTGTATTACTGATATCTTATGATGTTTCTTTTTCTGTGTGACTTATTTCAGTTAGAATCATCGTACCTGAATCCACTCATTGTGCTGCTACGGGCCTGATGACATAGATTTCACTGCTGAGTGATACTGCATTGTACGTAAGTACCACAAGTTCTTTATCCATTTTTCACTTTCTGTGATATTGAACTTGTACGGTAAACGAGGTTCTTGTAAACAGAGGCGTCCCAAACATTGGGGTGGCTGTATCTTTTTGATTTTAATTTCCCTAAGCTATAGGACCATAAGTGGAAGTGCCCTAGGCTCTGTTGCTTTGTTTTTTAGATGTTTCAGGAAACACCATACACTTCTCCCGAGTGTCTGTTGGCAATTGACATCCCGCCCATCAGCATAACAAGGCTCCCAGTTCTCCATGGCCTGTCCTGCCTTTCTGGATTTTACACTTTTTTCAGATGGCCCTTTTGACCGGGGGGAAGTGAGACTTCATTGTAGTGCAGATTTCCTTTGCAAGCTTGCTTGGTTGGCCAAAAAGGGCGTATGCGTTTTTTCCTGAATATATTCAGGAAAAAACGCATACGCCCTTTTTGGCCAAGTGCATCATTGTGGACGTTCTGCCTCTTTTCCTATGCTTTCAATGCAATTCCAGTCTACCTCCTGAAATCGGTTTCCTGCAATTCTGCCCCGCTTTCAAGTCCTCTTGGCAGCCTTACTTCAGTATATTTTTGGACGATAGTTGTCATTTATAACTCTGCAGGTTTGTGAATTACAGTGCCCCTGAGCTCCTTTCTTCAACTCGTTTTCTTGTGAGCTGGCCGCAACACCGCAGGATGGCTTCAGGCCCTAATCTGGTTCCGGCACGGCACGCTGAGCCTTTGGTTATTTCCTCTTCCTGGTGGGAAATGAGAGTTAAATTTGCCCGCCCAGACACCTCCAGCTAGTCTCTCATTGGTTCTCGCAATTCCTGTCCATCTTCCGCAGAAATTGCAAACTGGGCCAAACAGGAGGTTAAAGGGACTGACTCTCCAAGTAGGGAGAGTGTTAGTAAAGCGTCTGGAATGTTGCACCCGAGTACCAGGGTACGAAAACTGAGACATATTTGAACAGGTCTCCCGTTCACATGGTTGATCATACTCTGGGTTCCACATGCATGTTTTAGCTGAAGGAAGAATACCTTAAACCTGGGTAGTTGAAACCCGTGGAATGGGTACCATGCAATATGACTTCAAAGGGTCTTCATTTGCTCACCGAACCTCTCCAATCCTATCACTGCTGCGTTTATGTCCCTGTACACATGCTTGATTCTCTTTCAGAGACATAGCAATCCATAGGTTTTAAGATACTTAAGAGTCAGGTACATTCTTAGGCGTTTAATATGCGGTGTTGAGTCCATTTCGTTGAGCAAGGAGTAGCTCTTGTCTATTCCATATTTGGCTTAAGGAACTTTATCTGTGCTCATTTCAATCTCTGGTTTTATGCAGCACCCCAACTCACCTTTACCCTTAAACAAGCATAAGTTGGTTTTCTAAATGTGAGACCCTGTTCTGTTCTGTAATTCAGTTCCTGTGTAGCCAAGTTTACATTCCGTGTATTACTGATATCTTATGATGTTTCTTTCTCTGTGTGACTTATTTCAGTTAGAATCATCGTACCTGAATCCACTCATTGTGCTGCTACGGGCCTGATGACATAGATTTCACTGCTGAGTGATACTGCATTGTACGTAAGTACCACAAGTTCTTTATCCATTTTTCACTTTCTGTGATATTGAACTTGTACGGTAAACGAGGTTCTTGTAAACAGAGGCGTCCCAAACATTGGGGTGGCTGTATCTTTTTGATTTTAATTTCCCTAAGCTATAGGACCATAAGTGGAAGTGCCCTAGGCTCTGTTGCTTTGTTTTTTAGATGTTTCAGGAAACACCATACACTTCTCCCGAGTGTCTGTTGGCAATTTACATCCCGCCCATCAGCATAACAAGGCTCCCAGTTCTCCATGGCCTGTCCTGCCTTTCTGGATTTTACACTTTTTTCAGATGGCCCTTTTGACCGGGGGAGAAGTGAGACTTCATTGTAGTGCAGATTTCCTTTGCAAGCTTGCTTGGTTGGCCAAAAAGGGCGTATGCGTTTTTTCCTGAATATATTCAGGAAAAAACGCATACGCCCTTTTTGGCCAAGTGCATCATTGTGAACGTTCTGCCTCTTTTCCTATGCTTTCAATGCAATTCCAGTCTACCTCCTGAAATCGGTTTCCTGCAATTCTGCCCCGCTTTCAAGTCCTCTTGGCAGCCTTACTTCAGTATATTTTTGGACGATAGTTGTCATTTATAACTCTGCAGGTTTGTGAATTACAGTGCCCCTGAGCTCCTTTCTTCAACTCGTTTTCTTGTGAGCTGGCCGCAACACCGCAGGATGGCTTCAGGCCCTAATCTGGTTCCGGCACGGCACGCTGAGCCTTTGGTTATTTCCTCTTCCTGGTGGGAAATGAGAGTTAAATTTGCCCGTCCAGACACCTCCAGCTAGTCTCTCATTGGTTCTCGCTATTCCTGTTCATCTTCCGCAGAAATTGCAAACTGGGCCAAACAGGAGGTTAAAGGGACTGACTCTCCAAGTCGGGAGAGTGTTAGTAAAGCGTCTGGAATGTTGCACCCGAGTACCAGGGTACGAAAACTGAGACATATTTGAACAGGTCTCCCATTCACATGGTTGATCATACTCTGGGTTCCACATGCATGTTTTAGCTGAAGGAAGAATACCTTAAACCTGGGTAGTTGAAACCCTTGGAATGGGTACCATGCAATATGACTTCAAAGGGTCTTCATTTGCTCACCGAACCTCTCCAATCCTATCACTGCTGCGTTTATGTCCCTGTACACATGCTTGATTCTCTTTCGGAGACATAGCAATCCATCGGTTTTAAGATACTTAAGAGTCAGGTACATTCTTAGGCGTTTAATATGCGGTGTTGAGTCCATTTCGTTGAGCAAGGAGTAGCTCTTGTCTATTCCATATTTGGCTTAAGGAACTTTATCTGTGCTCATTTCAATCTCTGGTTTTATGCAGCACCCCAACTCACCTTTACCCTTAAACAAGCATAAGTTGGTTTTCTAAATTTGAGACCCTGTTCTGTTCTGTAATTCAGTTCCTGTGTAGCCAAGTTTACATTCCGTGTATTACTGATATCTTATGATGTTTCTTTTTCTGTGTGACTTATTTCAGTTAGAATCATCGTACCTGAATCCACTCATTGTGCTGCTACGGGCCTGATGACATAGATTTCACTGCTGAGTGATACTGCATTGTACGTAAGTACCACAAGTTCTTTATCCATTTTTCACTTTCTGTGATATTGAACTTGTACGGTAAACGAGGTTCTTGTAAACAGAGGCGTCCCAAACATTGGGGTGGCTGTATCTTTTTGATTTTAATTTCCCTAAGCTATAGGACCATAAGTGGAAGTGCCCTAGGCTCTGTTGCTTTGTTTTTTAGATGTTTCAGGAAACACCATACACTTCTCCCGAGTGTCTGTTGGCAATTGACATCCCGCCCATCAGCATAACAAGGCTCCCAGTTCTCCATGGCCTGTCCTGCCTTTCTGGATTTTACACTTTTTTCAGATGGCCCTTTTGACCGGGGGGAAGTGAGACTTCATTGTAGTGCAGATTTCCTTTGCAAGCTTGCTTGGTTGGCCAAAAACGGCGTATGCGTTTTTTCCTGAATATATTCAGGAAAAAACGCATACGCCCTTTTTGGCCAAGTGCATCATTGTGGACGTTCTGCCTCTTTTCCTATGCTTTCAATGCAATTCCAGTCTACCTCCTGAAATCGGTTTCCTGCAATTCTGCCCCGCTTTCAAGTCCTCTTGGCAGCCTTACTTCAGTATATTTTTGGACGATAGTTGTCATTTATAACTCTGCAGGTTTGTGAATTACAGTGCCCCTGAGCTCCTTTCTTCAACTCGTTTTCTTGTGAGCTGGCCGCAACACCGCAGGATGGCTTCAGGCCCTAATCTGGTTCCGGCACGGCACGCTGAGCCTTTGGTTATTTCCTCTTCCTGGTGGGAAATGAGAGTTAAATTTGCCCGCCCAGACACCTCCAGCTAGTCTCTCATTGGTTCTCGCAATTCCTGTCCATCTTCCGCAGAAATTGCAAACTGGGCCAAACAGGAGGTTAAAGGGACTGACTCTCCAAGTCGGGAGAGTGTTAGTAAAGCGTCTGGAATGTTGCACCCGAGTACCAGGGTACGAAAACTGAGACATATTTGAACAGGTCTCCCGTTCACATGGTTGATCATACTCTGGGTTCCACATGCATGTTTTAGCTGAAGGAAGAATACCTTAAACCTGGGTAGTTGAAACCCGTGGAATGGGTACCATGCAATATGACTTCAAAGGGTCTTCATTTGCTCACCGAACCTCTCCAATCCTATCACTGCTGCGTTTATGTCCCTGTACACATGCTTGATTCTCTTTCGGAGACATAGCAATCCATAGGTTTTAAGATACTTAAGAGTCAGGTACATTCTTAGGCGTTTAATATGCGGTGTTGAGTCCATTTCGTTGAGCAAGGAGTAGCTCTTGTCTATTCCATATTTGGCTTAAGGAACTTTATCTGTGCTCATTTCAATCTCTGGTTTTATGCAGCACCCCAACTCACCTTTACCCTTAAACAAGCATAAGTTGGTTTTCTAAATGTGAGACCCTGTTCTGTTCTGTAATTCAGTTCCTGTGTAGCCAAGTTTACATTCCGTGTATTACTGATATCTTATGATGTTTCTTTCTCTGTGTGACTTATTTCAGTTAGAATCATCGTACCTGAATCCACTCATTGTGCTGCTACGGGCCTGATGACATAGATTTCACTGCTGAGTGATACTGCATTGTACGTAAGTACCACAAGTTCTTTATCCATTTTTCACTTTCTGTGATATTGAACTTGTACGGTAAACGAGGTTCTTGTAAACAGAGGCGTCCCAAACATTGGGGTGGCTGTATCTTTTTGATTTTAATTTCCCTAAGCTATAGGACCATAAGTGGAAGTGCCCTAGGCTCTGTTGCTTTGTTTTTTAGATGTTTCAGGAAACACCATACACTTCTCCCGAGTGTCTGTTGGCAATTGACATCCCGCCCATCAGCATAACAAGGCTCCCAGTTCTCCATGGCCTGTCCTGCCTTTCTGGATTTTACACTTTTTTCAGATGGCCCTTTTGACCGGGGGAGAAGTGAGACTTCATTGTAGTGCAGATTTCCTTTGCAAGCTTGCTTGGTTGGCCAAAAAGGGCGTATGCGTTTTTTCCTGAATATATTCAGGAAAAAACGCATACGCCCTTTTTGGCCAAGTGCATCATTGTGGACGTTCTGCCTCTTTTCCTATGCTTTCAATGCAATTCCAGTCTACCTCCTGAAATCGGTTTCCTGCAATTCTGCCCCGCTTTCAAGTCCTCTTGGCAGCCTTACTTCAGTATATTTTTGGACGATAGTTGTCATTTATAACTCTGCAGGTTTGTGAATTACAGTGCCCCTGAGCTCCTTTCTTCAACTCGTTTTCTTGTGAGCTGGCCGCAACACCGCAGGATGGCTTCAGGCCCTAATCTGGTTCCGGCACGGCACGCTGAGCCTTTGGTTATTTCCTCTTCCTGGTGGGAAATGAGAGTTAAATTTGCCCGTCCAGACACCTCCAGCTAGTCTCTCATTGGTTCTCGCTATTCCTGTTCATCTTCCGCAGAAATTGCAAACTGGGCCAAACAGGAGGTTAAAGGGACTGACTCTCCAAGTCGGGAGAGTGTTAGTAAAGCGTCTGGAATGTTGCACCCGAGTACCAGGGTACGAAAACTGAGACATATTTGAACACGTCTCCCGATCACATGGTTGATCATACTCTAGGTTCCACATGCATGTTTTAGCTGAAGGAAGAATACCTTAAACCTGGGTAGTTGAAACCCGTGGAATGGGTACCATGCAATATGACTTCAAAGGGTCTTCATTTGCTCACCGAACCTCTCCAATCCTATCACTGCTGCGTTTATGTCCCTGTACACATGCTTGATTCTCTTTCGGAGACATAGCAATCCATAGGTTTTAAGATACTTAAGAGTCAGGTACATTCTTAGGCGTTTAATATGCGGTGTTGAGTCCATTTTGTTGAGCAAGGAGTAGCTCTTGTCTATTCCATATTTGGCTTAAGGAACTTTATCTGTGCTCATTTCAATCTCTGGTTTTATGCAGCACCCCAACTCCCCTTTACCCTTAAACAAGCATAAGTTGGTTTTCTAAATTTGAGACCCTGTTCTGTTCTGTAATTCAGTTCCTGTGTAGCCAAGTTTACATTCCGTGTATTACTGATATCTTATGATGTTTCTTTTTCTGTGTGACTTATTTCAGTTAGAATCATCGTACCTGAATCCACTCATTGTGCTGCTACGGGCCTGATGACATAGATTTCACTGCTGAGTGATACTGCATTGTACGTAAGTACCACAAGTTCTTTATCCATTTTTCACTTTCTGTGATATTGAACTTGTACGGTAAACGAGGTTCTTGTAAACAGAGGCGTCCCAAACATTGGGGTGGCTGTATCTTTTTGATTTTAATTTCCCTAAGCTATAGGACCATAAGTGGAAGTGCCCTAGGCTCTGTTGCTTTGTTTTTTAGATGTTTCAGGAAACACCATACACTTCTCCCGAGTGTCTGTTGGCAATTGCCATCCCGCCCATCAGCATAACAAGGCTCCCAGTTCTCCATGGCCTGTCCTGCCTTTCTGGATTTTACACTTTTTTCAGATGGCCCTTTTGACCGGGGGGAAGTGAGACTTCATTGTAGTGCAGTTTTCCTTTGCAAGCTTGCTTGGTTGGCCAAAAAGGGCCTATGCGTTTTTTCCTGAATATATTCAGGAAAAAACGCATACGCCCTTTTTGGCCAAGTGCATCATTGTGGACGTTCTGCCTCTTTTCCTATGCTTTCAATGCAATTCCAGTCTACCTCCTGAAATCAGTTTCCTGCAATTCTGCCCCGCTTTCAAGTCCTCTTGGCAGCCTTACTTCAGTATATTTTTGGACGATAGTTGTCATTTATAACTCTGCAGGTTTCTGAATTACAGTGCCCCTGAGCTCCTTTCTTCAACTCGTTTTCTTGTGAGCTGGCCGCAACACCGCAGGATGGCTTCAGGCCCTAATCTGGTTCCGGTACGGCACACTGAGCCTTTGGTTATTTCCTCTTCCTGGTGGGAAATGAGAGTTAAATTTGCCCGCCCAGACACCTCCAGCTAGTCTCTCATTGGTTCTCGATATTCCTGTCCATCTTCCGCAGAAATTGCAAACTGGGCCAAACAGGAGGTTAAAGGGACTGACTCTCCAAGTCGGGAGAGTGTTAGTAAAGCGTCTGGAATGTTGCACCCGAGTACCAGGGTACGAAAACTGAGACATATTTGAACAGGTCTCCCATTCACATGGTTGATCATACTCTGGGTTCCACATGCATGTTTTAGCTGAAGGAAGAATACCTTAAACCTGGGTAGTTGAAACCCTTGGAATGGGTACCATGCAATATGACTTCAAAGGGTCTTCATTTGCTCACCGAACCTCTCCAATCCTATCACTGCTGCGTTTATGTCCCTGTACACATGCTTGATTCTCTTTCGGAGACATAGCAATCCATCGGTTTTAAGATACTTAAGAGTCAGGTACATTCTTAGGCGTTTAATATGCGGTGTTGAGTCCATTTCGTTGAGCAAGGAGTAGCTCTTGTCTATTCCATATTTGGCTTAAGGAACTTTATCTGTGCTCATTTCCATCTCTGGTTTTATGCAGCACCCCAACTCACCTTTCCCCTTAAACAAGCATAAGTTGGTTTTCTAAATTTGAGACCCTGTTCTGTTCTGTAATTCAGTTCCTGTGTAGCCAAGTTTACATTCCGTGTATTACTGATATCTTATGATGTTTCTTTTTCTGTGTGACTTATTTCAGTTAGAATCATCGTACCTGAATCCACTCATTGTGCTGCTACGGGCCTGATGACATAGATTTCACTGCTGAGTGATACTGCATTGTACGTAAGTACCACAAGTTCTTTATCCATTTTTCACTTTCTGTGATATTGAACTTGTACGGTAAACGAGGTTCTTGTAAACAGAGGCGTCCCAAACATTGGGGTGGCTGTGTGTTTTTGATTTTAATTTCCCTAAGCTATAGGACCATAAGTGGAAGTGCCCTAGGCTCTGTTGCTTTGTTTTTTAGATGTTTCAGGAAACACCATACACTTCTCCCGAGTGTCTGTTGGCAATTGCCATCCCGCCCATCAGCATAACAAGGCTCCCAGTTCTCCATGGCCTGTCCTGCCTTTCTGGATTTTACACTTTTTTCAGATGGCCCTTTTGACCGGGGGGAAGTGAGACTTCATTGTAGTGCAGATTTCCTTTGCAAGCTTGCTTGGTTGGCCAAAAAGGGCGTATGCGTTTTTTCCTGAATATATTCAGGAAAAAACGCATACGCCCTTTTTGGCCAAGTGCATCATTGTGGACGTTCTGCCTCTTTTCCTATGCTTTCAATGCAATTCCAGTCTACCTCCTGAAATCGGTTTCCTGCAATTCTGCCCCGCTTTCAAGTCCTCTTGGCAGCCTTACTTCAGTATATTTTTGGACGATAGTTGTCATTTATAACTCTGCAGGTTTGTGAATTACAGTGCACCTGAGCTCCTTTCTTCAACTCGTTTTCTTGTGAGCTGGCCGCAACACCGCAGGATGGCTTCAGGCCCTAATCTGGTTCCGGCACGGCACGCTGAGCCTTTGGTTATTTCCTCTTCCTGGTGGGAAATGAGAGTTAAATTTGCCCGTCCAGACACCTCCAGCTAGTCTCTCATTGGTTCTCGCTATTCCTGTTCATCTTCCGCAGAAATTGCAAACTGGGCCAAACAGGAGGTTAAGGGACTGACTCTCCAAGTCGGGAGAGTGTTAGTAAAGCGTCTGGAATGTTGCACCCGAGTACCAGGGTACGAAAACTGAGACATATTTGAACACGTCTCCCGATCACATGGTTGATCATACTCTAGGTTCCACATGCATGTTTTAGCTGAAGGAAGAATACCTTAAACCTGGGTAGTTGAAACCCGTGGAATGGGTACCATGCAATATGACTTCAAAGGGTCTTCATTTGCTCACCGAACCTCTCCAATCCTATCACTGCTGCGTTTATGTCCCTGTACACATGCTTGATTCTCTTTCGGAGACATAGCAATCCATCGGTTTTAAGATACTTAAGAGTCAGGTACATTCTTAGGCGTTTAATATGCGGTGTTGAGTCCATTTCGTTGAGCAAGGAGTAGCTCTTGTCTATTCCATATTTGGCTTAAGGAACTTTATCTGTGCTCATTTCAATCTCTGGTTTTATGCAGCATCCCAACTCACCTTTCCCCTTAAACAAACATAAGTTGGTTTTCTAAATGTGAGACCCTGTTCTGTTCTGTAATTCAGTTCCTGTGTAGCCAAGTTTACATTCCGTGTATTACTGATATCTTATGATGTTTCTTTCTCTGTGTGACTTATTTCAGTTAGAATCATCGTACCTGAATCCACTCATTGTGCTGCTACGGGCCTGATGACATAGATTTCACTGCTGAGTGATACTGCATTGTACATAAGTACCACAAGTTCTTTATCCATTTTTCACTTTCTGTGATATTGAACTTGTACGGTAAACGAGGTTCTTGTAAACAGAGGCGTCCCAAACATTGGGGTGGCTGTATCTTTTTGATTTTAATTTCCCTAAGCTATAGGACCATAAGTGGAAGTGCCCTAGGCTCTGTTGCTTTGTTTTTTAGATGTTTCCGGAAACACCATACACTTCTCCCGAGTGTCTGTTGGCAATTTACATCCCGCCCATCAGCATAACAAGGCTCCCAGTTCTCCATGGCCTGTCCTGCCTTTCTGGATTTTACACTTTTTTCAGATGGCCCTTTTGACCGGGGGGAAGTGAGACTTCATTGTAGTGCAGATTTCCTTTGCAAGCTTGCTTGGTTGGCCAAAAAGGGCGTATGCGTTTTTTCCTGAATATATTCAGGAAAAAACGCATACGCCCTTTTTGGCCAAGTGCATCATTGTGGACGTTCTGCCTCTTTTCCTATGCTTTCAATGCAATTCCAGTCTACCTCCTGAAATCAGTTTCCTGCAATTCTGCCCCGCTTTCAAGTCCTCTTGGCAGCCTTACTTCAGTATATTTTTGGACGATAGTTGTCATTTATAACTCTGCAGGTTTCTGAATTACAGTGCCCCTGAGCTCCTTTCTTCAACTCGTTTTCTTGTGAGCTGGCCGCAACACCGCAGGATGGCTTCAGGCCCTAATCTGGTCCCGGCACGGCACACTGAGCCTTTGGTTATTTCCTCTTCCTGGTGGGAAATGAGAGTTAAATTTGCCCGCCCAGACACCTCCAGCTAGTCTCTCATTGGTTCTCGCTATTCCTGTCCATCTTCCGCAGAAATTGCAAACTGGGCCAAACAGGAGGTTAAGGGACTGACTCTCCAAGTCGGGAGAGTGTTAGTAAAGCGTCTGGAATGTTGCACCCGAGTACCAGGGTACGAAAACTGAGACATATTTGAACACGTCTCCCGATCACATGGTTGATCATACTCTAGGTTCCACATGCATGTTTTAGCTGAAGGAAGAATACCTTAAACCTGGGTAGTTGAAACCCGTGGAATGGGTACCATGCAATATGACTTCAAAGGGTCTTCATTTGCTCACCGAACCTCTCCAATCCTATCACTGCTGCGTTTATGTCCCTGTACACATGCTTGATTCTCTTTCGGAGACATAGCAATCCATCGGTTTTAAGATACTTAAGAGTCAGGTACATTCTTAGGCGTTTAATATGCGGTGTTGAGTCCATTTCGTTGAGCAAGGAGTAGCTCTTGTCTATTCCATATTTGGCTTAAGGAACTTTATCTGTGCTCATTTCAATCTCTGGTTTTATGCAGCATCCCAACTCACCTTTCCCCTTAAACAAGCATAAGTTGGTTTTCTAAATTTGAGACCCTGTTCTGTTCTGTAATTCAGTTCCTGTGTAGCCAAGTTTACATTCCGTGTATTACTGATATCTTATGATGTTTCTTTTTCTGTGTGACTTATTTCAGTTAGAATCATCGTACCTGAATCCACTCATTGTGCTGCTACGGGCCTGATGACATAGATTTCACTGCTGAGTGATACTGCATTGTACGTAAGTACCACAAGTTCTTTATCCATTTTTCACTTTCTGTGATATTGAACTTGTACGGTAAACGAGGTTCTTGTAAACAGAGGCGTCCCAAACATTGGGGTGGCTGTGTGTTTTTGATTTTAATTTCCCTAAGCTATAGGACCATAAGTGGAAGTGCCCTAGGCTCTGTTGCTTTGTTTTTTAGATGTTTCAGGAAACACCATACACTTCTCCCGAGTGTCTGTTGGCAATTGACATCCCGCCCATCAGCATAACAAGGCTCCCAGTTCTCCATGGCCTGTCCTGCCTTTCTGGATTTTACACTTTTTTCAGATGGCCCTTTTGACCGGGGGGAAGTGAGACTTCATTGTAGTGCAGATTTCCTTTGCAAGCTTGCTTGGTTGGCCAAAAAGGGCGTATGCGTTTTTTCCTGAATATATTCAGGAAAAAACGCATACGCCCTTTTTGGCCAAGTGCATCATTGTGGACGTTCTGCCTCTTTTCCTATGCTTTCAATGCAATTCCAGTCTACCTCCTGAAATCGGTTTCCTGCAATTCTGCCCCGCTTTCAAGTCCTCTTGGCAGCCTTACTTCAGTATATTTTTGGACGATAGTTGTCATTTATAACTCTGCAGGTTTGTGAATTACAGTGCACCTGAGCTCCTTTCTTCAACTCGTTTTCTTGTGAGCTGGCCGCAACACCGCAGGATGGCTTCAGGCCCTAATCTGGTTCCGGCACGGCACGCTGAGCCTTTGGTTATTTCCTCTTCCTGGTGGGAAATGAGAGTTAAATTTGCCCGTCCAGACACCTCCAGCTAGTCTCTCATTGGTTCTCGCTATTCCTGTTCATCTTCCGCAGAAATTGCAAACTGGGCCAAACAGGAGGTTAAGGGACTGACTCTCCAAGTCGGGAGAGTGTTAGTAAAGCGTCTGGAATGTTGCACCCGAGTACCAGGGTACGAAAACTGAGACATATTTGAACACGTCTCCCGATCACATGGTTGATCATACTCTAGGTTCCACATGCATGTTTTAGCTGAAGGAAGAATACCTTAAACCTGGGTAGTTGAAACCCGTGGAATGGGTACCATGCAATATGACTTCAAAGGGTCTTCATTTGCTCACCGAACCTCTCCAATCCTATCACTGCTGCGTTTATGTCCCTGTACACATGCTTGATTCTCTTTCGGAGACATAGCAATCCATCGGTTTTAAGATACTTAAGAGTCAGGTACATTCTTAGGCGTTTAATATGCGGTGTTGAGTCCATTTCGTTGAGCAAGGAGTAGCTCTTGTCTATTCCATATTTGGCTTAAGGAACTTTATCTGTGCTCATTTCAATCTCTGGTTTTATGCAGCACCCCAACTCACCTTTACCCTTAAACAAGCATAAGTTGGTTTTCTAAATGTGAGACCCTGTTCTGTTCTGTAATTCAGTTCCTGTGTAGCCAAGTTTACATTCCGTGTATTACTGATATCTTATGATGTTTCTTTCTCTGTGTGACTTATTTCAGTTAGAATCATCGTACCTGAATCCACTCATTGTGCTGCTACGGGCCTGATGACATAGATTTCACTGCTGAGTGATACTGCATTGTACGTAAGTACCACAAGGTCTTTATCCATTTTTCACTTTCTGTGATATTGAACTTGTACGGTAAACGAGGTTCTTGTAAACAGAGGCGTCCCAAACATTGGGGTGGCTGTATCTTTTTGATTTTAATTTCCCTAAGCTATAGGACCATAAGTGGAAGTGCCCTAGGCTCTGTTGCTTTGTTTTTTAGATGTTTCAGGAAACACCATACACTTCTCCCGAGTGTCTGTTGGCAATTGACATCCCGCCCATCAGCATAACAAGGCTCCCAGTTCTCCATGGCCTGTCCTGCCTTTCTGGATTTTACACTTTTTTCAGATGGCCCTTTTGACCGGGGGGAAGTGAGACTTCATTGTAGTGCAGATTTCCTTTGCAAGCTTGCTTGGTTGGCCAAAAAGGGCGTATGCGTTTTTTCCTGAATATATTCAGGAAAAAACGCATACGCCCTTTTTGGCCAAGTGCATCATTGTGGACGTTCTGCCTCTTTTCCTATGCTTTCAATGCAATTCCAGTCTACCTCCTGAAATCGGTTTCCTGCAATTCTTCCCCGCTTTCAAGTCCTCTTGGCAGCCTTACTTCAGTATATTTTTGGACGATAGTTGTCATTTATAACTCTGCAGGTTTGTGAATTACAGTGCCCCTGAGCTCCTTTCTTCAACTCGTTTTCTTGTGAGCTGGCCGCAACACCGCAGGATGGCTTCAGGCCCTAATCTGGTTCCGGCACGGCACGCTGAGCCTTTGGTTATTTCCTCTTCCTGGTGGGAAATGAGAGTTAAATTTGCCCGTCCAGACACCTCCAGCTAGTCTCTCATTGGTTCTCGCTATTCCTGTTCATGTTCCGCAGAAATTGCAAACTGGGCCAAACAGGAGGTTAAAGGGACTGACTCTCCAAGTCGGGAGAGTGTTAGTAAAGCGTCTGGAATGTTGCACCCGAGTACCAGGGTACGAAAACTGAGACATATTTGAACACGTCTCCCGATCACATGGTTGATCATACTCTAGGTTCCACATGCATGTTTTAGCTGAAGGAAGAATACCTTAAACCTGGGTAGTTGAAACCCGTGGAATGGGTACCATGCAATATGACTTCAAAGGGTCTTCATTTGCTCACCGAACCTCTCCAATCCTATCACTGCTGCGTTTATGTCCCTGTACACATGCTTGATTCTCTTTCGGAGACATAGCAATCCATAGGTTTTAAGATACTTAAGAGTCAGGTACATTCTTAGGCGTTTAATATGCGGTGTTGAGTCCATTTCGTTGAGCAAGGAGTAGCTCTTGTCTATTCCATATTTGGCTTAAGGAACTTTATCTGTGCTCATTTCAATCTCTGGTTTTATGCAGCACCCCAACTCCCCTTTACCCTTAAACAAGCATAAGTTGGTTTTCTAAATTTGAGACCCTGTTCTGTTCTGTAATTCAGTTCCTGTGTAGCCAAGTTTACATTCCGTGTATTACTGATATCTTATGATGTTTCTTTCTCTGTGTGACTTATTTCAGTTAGAATCATCGTACCTGAATCCACTCATTGTGCTGCTACGGGCCTGATGACATAGATTTCACTGCTGAGTGATACTGCATTGTACGTAAGTACCACAAGTTCTTTCTCCATTTTTCACTTTCTGTGATATTGAACTTGTACGGTAAACGAGGTTCTTGTAAACAGAGGCGTCCCAAACATTGGGGTGGCTGTATCTTTTTGATTTTAATTTCCCTAAGCTATAGGACCATAAGTGGAAGTGCCCTAGGCTCTGTTGCTTTGTTTTTTAGATGTTTCAGGAAACACCATACACTTCTCCCGAGTGTCTGTTGGCAATTGACATCCCGCCCATCAGCATAACAAGGCTCCCAGTTCTCCATGGCCTGTCCTGCCTTTCTGGATTTTACACTTTTTTCAGATGGCCCTTTTGACCGGGGGGAAGTGAGACTTCATTGTAGTGCAGATTTCCTTTGCAAGCTTGCTTGGTTGGCCAAAAAGGGCGTATGCGTTTTTTCCTGAATATATTCAGGAAAAAACGCATACGCCCTTTTTGGCCAAGTGCATCATTGTGGACGTTCTGCCTCTTTTCCTATGCTTTCAATGCAATTCCAGTCTACCTCCTGAAATCGGTTTCCTGCAATTCTGCCCCGCTTTCAAGTCCTCTTGGCAGCCTTACTTCAGTATATTTTTGGACGATAGTTGTCATTTATAACTCTGCAGGTTTGTGAATTACAGTGCCCCTGAGCTCCTTTCTTCAACTCGTTTTCTTGTGAGCTGGCCGCAACACCGCAGGATGGCTTCAGGCCCTAATCTGGTTCCGGCACGGCACGCTGAGCCTTTGGTTATTTCCTCTTCCTGGTGGGAAATGAGAGTTAAATTTGCCCGCCCAGACACCTCCAGCTAGTCTCTCATTGGTTCTCGCTATTCCTGTCCATCTTCCGCAGAAATTGCAAACTGGGCCAAACAGGAGGTTAAAGGGACTGACTCTCCAAGTCGGGAGAGTGTTAGTAAAGCGTCTGGAATGTTGCACCCGAGTACCAGGGTACGAAAACTGAGACATATTTGAACAGGTCTCCCGTTCACATGGTTGATCATACTCTGGGTTCCACATGCATGTTTTAGCTGAAGGAAGAATACCTTAAACCTGGGTAGTTGAAACCCTTGGAATGGGTACCATGCAATATGACTTCAAAGGGTCTTCATTTGCTCACCGAACCTCTCCAATCCTATCACTGCTGCGTTTATGTCCCTGTACACATGCTTGATTCTCTTTCGGAGACATAGCAATCCATCGGTTTTAAGATACTTAAGAGTCAGGTACATTCTTAGGCGTTTAATATGCGGTGTTGAGTCCATTTCGTTGAGCAAGGAGTAGCTCTTGTCTATTCCATATTTGGCTTAAGGAACTTTATCTGTGCTCATTTCCATCTCTGGTTTTATGCAGCACCCCAACTCACCTTTCCCCTTAAACAAGCATAAGTTGGTTTTCTAAATTTGAGACCCTGTTCTGTTCTGTAATTCAGTTCCTGTGTAGCCAAGTTTACATTCCGTGTATTACTGATATCTTATGATGTTTCTTTTTCTGTGTGACTTATTTCAGTTAGAATCATCGTACCTGAATCCACTCATTGTGCTGCTACGGGCCTGATGACATAGATTTCACTGCTGAGTGATACTGCATTGTACGTAAGTACCACAAGTTCTTTATCCATTTTTCACTTTCTGTGATATTGAACTTGTACGGTAAACGAGGTTCTTGTAAACAGAGGCGTCCCAAACATTGGGGTGGCTGTGTGTTTTTGATTTTAATTTCCCTAAGCTATAGGACCATAAGTGGAAGTGCCCTAGGCTCTGTTGCTTTGTTTTTTAGATGTTTCAGGAAACACCATACACTTCTCCCGAGTGTCTGTTGGCAATTGCCATCCCGCCCATCAGCATAACAAGGCTCCCAGTTCTCCATGGCCTGTCCTGCCTTTCTGGATTTTACACTTTTTTCAGATGGCCCTTTTGACCGGGGGGAAGTGAGACTTCATTGTAGTGCAGATTTCCTTTGCAAGCTTGCTTGGTTGGCCAAAAAGGGCGTATGCGTTTTTTCCTGAATATATTCAGGAAAAAACGCATACGCCCTTTTTGGCCAAGTGCATCATTGTGGACGTTCTGCCTCTTTTCCTATGCTTTCAATGCAATTCCAGTCTACCTCCTGAAATCGGTTTCCTGCAATTCTGCCCCGCTTTCAAGTCCTCTTGGCAGCCTTACTTCAGTATATTTTTGGACGATAGTTGTCATTTATAACTCTGCAGGTTTGTGAATTACAGTGCACCTGAGCTCCTTTCTTCAACTCGTTTTCTTGTGAGCTGGCCGCAACACCGCAGGATGGCTTCAGGCCCTAATCTGGTTCCGGCACGGCACGCTGAGCCTTTGGTTATTTCCTCTTCCTGGTGGGAAATGAGAGTTAAATTTGCCCGTCCAGACACCTCCAGCTAGTCTCTCATTGGTTCTCGCTATTCCTGTTCATCTTCCGCAGAAATTGCAAACTGGGCCAAACAGGAGGTTAAGGGACTGACTCTCCAAGTCGGGAGAGTGTTAGTAAAGCGTCTGGAATGTTGCACCCGAGTACCAGGGTACGAAAACTGAGACATATTTGAACACGTCTCCCGATCACATGGTTGATCATACTCTAGGTTCCACATGCATGTTTTAGCTGAAGGAAGAATACCTTAAACCTGGGTAGTTGAAACCCGTGGAATGGGTACCATGCAATATGACTTCAAAGGGTCTTCATTTGCTCACCGAACCTCTCCAATCCTATCACTGCTGCGTTTATGTCCCTGTACACATGCTTGATTCTCTTTCGGAGACATAGCAATCCATCGGTTTTAAGATACTTAAGAGTCAGGTACATTCTTAGGCGTTTAATATGCGGTGTTGAGTCCATTTCGTTGAGCAAGGAGTAGCTCTTGTCTATTCCATATTTGGCTTAAGGAACTTTATCTGTGCTCATTTCAATCTCTGGTTTTATGCAGCATCCCAACTCACCTTTCCCCTTAAACAAACATAAGTTGGTTTTCTAAATGTGAGACCCTGTTCTGTTCTGTAATTCAGTTCCTGTGTAGCCAAGTTTACATTCCGTGTATTACTGATATCTTATGATGTTTCTTTCTCTGTGTGACTTATTTCAGTTAGAATCATCGTACCTGAATCCACTCATTGTGCTGCTACGGGCCTGATGACATAGATTTCACTGCTGAGTGATACTGCATTGTACATAAGTACCACAAGTTCTTTATCCATTTTTCACTTTCTGTGATATTGAACTTGTACGGTAAACGAGGTTCTTGTAAACAGAGGCGTCCCAAACATTGGGGTGGCTGTATCTTTTTGATTTTAATTTCCCTAAGCTATAGGACCATAAGTGGAAGTGCCCTAGGCTCTGTTGCTTTGTTTTTTAGATGTTTCCGGAAACACCATACACTTCTCCCGAGTGTCTGTTGGCAATTTACATCCCGCCCATCAGCATAACAAGGCTCCCAGTTCTCCATGGCCTGTCCTGCCTTTCTGGATTTTACACTTTTTTCAGATGGCCCTTTTGACCGGGGGGAAGTGAGACTTCATTGTAGTGCAGATTTCCTTTGCAAGCTTGCTTGGTTGGCCAAAAAGGGCGTATGCGTTTTTTCCTGAATATATTCAGGAAAAAACGCATACGCCCTTTTTGGCCAAGTGCATCATTGTGGACGTTCTGCCTCTTTTCCTATGCTTTCAATGCAATTCCAGTCTACCTCCTGAAATCAGTTTCCTGCAATTCTGCCCCGCTTTCAAGTCCTCTTGGCAGCCTTACTTCAGTATATTTTTGGACGATAGTTGTCATTTATAACTCTGCAGGTTTCTGAATTACAGTGCCCCTGAGCTCCTTTCTTCAACTCGTTTTCTTGTGAGCTGGCCGCAACACCGCAGGATGGCTTCAGGCCCTAATCTGGTCCCGGCACGGCACACTGAGCCTTTGGTTATTTCCTCTTCCTGGTGGGAAATGAGAGTTAAATTTGCCCGCCCAGACACCTCCAGCTAGTCTCTCATTGGTTCTCGCTATTCCTGTCCATCTTCCGCAGAAATTGCAAACTGGGCCAAACAGGAGGTTAAGGGACTGACTCTCCAAGTCGGGAGAGTGTTAGTAAAGCGTCTGGAATGTTGCACCCGAGTACCAGGGTACGAAAACTGAGACATATTTGAACACGTCTCCCGATCACATGGTTGATCATACTCTAGGTTCCACATGCATGTTTTAGCTGAAGGAAGAATACCTTAAACCTGGGTAGTTGAAACCCGTGGAATGGGTACCATGCAATATGACTTCAAAGGGTCTTCATTTGCTCACCGAACCTCTCCAATCCTATCACTGCTGCGTTTATGTCCCTGTACACATGCTTGATTCTCTTTCGGAGACATAGCAATCCATCGGTTTTAAGATACTTAAGAGTCAGGTACATTCTTAGGCGTTTAATATGCGGTGTTGAGTCCATTTCGTTGAGCAAGGAGTAGCTCTTGTCTATTCCATATTTGGCTTAAGGAACTTTATCTGTGCTCATTTCAATCTCTGGTTTTATGCAGCATCCCAACTCACCTTTCCCCTTAAACAAGCATAAGTTGGTTTTCTAAATTTGAGACCCTGTTCTGTTCTGTAATTCAGTTCCTGTGTAGCCAAGTTTACATTCCGTGTATTACTGATATCTTATGATGTTTCTTTTTCTGTGTGACTTATTTCAGTTAGAATCATCGTACCTGAATCCACTCATTGTGCTGCTACGGGCCTGATGACATAGATTTCACTGCTGAGTGATACTGCATTGTACGTAAGTACCACAAGTTCTTTATCCATTTTTCACTTTCTGTGATATTGAACTTGTACGGTAAACGAGGTTCTTGTAAACAGAGGCGTCCCAAACATTGGGGTGGCTGTGTGTTTTTGATTTTAATTTCCCTAAGCTATAGGACCATAAGTGGAAGTGCCCTAGGCTCTGTTGCTTTGTTTTTTAGATGTTTCAGGAAACACCATACACTTCTCCCGAGTGTCTGTTGGCAATTGACATCCCGCCCATCAGCATAACAAGGCTCCCAGTTCTCCATGGCCTGTCCTGCCTTTCTGGATTTTACACTTTTTTCAGATGGCCCTTTTGACCGGGGGGAAGTGAGACTTCATTGTAGTGCAGATTTCCTTTGCAAGCTTGCTTGGTTGGCCAAAAAGGGCGTATGCGTTTTTTCCTGAATATATTCAGGAAAAAACGCATACGCCCTTTTTGGCCAAGTGCATCATTGTGGACGTTCTGCCTCTTTTCCTATGCTTTCAATGCAATTCCAGTCTACCTCCTGAAATCGGTTTCCTGCAATTCTGCCCCGCTTTCAAGTCCTCTTGGCAGCCTTACTTCAGTATATTTTTGGACGATAGTTGTCATTTATAACTCTGCAGGTTTGTGAATTACAGTGCACCTGAGCTCCTTTCTTCAACTCGTTTTCTTGTGAGCTGGCCGCAACACCGCAGGATGGCTTCAGGCCCTAATCTGGTTCCGGCACGGCACGCTGAGCCTTTGGTTATTTCCTCTTCCTGGTGGGAAATGAGAGTTAAATTTGCCCGTCCAGACACCTCCAGCTAGTCTCTCATTGGTTCTCGCTATTCCTGTTCATCTTCCGCAGAAATTGCAAACTGGGCCAAACAGGAGGTTAAGGGACTGACTCTCCAAGTCGGGAGAGTGTTAGTAAAGCGTCTGGAATGTTGCACCCGAGTACCAGGGTACGAAAACTGAGACATATTTGAACACGTCTCCCGATCACATGGTTGATCATACTCTAGGTTCCACATGCATGTTTTAGCTGAAGGAAGAATACCTTAAACCTGGGTAGTTGAAACCCGTGGAATGGGTACCATGCAATATGACTTCAAAGGGTCTTCATTTGCTCACCGAACCTCTCCAATCCTATCACTGCTGCGTTTATGTCCCTGTACACATGCTTGATTCTCTTTCGGAGACATAGCAATCCATCGGTTTTAAGATACTTAAGAGTCAGGTACATTCTTAGGCGTTTAATATGCGGTGTTGAGTCCATTTCGTTGAGCAAGGAGTAGCTCTTGTCTATTCCATATTTGGCTTAAGGAACTTTATCTGTGCTCATTTCAATCTCTGGTTTTATGCAGCACCCCAACTCACCTTTACCCTTAAACAAGCATAAGTTGGTTTTCTAAATGTGAGACCCTGTTCTGTTCTGTAATTCAGTTCCTGTGTAGCCAAGTTTACATTCCGTGTATTACTGATATCTTATGATGTTTCTTTCTCTGTGTGACTTATTTCAGTTAGAATCATCGTACCTGAATCCACTCATTGTGCTGCTACGGGCCTGATGACATAGATTTCACTGCTGAGTGATACTGCATTGTACGTAAGTACCACAAGGTCTTTATCCATTTTTCACTTTCTGTGATATTGAACTTGTACGGTAAACGAGGTTCTTGTAAACAGAGGCGTCCCAAACATTGGGGTGGCTGTATCTTTTTGATTTTAATTTCCCTAAGCTATAGGACCATAAGTGGAAGTGCCCTAGGCTCTGTTGCTTTGTTTTTTAGATGTTTCAGGAAACACCATACACTTCTCCCGAGTGTCTGTTGGCAATTGACATCCCGCCCATCAGCATAACAAGGCTCCCAGTTCTCCATGGCCTGTCCTGCCTTTCTGGATTTTACACTTTTTTCAGATGGCCCTTTTGACCGGGGGGAAGTGAGACTTCATTGTAGTGCAGATTTCCTTTGCAAGCTTGCTTGGTTGGCCAAAAAGGGCGTATGCGTTTTTTCCTGAATATATTCAGGAAAAAACGCATACGCCCTTTTTGGCCAAGTGCATCATTGTGGACGTTCTGCCTCTTTTCCTATGCTTTCAATGCAATTCCAGTCTACCTCCTGAAATCGGTTTCCTGCAATTCTTCCCCGCTTTCAAGTCCTCTTGGCAGCCTTACTTCAGTATATTTTTGGACGATAGTTGTCATTTATAACTCTGCAGGTTTGTGAATTACAGTGCCCCTGAGCTCCTTTCTTCAACTCGTTTTCTTGTGAGCTGGCCGCAACACCGCAGGATGGCTTCAGGCCCTAATCTGGTTCCGGCACGGCACGCTGAGCCTTTGGTTATTTCCTCTTCCTGGTGGGAAATGAGAGTTAAATTTGCCCGTCCAGACACCTCCAGCTAGTCTCTCATTGGTTCTCGCTATTCCTGTTCATGTTCCGCAGAAATTGCAAACTGGGCCAAACAGGAGGTTAAAGGGACTGACTCTCCAAGTCGGGAGAGTGTTAGTAAAGCGTCTGGAATGTTGCACCCGAGTACCAGGGTACGAAAACTGAGACATATTTGAACACGTCCTCCCGATCACATGGTTGATCATACTCTAGGTTCCACATGCATGTTTTAGCTGAAGGAAGAATACCTTAAACCTGGGTAGTTGAAACCCGTGGAATGGGTACCATGCAATATGACTTCAAAGGGTCTTCATTTGCTCACCGAACCTCTCCAATCCTATCACTGCTGCGTTTATGTCCCTGTACACACGCTTGATTCTCTTTCGGAGACATAGCAATCCATAGGTTTTAAGATACTTAAGAGTCAGGTACATTCTTAGGCGTTTAATATGCGGTGTTGAGTCCATTTCGTTGAGCAAGGAGTAGCTCTTGTCTATTCCATATTTGGCTTAAGGAACTTTATCTGTGCTCATTTCAATCTCTGGTTTTATGCAGCACCCCAACTCACCTTTCCCCTTAAACAAGCATAAGTTGGTTTTCTAAATTTGAGACCCTGTTCTGTTCTGTAATTCAGTTCCTGTGTAGCCAAGTTTACATTCCGTGTATTACTGATATCTTATGATGTTTCTTTTTCTGTGTGACTTATTTCAGTTAGAATCATCGTACCTGAATCCACTCATTGTGCTGCTACGGGCCTGATGACATAGATTTCACTGCTGAGTGATACTGCATTGTACGTAAGTACCACAAGTTCTTTATCCATTTTTCACTTTCTGTGATATTGAACTTGTACGGTAAACGAGGTTCTTGTAAACAGAGGCGTCCCAAACATTGGGGTGGCTGTATCTTTTTGATTTTAATTTCCCTAAGCTATAGGACCATAAGTGGAAGTGCCCTAGGCTCTGTTGCTTTGTTTTTTAGATGTTTCAGGAAACACCATACACTTCTCCCGAGTGTCTGTTGGCAATTGACATCCCGCCCATCAGCATAACAAGGCTCCCAGTTCTCCATGGCCTGTCCTGCCTTTCTGGATTTTACACTTTTTTCAGATGGCCCTTTTGACCGGGGGGCAGTGAGACTTCTTTGTAGTGCAGATTTCCTTTGCAAGCTTGCTTGGTTGGCCAAAAAGGGCGTATGCGTTTTTTCCTGAATATATTCAGGAAAAAACGCATACGCCCTTTTTGGCCAAGTGCATCATTGTGGACGTTCTGCCTCTTTTCCTATGCTTTCAATGCAATTCCAGTCTACCTCCTGAAATCGGTTTCCTGCAATTCTGCCCCGCTTTCAAGTCCTCTTGGCAGCCTTACTTCAGTATATTTTTGGACGATAGTTGTCATTTATAACTCTGCAGGTTTGTGAATTACAGTGCCCCTGAGCTCCTTTCTTCAACTCGTTTTCTTGTGAGCTGGCCGCAACACCGCAGGATGGCTTCAGGCCCTAATCTGGTTCCGGCACGGCACGCTGAGCCTTTGGTTATTTCCTCTTCCTGGTGGGAAATGAGAGTTAAATTTGCCCGCCCAGACACCTCCAGCTAGTCTCTCATTGGTTCTCGCTATTCCTGTCCATCTTCCGCAGAAATTGCAAACTGGGCCAAACAGGAGGTTAAAGGGACTGACTCTCCAAGTCGGGAGAGTGTTAGTAAAGCGTCTGGAATGTTGCACCCGAGTACCAGGGTACGAAAACTCAGACATATTTGAACACGTCTCCCGATCACATGGTTGATCATACTCTAGGTTCCACATGCATGTTTTAGCTGAAGGAAGAATACCTTAAACCTGGGTAGTTGAAACCCGTGGAATGGGTACCATGCAATATGACTTCAAAGGGTCTTCATTTGCTCACCGAACCTCTCCAATCCTATCACTGCTGCGTTTATGTCCCTGTACACATGCTTGATTCTCTTTCGGAGACATAGCAATCCATAGGTTTTAAGATACTTAAGAGTCAGGTACATTCTTAGGCGTTTAATATGCGGTGTTGAGTCCATTTCGTTGAGCAAGGAGTAGCTCTTGTCTATTCCATATTTGGCTTAAGGAACTTTATCTGTGCTCATTTCAATCTCTGGTTTTATGCAGCACCCCAACTCACCTTTCCCCTTAAACAAGCATAAGTTGGTTTTCTAAATTTGAGACCCTGTTCTGTTCTGTAATTCAGTTCCTGTGTAGCCAAGTTTACATTCCGTGTATTACTGATATCTTATGATGTTTCTTTCTCTGTGTGACTTATTTCAGTTAGAATCATCGTACCTGAATCCACTCATTGTGCTGCTACGGGCCTGATGACATAGATTTCACTGCTGAGTGATACTGCATTGTACGTAAGTACCACAAGTTCTTTATCCATTTTTCACTTTCTGTGATATTGAACTTGTACGGTAAACGAGGTTCTTGTAAACAGAGGCGTCCCAAACATTGGGGTGGCTGTATCTTTTTGATTTTAATTTCCCTAAGCTATAGGACCATAAGTGGAAGTGCCCTAGGCTCTGTTGCTTTGTTTTTTAGATGTTTCAGGAAACACCATACACTTCTCCCGAGTGTCTGTTGGCAATTGACATCCCGCCCATCAGCATAACAAGGCTCCCAGTTCTCCATGGCCTGTCCTGCCTTTCTGGATTTTACACTTTTTTCAGATGGCCCTTTTGACCGGGGGGGGGGGGGAAGTGAGACTTCATTGTAGTGCAGATTTCCTTTGCAAGCTTGCTTGGTTGGCCAAAAAGGGCGTATGCGTTTTTTCCTGAATATATTCAGGAAAAAACGCATACGCCCTTTTTGGCCAAGTGCATCATTGTGGACGTTCTGCCTCTTTTCCTATGCTTTCAATGCAATTCCAGTCTACCTCCTGAAATCGGTTTCCTGCAATTCTGCCCCGCTTTCAAGTCCTCTTGGCAGCCTTACTTCAGTATATTTTTGGACGATAGTTGTCATTTATAACTCTGCAGGTTTGTGAATTACAGTGCCCCTGAGCTCCTTTCTTCAACTCGTTTTCTTGTGAGCTGGCCGCAACACCGCAGGATGGCTTCAGGCCCTAATCTGGTTCCGGCACGGCACGCTGAGCCTTTGGTTATTTCCTCTTCCTGGTGGGAAATGAGAGTTAAATTTGCCCGCCCAGACACCTCCAGCTAGTCTCTCATTGGTTCTCGCTATTCCTGTCCATCTTCCGCAGAAATTGCAAACTGGGCCAAACAGGAGGTTAAAGGGACTGACTCTCCAAGTCGGGAGAGTGTTAGTAAAGCGTCTGGAATGTTGCACCCGAGTACCAGGGTATGAAAACTGAGACATATTTGAACAGGTCTCCCATTCACATGGTTGATCATACTCTGGGTTCCACATGCATGTTTTAGCTGAAGGAAGAATACCTTAAACCTGGGTAGTTGAAACCCTTGGAATGGGTACCATGCAATATGACTTCAAAGGGTCTTCATTTGCTCACCGAACCTCTCCAATCCTATCACTGCTGCGTTTATGTCCCTGTACACATGCTTGATTCTCTTTCGGAGACATAGCAATCCATAGGTTTTAAGATACTTAAGAGTCAGGTACATTCTTAGGCGTTTAATATGCGGTGTTGAGTCCATTTCGTTGAGCAAGGAGTAGCTCTTGTCTATTCCATATTTGGCTTAAGGAACTTTATCTGTGCTCATTTCAATCTCTGGTTTTATGCAGCACCCCAACTCACCTTTCCCCTTAAACAAGCATAAGTTGGTTTTCTAAATTTGAGACCCTGTTCTGTTCTGTAATTCAGTTCCTGTGTAGCCAAGTTTACATTCCGTGTATTACTGATATCTTATGATGTTTCTTTTTCTGTGTGACTTATTTCAGTTAGAATCATCGTACCTGAATCCACTCATTGTGCTGCTACGGGCCTGATGACATAGATTTCACTGCTGAGTGATACTGCATTGTACGTAAGTACCACAAGTTCTTTATCCATTTTTCACTTTCTGTGATATTGAACTTGTACGGTAAACGAGGTTCTTGTAAACAGAGGCGTCCCAAACATTGGGGTGGCTGTATCTTTTTGATTTTAATTTCCCTAAGCTATAGGACCATAAGTGGAAGTGCCCTAGGCTCTGTTGCTTTGTTTTTTAGATGTTTCAGGAAACACCATACACTTCTCCCGAGTGTCTGTTGGCAATTGACATCCCGCCCATCAGCATAACAAGGCTCCCAGTTCTCCATGGCCTGTCCTGCCTTTCTGGATTTTACACTTTTTTCAGATGGCCCTTTTGACCGGGGGGAAGTGAGACTTCATTGTAGTGCAGATTTCCTTTGCAAGCTTGCTTGGTTGGCCAAAAAGGGCGTATGCGTTTTTTCCTGAATATATTCAGGAAAAAACGCATACGCCCTTTTTGGCCAAGTGCATCATTGTGGACGTTCTGCCTCTTTTCCTATGGTTTCAATGCAATTCCAGTCTACCTCCTGAAATCGGTTTCCTGCAATTCTGCCCCGCTTTCAAGTCCTCTTGGCAGCCTTACTTCAGTATATTTTTGGACGATAGTTGTCATTTATAACTCTGCAGGTTTGTGAATTACAGTGCCCCTGAGCTCCTTTCTTCAACTCGTTTTCTTGTGAGCTGGCCGCAACACCGCAGGATGGCTTCAGGCCCTAATCTGGTTCCGGCACGGCACGCTGAGCCTTTGGTTATTTCCTCTTCCTGGTGGGAAATGAGAGTTAAATTTGCCCGTCCAGACACCTCCAGCTAGTCTCTCATTGGTTCTCGCTATTCCTGTTCATCTTCCGCAGAAATTGCAAACTGGGCCAAACAGGAGGTTAAAGGGACTGACTCTCCAAGTCGGGAGAGTGTTAGTAAAGCGTCTGGAATGTTGCACCCGAGTACCAGGGTACGAAAACTGAGACATATTTGAACACGTCTCCCGATCACATGGTTGATCATACTCTAGGTTCCACATGCATGTTTTAGCTGAAGGAAGAATACCTTAAACCTGGGTAGTTGAAACCCGTGGAATGGGTACCATGCAATATGACTTCAAAGGGTCTTCATTTGCTCACCGAACCTCTCCAATCCTATCACTGCTGCGTTTATGTCCCTGTACACACGCTTGATTCTCTTTCGGAGACATAGCAATCCATAGGTTTTAAGATACTTAAGAGTCAGGTACATTCTTAGGCGTTTAATATGCGGTGTTGAGTCCATTTCGTTGAGCAAGGAGTAGCTCTTGTCTATTCCATATTTGGCTTAAGGAACTTTATCTGTGCTCATTTCAATCTCTGGTTTTATGCAGCACCCCAACTCACCTTTCCCCTTAAACAAGCATAAGTTGGTTTTCTAAATTTGAGACCCTGTTCTGTTCTGTAATTCAGTTCCTGTGTAGCCAAGTTTACATTCCGTGTATTACTGATATCTTATGATGTTTCTTTCTCTGTGTGACTTATTTCAGTTAGAATCATCGTACCTGAATCCACTCATTGTGCTGCTACGGGCCTGATGACATAGATTTCACTGCTGAGTGATACTGCATTGTACATAAGTACCACAAGTTCTTTATCCATTTTTCACTTTCTGTGATACTGAACTTGTACGGTAAATGAGGTTCTTGTAAACAGAGGCGTCCCAAACATTGGGGTGGCTGTATCTTTTTGATTTTAATTTCCCTAAGCTATAGGACCATAAGTGGAAGTGCCCTAGGCTCTGTTGCTTTGTTTTTTAGATGTTTCAGGAAACACCATACACTTCTCCCGAGTGTCTGTTGGCAATTGACATCCCGCCCATCAGCATAACAAGGCTCCCAGTTCTCCATGGCCTGTCCTGCCTTTCTGGATTTTACACTTTTTTCAGATGGCCCTTTTGACCGGGGGGGAAGTGAGACTTCATTGTAGTGCAGATTTCCTTTGCAAGCTTGCTTGGTTGGCCAAAAAGGGCGTATGCGTTTTTTCCTGAATATATTCAGGAAAAAACGCATACGCCCTTTTTGGCCAAGTGCATCATTGTGGACGTTCTGCCTCTTTTCCTATGCTTTCAATGCAATTCCAGTCTACCTCCTGAAATCGGTTTCCTGCAATTCTGCCCCGCTTTCAAGTCCTCTTGGCAGCCTTACTTCAGTATATTTTTGGACGATAGTTGTCATTTATAACTCTGCAGGTTTGTGAATTACAGCGCCCCTGAGCTCCTTTCTTCAACTCGTTTTCTTGTGAGCTGGCCGCAACACCGCAGGATGGCTTCAGGCCCTAATCTGGTTCCGGCACGGCACGCTGAGCCTTTGGTTATTTCCTCTTCCTGGTGGGAAATGAGAGTTAAATTTGCCCGTCCAGACACCTCCAGCTAGTCTCTCATTGGTTCTCGCTATTCCTGTCCATCTTCCGCAGAAATTGCAAACTGGGCCAAACAGGAGGTTAAAGGGACTGACTCTCCAAGTCGGGAGAGTGTTAGTAAAGCATCTGGAATGTTGCACCCGAGTACCAGGGTACGAAAACTGAGACATATTTGAACACGTCTCCCGATCACATGGTTGATCATACTCTAGATTCCACATGCATGTTTTAGGTGAAGGAAGAATACCTTAAACCTGGGTAGTTGAAACCCTTGGAATGGGTACCATGCAATATGACTTCAAAGGGTCTTCATTTGCTCACCGAACCTCTCCAATCCTATCACTGCTGCGTTTATGTCCCTGTACACATGCTTGATTCTCTTTCGGAGACATAGCAATCCATAGGTTTTAAGATACTTAAGAGTCAGGTACATTCTTAGGCGTTTAATATGCGGTGTTGAGTCCATTTCGTTGAGCAAGGAGTAGCTCTTGTCTATTCCATATTTGGCTTAAGGAACTTTATCTGTGCTCATTTCAATCTCTGGTTTTATGCAGCACCCCAACTCACCTTTCCCCTTAAACAAGCATAAGTTGGTTTTCTAAATTTGAGACCCTGTTCTGTTCTGTAATTCAGTTCCTGTGTAGCCAAGTTTACATTCCGTGTATTACTGATATCTTATGATGTTTCTTTTTCTGTGTGACTTATTTCAGTTAGAATCATCGTACCTGAATCCACTCATTGTGCTGCTACGGGCCTGATGACATAGATTTCACTGCTGAGTGATACTGCATTGTACGTAAGTACCACAAGTTCTTTCTCCATTTTTCACTTTCTGTGATATTGAACTTGTACGGTAAACGAGGTTCTTGTAAACAGAGGCGTCCCAAACATTGGGGTGGCTGTATCTTTTTGATTTTAATTTCCCTAAGCTATAGGACCATAAGTGGAAGTGCCCTAGGCTCTGTTGCTTTGTTTTTTAGATGTTTCAGGAAACACCATACACTTCTCCCGAGTGTCTGTTGGCAATTGACATCCCGCCCATCAGCATAACAAGGCTCCCAGTTCTCCATGGCCTGTCCTGCCTTTCTGGATTTTACACTTTTTTCAGATGGCCCTTTTGACCGGGGGGAAGTGAGACTTCATTGTAGTGCAGATTTCCTTTGCAAGCTTGCTTGGTTGGCCAAAAAGGGCGTATGCGTTTTTTCCTGAATATATTCAGGAAAAAACGCATACGCCCTTTTTGGCCAAGTGCATCATTGTGGACGTTCTGCCTCTTTTCCTATGCTTTCAATGCAATTCCAGTCTACCTCCTGAAATCGGTTTCCTGCAATTCTGCCCCGCTTTCAAGTGCTCTTGGCAGCCTTACTTCAGTATATTTTTGGACGATAGTTGTCATTTATAACTCTGCAGGTTTGTGAATTACAGTGCCCCTGAGCTCCTTTCTTCAACTCGTTTTCTTGTGAGCTGGCCGCAACACCGCAGGATGGCTTCAGGCCCTAATCTGGTTCCGGCACGGCACGCTGAGCCTTTGGTTATTTCCTCTTCCTGGTGGGAAATGAGAGTTAAATTTTCCCGTCCAGACACCTCCAGCTAGTCTCTCATTGGTTCTCGCTATTCCTGTTCATCTTCCGCAGAAATTGCAAACTGGGCCAAACAGGAGGTTAAAGGGACTGACTCTCCAAGTCGGGAGAGTGTTAGTAAAGCGTCTGGAATGTTGCACCCGAGTACCAGGGTACGAAAACTGAGACATATTTGAACACGTCTCCCGATCACATGGTTGATCATACTCTAGGTTCCACATGCATGTTTTAGCTGAAGGAAGAATACCTTAAACCTGGGTAGTTGAAACCCGTGGAATGGGTACCATGCAATATGACTTCAAAGGGTCTTCATTTGCTCACCGAACCTCTCCAATCCTATCACTGCTGCGTTTATGTCCCTGTACACACGCTTGATTCTCTTTCGGAGACATAGCAATCCATAGGTTTTAAGATACTTAAGAGTCAGGTACATTCTTAGGCGTTTAATATGCGGTGTTGAGTCCATTTCGTTGAGCAAGGAGTAGCTCTTGTCTATTCCATATTTGGCTTAAGGAACTTTATCTGTGCTCATTTCAATCTCTGGTTTTATGCAGCACCCCAACTCACCTTTCCCCTTAAACAAGCATAAGTTGGTTTTCTAAATTTGAGACCCTGTTCTGTTCTGTAATTCAGTTCCTGTGTAGCCAAGTTTACATTCCGTGTATTACTGATATCTTATGATGTTTCTTTCTCTGTGTGACTTATTTCAGTTAGAATCATCGTACCTGAATCCACTCATTGTGCTGCTACGGGCCTGATGACATAGATTTCACTGCTGAGTGATACTGCATTGTACGTAAGTACCACAAGTTCTTTATCCATTTTTCACTTTCTGTGATATTGAACTTGTACGGTAAACGAGGTTCTTGTAAACAGAGGCGTCCCAAACATTGGGGTGGCTGTATCTTTTTGATTTTAATTTCCCTAAGCTATAGGACCATAAGTGGAAGTGCCCTAGGCTCTGTTGCTTTGTTTTTTAGATGTTTCAGGAAACACCATACACTTCTCCCGAGTGTCTGTTGGCAATTGACATCCCGCCCATCAGCATAACAAGGCTCCCAGTTCTCCATGGCCTGTCCTGCCTTTCTGGATTTTACACTTTTTTCAGATGGCCCTTTTGACCGGGGGGCAGTGAGACTTCTTTGTAGTGCAGATTTCCTTTGCAAGCTTGCTTGGTTGGCCAAAAAGGGCGTATGCGTTTTTTCCTGAATATATTCAGGAAAAAACGCATACGCCCTTTTTGGCCAAGTGCATCATTGTGGACGTTCTGCCTCTTTTCCTATGCTTTCAATGCAATTCCAGTCTACCTCCTGAAATCGGTTTCCTGCAATTCTGCCCCGCTTTCAAGTCCTCTTGGCAGCCTTACTTCAGTATATTTTTGGACGATAGTTGTCATTTATAACTCTGCAGGTTTGTGAATTACAGCGCCCCTGAGCTCCTTTCTTCAACTCGTTTTCTTGTGAGCTGGCCGCAACACCGCAGGATGGCTTCAGGCCCTAATCTGGTTCCGGCACGGCACGCTGAGCCTTTGGTTATTTCCTCTTCCTGGTGGGAAATGAGAGTTAAATTTGCCCGTCCAGACACCTCCAGCTAGTCTCTCATTGGTTCTCGCTATTCCTGTCCATCTTCCGCAGAAATTGCAAACTGGGCCAAACAGGAGGTTAAAGGGACTGACTCTCCAAGTCGGGAGAGTGTTAGTAAAGCATCTGGAATGTTGCACCCGAGTACCAGGGTACGAAAACTGAGACATATTTGAACACGTCTCCCGATCACATGGTTGATCATACTCTAGATTCCACATGCATGTTTTAGGTGAAGGAAGAATACCTTAAACCTGGGTAGTTGAAACCCTTGGAATGGGTACCATGCAATATGACTTCAAAGGGTCTTCATTTGCTCACCGAACCTCTCCAATCCTATCACTGCTGCGTTTATGTCCCTGTACACATGCTTGATTCTCTTTCGGAGACATAGCAATCCATAGGTTTTAAGATACTTAAGAGTCAGGTACATTCTTAGGCGTTTAATATGCGGTGTTGAGTCCATTTCGTTGAGCAAGGAGTAGCTCTTGTCTATTCCATATTTGGCTTAAGGAACTTTATCTGTGCTCATTTCAATCTCTGGTTTTATGCAGCACCCCAACTCACCTTTCCCCTTAAACAAGCATAAGTTGGTTTTCTAAATTTGAGACCCTGTTCTGTTCTGTAATTCAGTTCCTGTGTAGCCAAGTTTACATTCCGTGTATTACTGATATCTTATGATGTTTCTTTTTCTGTGTGACTTATTTCAGTTAGAATCATCGTACCTGAATCCACTCATTGTGCTGCTACGGGCCTGATGACATAGATTTCACTGCTGAGTGATACTGCATTGTACGTAAGTACCACAAGTTCTTTCTCCATTTTTCACTTTCTGTGATATTGAACTTGTACGGTAAACGAGGTTCTTGTAAACAGAGGCGTCCCAAACATTGGGGTGGCTGTATCTTTTTGATTTTAATTTCCCTAAGCTATAGGACCATAAGTGGAAGTGCCCTAGGCTCTGTTGCTTTGTTTTTTAGATGTTTCAGGAAACACCATACACTTCTCCCGAGTGTCTGTTGGCAATTGACATCCCGCCCATCAGCATAACAAGGCTCCCAGTTCTCCATGGCCTGTCCTGCCTTTCTGGATTTTACACTTTTTTCAGATGGCCCTTTTGACCGGGGGGAAGTGAGACTTCATTGTAGTGCAGATTTCCTTTGCAAGCTTGCTTGGTTGGCCAAAAAGGGCGTATGCGTTTTTTCCTGAATATATTCAGGAAAAAACGCATACGCCCTTTTTGGCCAAGTGCATCATTGTGGACGTTCTGCCTCTTTTCCTATGCTTTCAATGCAATTCCAGTCTACCTCCTGAAATCGGTTTCCTGCAATTCTGCCCCGCTTTCAAGTCCTCTTGGCAGCCTTACTTCAGTATATTTTTGGACGATAGTTGTCATTTATAACTCTGCAGGTTTGTGAATTACAGTGCCCCTGAGCTCCTTTCTTCAACTCGTTTTCTTGTGAGCTGGCCGCAACACCGCAGGATGGCTTCAGGCCCTAATCTGGTTCCGGCACGGCACGCTGAGCCTTTGGTTATTTCCTCTTCCTGGTGGGAAATGAGAGTTAAATTTTCCCGTCCAGACACCTCCAGCTAGTCTCTCATTGGTTCTCGCTATTCCTGTTCATCTTCCGCAGAAATTGCAAACTGGGCCAAACAGGAGGTTAAAGGGACTGACTCTCCAAGTCGGGAGAGTGTTAGTAAAGCGTCTGGAATGTTGCACCCGAGTACCAGGGTACGAAAACTGAGACATATTTGAACACGTCTCCCGATCACATGGTTGATCATACTCTAGGTTCCACATGCATGTTTTAGCTGAAGGAAGAATACCTTAAACCTGGGTAGTTGAAACCCGTGGAATGGGTACCATGCAATATGACTTCAAAGGGTCTTCATTTGCTCACCGAACCTCTCCAATCCTATCACTGCTGCGTTTATGTCCCTGTACACACGCTTGATTCTCTTTCGGAGACATAGCAATCCATAGGTTTTAAGATACTTAAGAGTCAGGTACATTCTTAGGCGTTTAATATGCGGTGTTGAGTCCATTTCGTTGAGCAAGGAGTAGCTCTTGTCTATTCCATATTTGGCTTAAGGAACTTTATCTGTGCTCATTTCAATCTCTGGTTTTATGCAGCACCCCAACTCACCTTTCCCCTTAAACAAGCATAAGTTGGTTTTCTAAATTTGAGACCCTGTTCTGTTCTGTAATTCAGTTCCTGTGTAGCCAAGTTTACATTCCGTGTATTACTGATATCTTATGATGTTTCTTTTTCTGTGTGACTTATTTCAGTTAGAATCATCGTACCTGAATCCACTCATTGTGCTGCTACGGGCCTGATGACATAGATTTCACTGCTGAGTGATACTGCATTGTACGTAAGTACCACAAGTTCTTTATCCATTTTTCACTTTCTGTGATATTGAACTTGTACGGTAAACGAGGTTCTTGTAAACAGAGGCGTCCCAAACATTGGGGTGGCTGTATCTTTTTGATTTTAATTTCCCTAAGCTATAGGACCATAAGTGGAAGTGCCCTAGGCTCTGTTGCTTTGTTTTTTAGATGTTTCAGGAAACACCATACACTTCTCCCGAGTGTCTGTTGGCAATTGACATCCCGCCCATCAGCATAACAAGGCTCCCAGTTCTCCATGGCCTGTCCTGCCTTTCTGGATTTTACACTTTTTTCAGATGGCCCTTTTGACCGGGGGGCAGTGAGACTTCTTTGTAGTGCAGATTTCCTTTGCAAGCTTGCTTGGTTGGCCAAAAAGGGCGTATGCGTTTTTTCCTGAATATATTCAGGAAAAAACGCATACGCCCTTTTTGGCCAAGTGCATCATTGTGGACGTTCTGCCTCTTTTCCTATGCTTTCAATGCAATTCCAGTCTACCTCCTGAAATCGGTTTCCTGCAATTCTGCCCCGCTTTCAAGTCCTCTTGGCAGCCTTACTTCAGTATATTTTTGGACGATAGTTGTCATTTATAACTCTGCAGGTTTGTGAATTACAGTGCCCCTGAGCTCCTTTCTTCAACTCGTTTTCTTGTGAGCTGGCCGCAACACCGCAGGATGGCTTCAGGCCCTAATCTGGTTCCGGCACGGCACGCTGAGCCTTTGGTTATTTCCTCTTCCTGGTGGGAAATGAGAGTTAAATTTGCCCGTCCAGACACCTCCAGCTAGTCTCTCATTGGTTCTCGCTATTCCTGTTCATCTTCCGCAGAAATTGCAAACTGGGCCAAACAGGAGGTTAAAGGGACTGACTCTCCAAGTCGGGAGAGTGTTAGTAAAGCGTCTGGAATGTTGCACCCGAGTACCAGGGTACGAAAACTCAGACATATTTGAACACGTCTCCCGATCACATGGTTGATCATACTCTAGGTTCCACATGCATGTTTTAGCTGAAGGAAGAATACCTTAAACCTGGGTAGTTGAAACCCGTGGAATGGGTACCATGCAATATGACTTCAAAGGGTCTTCATTTGCTCACCGAACCTCTCCAATCCTATCACTGCTGCGTTTATGTCCCTGTACACATGCTTGATTCTCTTTCGGAGACATAGCAATCCATAGGTTTTAAGATACTTAAGAGTCAGGTACATTCTTAGGCGTTTAATATGCGGTGTTGAGTCCATTTCGTTGAGCAAGGAGTAGCTCTTGTCTATTCCATATTTGGCTTAAGGAACTTTATCTGTGCTCATTTCAATCTCTGGTTTTATGCAGCACCCCAACTCACCTTTCCCCTTAAACAAGCATAAGTTGGTTTTCTAAATTTGAGACCCTGTTCTGTTCTGTAATTCAGTTCCTGTGTAGCCAAGTTTACATTCCGTGTATTACTGATATCTTATGATGTTTCTTTCTCTGTGTGACTTATTTCAGTTAGAATCATCGTACCTGAATCCACTCATTGTGCTGCTACGGGCCTGATGACATAGATTTCACTGCTGAGTGATACTGCATTGTACGTAAGTACCACAAGTTCTTTCTCCATTTTTCACTTTCTGTGATATTGAACTTGTACGGTAAACGAGGTTCTTGTAAACAGAGGCGTCCCAAACATTGGGGTGGCTGTATCTTTTTGATTTTAATTTCCCTAAGCTATAGGACCATAAGTGGAAGTGCCCTAGGCTCTGTTGCTTTGTTTTTTAGATGTTTCAGGAAACACCATACACTTCTCCCGAGTGTCTGTTGGCAATTGACATCCCGCCCATCAGCATAACAAGGCTCCCAGTTCTCCATGGCCTGTCCTGCCTTTCTGGATTTTACACTTTTTTCAGATGGCCCTTTTGACCGGGGGGGGGGGGAAGTGAGACTTCATTGTAGTGCAGATTTCCTTTGCAAGCTTGCTTGGTTGGCCAAAAAGGGCGTATGCGTTTTTTCCTGAATATATTCAGGAAAAAACGCATACGCCCTTTTTGGCCAAGTGCATCATTGTGGACGTTCTGCCTCTTTTCCTATGCTTTCAATGCAATTCCAGTCTACCTCCTGAAATCGGTTTCCTGCAATTCTGCCCCGCTTTCAAGTCCTCTTGGCAGCCTTACTTCAGTATATTTTTGGACGATAGTTGTCATTTATAACTCTGCAGGTTTGTGAATTACAGTGCCCCTGAGCTCCTTTCTTCAACTCGTTTTCTTGTGAGCTGGCCGCAACACCGCAGGATGGCTTCAGGCCCTAATCTGGTTCCGGCATGGCACGCTGAGCCTTTGGTTAATTCCTCTTCCTGGTGGGAAATGAGAGTTAAATTTGCCCGTCCAGACACCTCCAGCTAGTCTCTCATTGGTTCTCGCTATTCCTGTTCATCTTCCGCAGAAATTGCAAACTGGGCCAAACAGGAGGTTAAAGGGACTGACTCTCCAAGTCGGGAGAGTGTTAGTAAAGCGTCTGGAATGTTGCACCCGAGTACCAGGGTACGAAAACTGAGACATATTTGAACACGTCTCCCGATCACATGGTTGATCATACTCTAGGTTCCACATGCATGTTTTAGCTGAAGGAAGAATACCTTAAACCTGGGTAGTTGAAACCCGTGGAATGGGTACCATGCAATATGACTTCAAAGGGTCTTCATTTGCTCACCGAACCTCTCCAATCCTATCACTGCTGCGTTTATGTCCCTGTACACATGCTTGATTCTCTTTCGGAGACATAGCAATCCATAGGTTTTAAGATACTTAAGAGTCAGGTACATTCTTAGGCGTTTAATATGCGGTGTTGAGTCCATTTCGTTGAGCAAGGAGTAGCTCTTGTCTATTCCATATTTGGCTTAAGGAACTTTATCTGTGCTCATTTCAATCTCTGGTTTTATGCAGCACCCCAACTCACCTTTACCCTTAAACAAGCATAAGTTGGTTTTCTAAATTTGAGACCCTGTTCTGTTCTGTAATTCAGTTCCTGTGTAGCCAAGTTTACATTCCGTGTATTAGTGATATCTTATGATGTTTCTTTTTCTGTGTGACTTATTTCAGTTAGAATCATCGTACCTGAATCCACTCATTGTGCTGCTACGGGCCTGATGACATAGATTTCACTGCTGAGTGATACTGCATTGTACGTAAGTACCACAAGTTCTTTCTCCATTTTTCACTTTCTGTGATATTGAACTTGTACGGTAAACGAGGTTCTTGTAAACAGAGGCGTCCCAAACATTGGGGTGGCTGTATCTTTTTGATTTTAATTTCCCTAAGCTATAGGACCATAAGTGGAAGTGCCCTAGGCTCTGTTGCTTTGTTTTTTAGATGTTTCAGGAAACACCATACACTTCTCCCGAGTGTCTGTTGGCAATTGACATCCCGCCCATCAGCATAACAAGGCTCCCAGTTCTCCATGGCCTGTCCTGCCTTTCTGGATTTTACACTTTTTTCAGATGGCCCTTTTGACCGGGGGGAAGTGAGACTTCATTGTAGTGCAGATTTCCTTTGCAAGCTTGCTTGGTTGGCCAAAAAGGGCGTATGCGTTTTTTCCTGAATATATTCAGGAAAAAACGCATACGCCCTTTTTGGCCAAGTGCATCATTGTGGACGTTCTGCCTCTTTTCCTATGCTTTCAATGCAATTCCAGTCTACCTCCTGAAATCGGTTTCCTGCAATTCTGCCCCGCTTTCAAGTCCTCTTGGCAGCCTTACTTCAGTATATTTTTGGACGATAGTTGTCATTTATAACTCTGCAGGTTTGTGAATTACAGTGCCCCTGAGCTCCTTTCTTCAACTCGTTTTCTTGTGAGCTGGCCGCAACACCGCAGGATGGCTTCAGGCCCTAATCTGGTTCCGGCACGGCACGCTGAGCCTTTGGTTATTTCCTCTTCCTGGTGGGAAATGAGAGTTAAATTTGCCCGCCCAGACACCTCCAGCTAGTCTCTCATTGGTTCTCGCTATTCCTGTCCATCTTCCGCAGAAATTGCAAACTGGGCCAAACAGGAGGTTAAAGGGACTGACTCTCCAAGTCGGGAGAGTGTTAGTAAAGCGTCTGGAATGTTGCACCCGAGTACCAGGGTACGAAAACTGAGACATATTTGAACAGGTCTCCCGTTCACATGGTTGATCATACTCTGGGTTCCACATGCATGTTTTAGCTGAAGGAAGAATACCTTAAACCTGGGTAGTTGAAACCCTTGGAATGGGTACCATGCAATATGACTTCAAAGGGTCTTCATTTGCTCACCGAACCTCTCCAATCCTATCACTGCTGCGTTTATGTCCCTGTACACATGCTTGATTCTCTTTCGGAGACATAGCAATCCATAGGTTTTAAGATACTTAAGAGTCAGGTACATTCTTAGGCGTTTAATATGCGGTGTTGAGTCCATTTCGTTGAGCAAGGAGTAGCTCTTGTCTATTCCATATTTGGCTTAAGGAACTTTATCTGTGCTCATTTCAATCTCTGGTTTTATGCAGCACCCCAACTCACCTTTACCCTTAAACAAGCATAAGTTGGTTTTCTAAATGTGAGACCCTGTTCTGTTCTGTAATTCAGTTCCTGTGTAGCCAAGTTTACATTCCGTGTATTACTGATATCTTATGATGTTTCTTTCTCTGTGTGACTTATTTCAGTTAGAATCATCGTACCTGAATCCACTCATTGTGCTGCTACGGGCCTGATGACATAGATTTCACTGCTGAGTGATACTGCATTGTACGTAAGTACCACAAGTTCTTTATCCATTTTTCACTTTCTGTGATATTGAACTTGTACGGTAAACGAGGTTCTTGTAAACAGAGGCGTCCCAAACATTGGGGTGGCTGTATCTTTTTGATTTTAATTTCCCTAAGCTATAGGACCATAAGTGGAAGTGCCCTAGGCTCTGTTGCTTTGTTTTTTAGATGTTTCAGGAAACACCATACACTTCTCCCGAGTGTCTGTTGGCAATTGACATCCCGCCCATCAGCATAACAAGGCTCCCAGTTCTCCATGGCCTGTCCTGCCTTTCTGGATTTTACACTTTTTTCAGATGGCCCTTTTGACCGGGGGGGAAGTGAGACTTCATTGTAGTGCAGATTTCCTTTGCAAGCTTGCTTGGTTGGCCAAAAAGGGCGTATGCGTTTTTTCCTGAATATATTCAGGAAAAAACGCATACGCCCTTTTTGGCCAAGTGCATCATTGTGGACGTTCTGCCTCTTTTCCTATGCTTTCAATGCAATTCCAGTCTACCTCCTGAAATCGGTTTCCTGCAATTCTGCCCCGCTTTCAAGTCCTCTTGGCAGCCTTACTTCAGTATATTTTTGGACGATAGTTGTCATTTATAACTCTGCAGGTTTGTGAATTACAGTGCCCCTGAGCTCCTTTCTTCAACTCGTTTTCTTGTGAGCTGGCCGCAACACCGCAGGATGGCTTCAGGCCCTAATCTGGTTCCGGCACGGCATGCTGAGCCTTTGGTTATTTCCTCTTCCTGGTGGGAAATGAGAGTTAAATTTGCCCGCCCAGACACCTCCAGCTAGTCTCTCATTGGTTCTCGCTATTCCTGTCCATCTTCCGCAGAAATTGCAAACTGGGCCAAACAGGAGGTTAAAGGGACTGACTCTCCAAGTCGGGAGAGTGTTAGTAAAGCGTCTGGAATGTTGCACCCGAGTACCAGGGTATGAAAACTGAGACATATTTGAACAGGTCTCCCATTCACATGGTTGATCATACTCTGGGTTCCACATGCATGTTTTAGCTGAAGGAAGAATACCTTAAACCTGGGTAGTTGAAACCCTTGGAATGGGTACCATGCAATATGACTTCAAAGGGTCTTCATTTGCTCACCGAACCTCTCCAATCCTATCACTGCTGCGTTTATGTCCCTGTACACATGCTTGATTCTCTTTCGGAGACATAGCAATCCATAGGTTTTAAGATACTTAAGAGTCAGGTACATTCTTAGGCGTTTAATATGCGGTGTTGAGTCCATTTCGTTGAGCAAGGAGTAGCTCTTGTCTATTCCATATTTGGCTTAAGGAACTTTATCTGTGCTCATTTCAATCTCTGGTTTTATGCAGCACCCCAACTCACCTTTCCCCTTAAACAAGCATAAGTTGGTTTTCTAAATTTGAGACCCTGTTCTGTTCTGTAATTCAGTTCCTGTGTAGCCAAGTTTACATTCCGTGTATTACTGATATCTTATGATGTTTCTTTTTCTGTGTGACTTATTTCAGTTAGAATCATCGTACCTGAATCCACTCATTGTGCTGCTACGGGCCTGATGACATAGATTTCACTGCTGAGTGATACTGCATTGTACGTAAGTACCACAAGTTCTTTATCCATTTTTCACTTTCTGTGATATTGAACTTGTACGGTAAACAAGGTTCTTGTAAACAGAGGCGTCCCAAACATTGGGGTGGCTGTATCTTTTTGATTTTAATTTCCCTAAGCTATAGGACCATAAGTGGAAGTGCCCTAGGCTCTGTTGCTTTGTTTTTTAGATGTTTCAGGAAACACCATACACTTCTCCCGAGTGTCTGTTGGCAATTGACATCCCGCCCATCAGCATAACAAGGCTCCCAGTTCTCCATGGCCTGTCCTGCCTTTCTGGATTTTACACTTTTTTCAGATGGCCCTTTTGACCGGGGGGAAGTGAGACTTCATTGTAGTGCAGATTTCCTTTGCAAGCTTGCTTGGTTGGCCAAAAAGGGCGTATGCGTTTTTTCCTGAATATATTCAGGAAAAAACGCATACGCCCTTTTTGGCCAAGTGCATCATTGTGGACGTTCTGCCTCTTTTCCTATGGTTTCAATGCAATTCCAGTCTACCTCCTGAAATCGGTTTCCTGCAATTCTGCCCCGCTTTCAAGTCCTCTTGGCAGCCTTACTTCAGTATATTTTTGGACGATAGTTGTCATTTATAACTCTGCAGGTTTGTGAATTACAGTGCCCCTGAGCTCCTTTCTTCAACTCGTTTTCTTGTGAGCTGGCCGCAACACCGCAGGATGGCTTCAGGCCCTAATCTGGTTCCGGCACGGCACGCTGAGCCTTTGGTTATTTCCTCTTCCTGGTGGGAAATGAGAGTTAAATTTGCCCGTCCAGACACCTCCAGCTAGTCTCTCATTGGTTCTCGCTATTCCTGTTCATCTTCCGCAGAAATTGCAAACTGGGCCAAACAGGAGGTTAAAGGGACTGACTCTCCAAGTCGGGAGAGTGTTAGTAAAGCGTCTGGAATGTTGCACCCGAGTACCAGGGTACGAAAACTGAGACATATTTGAACACGTCTCCCGATCACATGGTTGATCATACTCTAGGTTCCACATGCATGTTTTAGCTGAAGGAAGAATACCTTAAACCTGGGTAGTTGAAACCCGTGGAATGGGTACCATGCAATATGACTTCAAAGGGTCTTCATTTGCTCACCGAACCTCTCCAATCCTATCACTGCTGCGTTTATGTCCCTGTACACATGCTTGATTCTCTTTCGGAGACATAGCAATCCATAGGTTTTAAGATACTTAAGAGTCAGGTACATTCTTAGGCGTTTAATATGCGGTGTTGAGTCCATTTCGTTGAGCAAGGAGTAGCTCTTGTCTATTCCATATTTGGCTTAAGGAACTTTATCTGTGCTCATTTCAATCTCTGGTTTTATGCAGCACCCCAACTCACCTTTCCCCTTAAACAAGCATAAGTTGGTTTTCTAAATTTGAGACCCTGTTCTGTTCTGTAATTCAGTTCCTGTGTAGCCAAGTTTACATTCCGTGTATTACTGATATCTTATGATGTTTCTTTCTCTGTGTGACTTATTTCAGTTAGAATCATCGTACCTGAATCCACTCATTGTGCTGCTACGGGCCTGATGACATAGATTTCACTGCTGAGTGATACTGCATTGTACGTAAGTACCACAAGTTCTTTCTCCATTTTTCACTTTCTGTGATATTGAACTTGTACGGTAAACGAGGTTCTTGTAAACAGAGGCGTCCCAAACATTGGGGTGGCTGTATCTTTTTGATTTTAATTTCCCTAAGCTATAGGACCATAAGTGGAAGTGCCCTAGGCTCTGTTGCTTTGTTTTTTAGATGTTTCAGGAAACACCATACACTTCTCCCGAGTGTCTGTTGGCAATTGACATCCCGCCCATCAGCATAACAAGGCTCCCAGTTACCCATGGCCTGTCCTGCCTTTCTGGATTTTACACTTTTTTCAGATGGCCCTTTTGACCGGGGGGAAGTGAGACTTCATTGTAGTGCAGATTTCCTTTGCAAGCTTGCTTGGTTGGCCAAAAAGGGCGTATGCGTTTTTTCCTGAATATATTCAGGAAAAAACGCATACGCCCTTTTTGGCCAAGTGCATCATTGTGGACGTTCTGCCTCTTTTCCTATGGTTTCAATGCAATTCCAGTCTACCTCCTGAAATCGGTTTCCTGCAATTCTGCCCCGCTTTCAACTCCTCTTGGCAGCCTTACTTCAGTATATTTTTGGACGATAGTTGTCATTTATAACTCTGCAGGTTTGTGAATTACAGTGCCCCTGAGCTCCTTTCTTCAACTCGTTTTCTTGTGAGCTGGCCGCAACACCGCAGGATGGCTTCAGGCCCTAATCTGGTTCCGGCACGGCACGCTGAGCCTTTGGTTATTTCCTCTTCCTGGTGGGAAATGAGAGTTAAATTTGCCCGTCCAGACACCTCCAGCTAGTCTCTCATTGGTTCTCGCTATTCCTGTTCATCTTCCGCAGAAATTGCAAACTGGGCCAAACAGGAGGTTAAAGGGACTGACTCTCCAAGTCGGGAGAGTGTTAGTAAAGCGTCTGGAATGTTGCACCCGAGTACCAGGGTACGAAAACTGAGACATATTTGAACACGTCTCCCGATCACATGGTTGATCATACTCTAGGTTCCACATGCATGTTTTAGCTGAAGGAAGAATACCTTAAACCTGGGTAGTTGAAACCCGTGGAATGGGTACCATGCAATATGACTTCAAAGGGTCTTCATTTGCTCACCGAACCTCTCCAATCCTATCACTGCTGCGTTTATGTCCCTGTACACATGCTTGATTCTCTTTCGGAGACATAGCAATCCATAGGTTTTAAGATACTTAAGAGTCAGGTACATTCTTAGGCGTTTAATATGCGGTGTTGAGTCCATTTCGTTGAGCAAGGAGTAGCTCTTGTCTATTCCATATTTGGCTTAAGGAACTTTATCTGTGCTCATTTCAATCTCTGGTTTTATGCAGCACCCCAACTCACCTTTCCCCTTAAACAAGCATAAGTTGGTTTTCTAAATTTGAGACCCTGTTCTGTTCTGTAATTCAGTTCCTGTGTAGCCAAGTTTACATTCCGTGTATTACTGATATCTTATGATGTTTCTTTCTCTGTGTGACTTATTTCAGTTAGAATCATCGTACCTGAATCCACTCATTGTGCTGCTACGGGCCTGATGACATAGATTTCACTGCTGAGTGATACTGCATTGTACATAAGTACCACAAGTTCTTTATCCATTTTTCACTTTCTGTGATACTGAACTTGTACGGTAAATGAGGTTCTTGTAAACAGAGGCGTCCCAAACATTGGGGTGGCTGTATCTTTTTGATTTTAATTTCCCTAAGCTATAGGACCATAAGTGGAAGTGCCCTAGGCTCTGTTGCTTTGTTTTTTAGATGTTTCAGGAAACACCATACACTTCTCCCGAGTGTCTGTTGGCAATTGACATCCCGCCCATCAGCATAACAAGGCTCCCAGTTACCCATGGCCTGTCCTGCCTTTCTGGATTTTACACTTTTTTCAGATGGCCCTTTTGACCGGGGGGAAGTGAGACTTCATTGTAGTGCAGATTTCCTTTGCAAGCTTGCTTGGTTGGCCAAAAAGGGCGTATGCGTTTTTTCCTGAATATATTCAGGAAAAAACGCATACGCCCTTTTTGGCCAAGTGCATCATTGTGGACGTTCTGCCTCTTTTCCTATGGTTTCAATGCAATTCCAGTCTACCTCCTGAAATCGGTTTCCTGCAATTCTGCCCCGCTTTCAACTCCTCTTGGCAGCCTTACTTCAGTATATTTTTGGACGATAGTTGTCATTTATAACTCTGCAGGTTTGTGAATTACAGTGCCCCTGAGCTCCTTTCTTCAACTCGTTTTCTTGTGAGCTGGCCGCAACACCGCAGGATGGCTTCAGGCCCTAATCTGGTTCCGGCACGGCACGCTGAGCCTTTGGTTATTTCCTCTTCCTGGTGGGAAATGAGAGTTAAATTTGCCCGTCCAGACACCTCCAGCTAGTCTCTCATTGGTTCTCGCTATTCCTGTTCATCTTCCGCAGAAATTGCAAACTGGGCCAAACAGGAGGTTAAAGGGACTGACTCTCCAAGTCGGGAGAGTGTTAGTAAAGCGTCTGGAATGTTGCACCCGAGTACCAGGGTACGAAAACTGAGACATATTTGAACACGTCTCCCGATCACATGGTTGATCATACTCTAGGTTCCACATGCATGTTTTAGCTGAAGGAAGAATACCTTAAACCTGGGTAGTTGAAACCCGTGGAATGGGTACCATGCAATATGACTTCAAAGGGTCTTCATTTGCTCACCGAACCTCTCCAATCCTATCACTGCTGCGTTTATGTCCCTGTACACATGCTTGATTCTCTTTCGGACACATAGCAATCCATAGGTTTTAAGATACTTAAGAGTCAGGTACATTCTTAGGCGTTTAATATGCGGTGTTGAGTCCATTTCGTTGAGCAAGGAGTAGCTCTTGTCTATTCCATATTTGGCTTAAGGAACTTTATCTGTGCTCATTTCAATCTCTGGTTTTATGCAGCACCCCAACTCACCTTTCCCCTTAAACAAGCATAAGTTGGTTTTCTAAATTTGAGACCCTGTTCTGTTCTGTAATTCAGTTCCTGTGTAGCCAAGTTTACATTCCGTGTATTACTGATATCTTATGATGTTTCTTTCTCTGTGTGACTTATTTCAGTTAGAATCATCGTACCTGAATCCACTCATTGTGCTGCTACGGGCCTGATGACATAGATTTCACTGCTGAGTGATACTGCATTGTACATAAGTACCACAAGTTCTTTATCCATTTTTCACTTTCTGTGATACTGAACTTGTACGGTAAATGAGGTTCTTGTAAACAGAGGCGTCCCAAACATTGGGGTGGCTGTATCTTTTTGATTTTAATTTCCCTAAGCTATAGGACCATAAGTGGAAGTGCCCTAGGCTCTGTTGCTTTGTTTTTTAGATGTTTCAGGAAACACCATACACTTCTCCCGAGTGTCTGTTGGCAATTGACATCCCGCCCATCAGCATAACAAGGCTCCCAGTTCTCCATGGCCTGTCCTGCCTTTCTGGATTTTACACTTTTTTCAGATGGCCCTTTTGACCGGGGGGGAAGTGAGACTTCATTGTAGTGCAGATTTCCTTTGCAAGCTTGCTTGGTTGGCCAAAAAGGGCGTATGCGTTTTTTCCTGAATATATTCAGGAAAAAACGCATACGCCCTTTTTGGCCAAGTGCATCATTGTGGACGTTCTGCCTCTTTTCCTATGCTTTCAATGCAATTCCAGTCTACCTGCTGAAATCGGTTTCCTGCAATTCTGCCCCGCTTTCAAGTCCTCTTGGCAGCCTTACTTCAGTATATTTTTGGACGATAGTTGTCATTTATAACTCTGCAGGTTTGTGAATTACAGTGTCCCTGAGCTCCTTTCTTCAACTCGTTTTCTTGTGAGCTGGCCGCAACACCGCAGGATGGCTTCAGGCCCTAATCTGGTTCCGGCACGGCACGCTGAGCCTTTGGTTATTTCCTCTTCCTGGTGGGAAATGAGAGTTAAATTTGCCCGTCCAGACACCTCCAGCTAGTCTCTCATTGGTTCTCGCTATTCCTGTCCATCTTCCGCAGAAATTGCAAACTGGGCCAAACAGGAGGTTAAAGGGACTGACTCTCCAAGTCGGGAGAGTGTTAGTAAAGCGTCTGGAATGTTGCACCCGAGTACCAGGGTACGAAAACTGAGACATATTTGAACACGTCTCCCGATCACATGGTTGATCATACTCTAGGTTCCACATGCATGTTTTAGCTGAAGGAAGAATACCTTAAACCTGGGTAGTTGAAACCCGTGGAATGGGTACCATGCAATATGACTTCAAAGGGTCTTTATTTGCTCACCAAACCTCTCCAATCCTATCACTGCTGCGTTTATGTCCCTGTACACATGCTTGATTCTCTTTCGGAGACATAGCAATCCATAGGTTTTAAGATACTTAAGAGTCAGGTACATTCTTAGGCGTTTAATATGCGGTGTTGAGTCCATTTCGTTGAGCAAGGAGTAGCTCTTGTCTATTCCATATTTGGCTTAAGGAACTTTATCTGTGCTCATTTCAATCTCTGGTTTTATGCAGCACCCCAACTCACCTTTACCCTTAAACAAGCATAAGTTGGTTTTCTAAATTTGAGACCCTGTTCTGTTCTGTAATTCAGTTCCTGTGTAGCCAAGTTTACATTCCGTGTATTACTGATATCTTATGATGTTTCTTTTTCTGTGTGACTTATTTCAGTTAGAATCATCGTACCTGAATCCACTCATTGTGCTGCTACGGGCCTGATGACATAGATTTCACTGCTGAGTGATACTGCATTGTACGTAAGTACCACAAGTTCTTTATCCATTTTTCACTTTCTGTGATATTGAACTTGTATGGTAAACGAGGTTCTTGTAAACAGAGGCGTCCCAAACATTGGGGTGGCTGTATCTTTTTGATTTTAATTTCCCTAAGCTATAGGACCATAAGTGGAAGTGCCCTAGGCTCTGTTGCTTTGTTTTTTAGATGTTTCAGGAAACACCATACACTTCTCCCGAGTGTCTGTTGGCAATTTACATCCCGCCCATCAGCATAACAAGGCTCCCAGTTCTCCATGGCCTGTCCTGCCTTTCTGGATTTTACACTTTTTTCAGATGGCCCTTTTGACCGGGGGGAAGTGAGACTTCATTGTAGTGCAGATTTCCTTTGCAAGCTTGCTTGGTTGGCCAAGAAGGGCCTATGCGTTTTTTCCTGAATATATTCAGGAAAAAACGCATACGCCCTTTTTGCCAAGTGCATCATTGTGGACATTTTGCCTCTTTTCCTATGCTTTCAATGCAATTCCAGTCTACCTCCTGAAATCGGTTTCCTGCAATTCTGCCCCGCTTTCAAGTCCTCTTGGCAGCCTTACTTCAGTATATTTTTGGACGATAGCTGTCATTTATAACTCTGCAGGTTTGTGAATTACAGTGCCCCTGAGCTCCTTTCTTCAACTCGCTTTCTTTTGAGCTGGCCACAACACCGCAGGATAGCTTCAGGCCCTAATCTGGTTCCGGCACGGCACGCTGAGCCTTTGGTTAATTCCTCTTCCTGGTGGGAAATGAGAGTTAACTTTGCCCGTCCAGACACCTCCAGCTAGTCTCTCATTGGTTCTCCCTATTCCTGTTCATCTTCCGCAGAAATTGCAAACTGGGCCAAACAGGAGGTTAAAGGCACTGACTCTCCAAGTGGGGAGAGTGTTAGTAAAGCATCGGGAATGTTGCACCCGAGTACCAGGGGACGAAAACTGAGACATATTTGAACAAGTCTCCCTATCACACGGTTGATCATATTCTGGGTTCCACATGCATGTTTTAGCTGAAGGAAGAATACCTCAAACCTGGAGAGTTGAGACCCGTGTAATGGGTACCATGCAATATGACTTCAAAGAGTCTTCATTTGCTCACCGAACCTCTCCATTCCTATCACTGCTGCGTTTATGCCCCTGTACACACGCTTGATTCTCTTTCGGAGACATAGCAATCCATCGGTTTTAAGATACTTACTAGTCAGGTACATTCTTAATTGTTTAATATTGGGTGTTGAGTCATTTCGTTGAGCAAGGAGTAGCTCTTGTCTATTCCATATTTGGCTTAAGGAACTTTATCTGTGCTCATTTCAATCTCTGGTTTTATGCAGCACCCCAACTCAACTTTCCCCTTAAGCAAGCATAAGTTGGTTTTCTCAATTTGAGACCCTGTTCTGTTTTGGAATTCAGTTCCTCTGTAGCCAAGTTTACATTCCGTGTATTAGTGATATTTATTGATGTTTCTTTTTCTGTGTGACTTATTTCAGTTAGAATCACCATACCCGAATCCACTCATTGTGCTGATACGGGCCTGATGACATAGATTTCATTACTGAGTGATACTGCATTGTATGTGAGTACCACAACTTCTTTATCCATTTTTCACTTTCTGTGATATTGAACTTGTACGGTAAACGAGGTTCTTGTAAACAGAGCCGTCCCAAAGTTTGGGGTGGCTGTATCTTTTTGATTTTAATTTCCCTAAGCTATAGGACCATAAGTGGAAGTGCCCTAGGCTCTGTTGCTTTGTTTTTTAGATGTTTCAGGAAACACCATACACTTCTCCCGAGTGTCTGTGGCAATTTACATCCTGCCCATCAGCATAACAAGGCTCCCAGTTCTCCATGGCCTGTCCTGCCTTTCTGGATTTTACACTTTTTTCAGATGGCCCTTTTGACCGGGGGGAAGTGAGACTTCATTGTAGTGCAGATTTCCTTTGCAAGCTTGCTTGGTTGGCCAAAAAGGGCGTATGCGTTTTTTCCTGAATATATTCAGGAAAAAACGCATACGCCCTTTTTGGCCAAGTGCATCATTGTGGACGTTCTGCCTCTTTTCCTATGCTTTCAATGCAATTCCAGTCTACCTCCTGAAATCGGTTTCCTGCAATTCTGCCCCGCTTTCAAGTCCTCTTGGCAGCCTTACTTCAGTATATTTTTGGACGATAGTTGTCATTTATAACTCTGCAGGTTTGTGAATTACAGTGCCCCTGAGCTCCTTTCTTCAACTCGTTTTCTTGTGAGCTGGCCGCAACACCGCAGGATGGCTTCAGGCCCTAATCTGGTTCCGGCACGGCACGCTGAGCCTTTGGTTATTTCCTCTTCCTGTTGGGAAATGAGAGTTAAATTTGCCCGTCCGGACACCTCCAGCTAGTCTCTCATTGGTTCTCGCTATTCCTGTTCATCTTCCGCAGAAATTGCAAACTGGGCCAAACAGGAGGTTAAAGGGACTGACTCTCCAAGTCGGGAGAGTGTTAGTAAAGCGTCTGGAATGTTGCACCCGAGTACCAGGGTACGAAAACTGAGACATATTTGAACACGTCTCCCGCTCACATGGTTGATCATACTCTAGGTTCCACATGCATGTTTTAGCTGAAGGAAGAATACCTTAAACCTGGGTAGTTGAAACCCGTGGAATGGGTACCATGCAATATGACTTCTAAGAGTCTTCATTTGCTCACCGAACCTCTCCAATCCTATCACTGCTGCGTTTATGCCCCTGTACACACGCTTGATTCTCTTTCAGAGACATAGCAATCCATCGGTTTTAAGATACTTACTAGTCAGGTACATTCTTAGTTGTTTAATATGGGGTGTTGAGTCATTTCGTTGAGCAAGGAGTAGCTCTTGTCTATTCCATATTTGGCTTAAGGAACTTTATCTGTGCTCATTTCAATCTCTGGTTTTATGCAGCACCCCAACTCAACTTTCCCCATAAACAAGCATAAGTTGGTTTTCTCAATTTGAGACCCTGTTCTGTTTTGTAATTCAGTTCCTCTGTATCCAAGTTTACATTCCATGTATTAGTGATATTTATTGATGTTTCTTTTTCTGGGTGACTTATTTCAGTTAGAATCACCATACCCGAATCCACTCACTGTGCTGCTACGGGCTTGATGACATAGATTTCATTGCTGAGTGATACTGCATTGTATGTGAGTACCACAACTTCTTTATCCATTTTTCACTTTCTGTGATATTGAACTTGTACTCTAAACGAGGTTGTTGTAAACAGAGCCGTCCCAAACTTTGGGGTGGCTGTGTCTTTTTGATTTTAATTTCCCTAAGCTATAGGACCATAAGTGGAAGTGCCCTAGGCTCTGTTGCTTTGTTTTTTAGATGTTTCAGGAAACACCATACACTTCTCCCAAGTGTCTGTTGGCAATTGACATCCCGCCCATCAGCATAACAAGGCTCCCAGTTCTCCATGGCCTGTCCTGCCTTTCTGGATTTTACACTTTTTTCAGATGGCCCTTTTGACCGGGGGGAAGTGAGACTTCATTGTAGTGCAGATTTCCTTTGCAAGCTTGCTTGGTTGGCCAAAAAGGGCGTATGCGTTTTTTCCTGAATATATTCAGGAAAAAACGCATACGCCCTTTTTGGCCAAGTGCATCATTGTGGACGTTCTGCCTCTTTTCCTATGCTTTCAATGCAATTCCAGTCTACCTCCTGAAATCGGTTTCCTGCAATTCTGCCCCGCTTTCAAGTCCTCTTGGCAGCCTTACTTCAGTATATTTTTGGACGATAGTTGTCATTTATAACTCTGCAGGTTTCTGAATTACAGTGCCCCTGAGCTCCTTTCTTCAACTTGCTTTCTTGTGAGCTGGCCGCAACACCGCAGGATGGCTTCAGGCCCTAATCTGGTTCCGGCACGGTACGCTGAGCCTTTGGTTATTTCCTCTTCCTGGTGGGAAATGACAGTTAAATTTGTTGGTCCAGACACCTCCAGCTAGTCTCTCATTGGTTCTCGCTATTCCTGTTCATCTTCCGCAGAAATTGCAAACTGAGCCAAACAGGAGGTTAAAGGGACTGACTCTCCAAGTCGGGAGAGTGTTAGTAAAGCGTCTGGAATGTTGCACCCGAGTACCAGGGTACGAAAACTGAGACATATTTGAACACGTCTCCCGATCACATGGTTGATCATACTCTAGGTTCCACATGCATGTTTTAGCTGAAGGAAGAATACCTTAAACCTGGGTAGTTGAAACCCGTGGAATGGGTACCATGCAATATGACTTCAAAGGGTCTTCATTTGCTCACCGAACCTCTCCAATCCTATCACTGCTGCGTTTATGCCCCTGTACACACGCTTGATTCTCTTTCGGAGACATAGCAATCCATAGGTTTTAAGATACTTACTAGTCAGGTACATTCTTAGGCGTTTAATATGGGGTGTTGAGTCCATTTCGTTGAGCAAGAAGTAGCTCTTGTCTATTCCATATTTGGCTTAAGGAACTTTATCTGTGCTCATTTCAATCTCTGGTTTTATGCAGCACCCCAACTCACCTTTACCCTTAAGCAAGCATAAGTTGGTTTTCTAAATTTGAGACCCTGTTCTGTTCTGTAATTCAGTTCCTGTGTAGCCAAGTTTACATTCCGTGTATTACTGATATCTTATGATGTTTCTTTTTCTGTGTGACTTATTTCAGTTAGAATCATCATACCTGAATCCACTCATTGTGCTGCTAAGGGCCTGATGACATAGATTTCACTGCTGAGTGATACTGCATTGTACGTAAGTACCACAAGTTCTTTATCCATTTTTCACTTTCTGTGATATTGAACTTGTACGGTAAACGAGGTTCTTGTAAACAGAGGCGTCCCAAACTTTGGGGTGGCTGTGTCTTTTTGATTTTAATTTCCCTAAGCTATAGGACCATAAGTGGAAGTGCCCTAGGCTCTGTTGCTTTGTTTTTTAGATGTTTCAGGAAACACCATACACTTCTCCCGAGTGTCTGTTGGCAATTTACATCCCGCCCATCAGCATAACAAGGCTCCCAGTTCTCCATGGCCTGTCCTGCCTTTCTGGATTTTACACTTTTTTCAGATGGCCCTTTTGACCGGGGGGAAGTGAGACTTCATTGTAGTGCAGATTTCCTTTGCAAGCTTGCTTGGTTGGCCACAAAGGGCGTATGCGTTTTTTCCTGAATATATTCAGGAAAAAACGCATACGCCCTTTTTGGCCAAGTGCATCATTGTGGACGTTCTGCCTCTTTTCCTATGCTTTCAATGCAATTCCAGTCTACCTCCTGAAATCGGTTTCCTGCAATTCTGCCCCGCTTTCAAGACCTCTTGGCAGCCTTACTTCAGTATATTTTTGGACGATAGTTGTCATTTATAACTCTGCAGGTTTGTGAATTACAGTGTCCCTGAGCTCCTTTCTTCAACTCGTTTTCTTGTGAGCTGGCCGCAAGACCGCAGGATGGCTGCAGGCCCTAATCTGGTTCTGGCACGGCATGCTGAGCCTTTGGTTATTTCCTCTTCCTGGTGGGAAATGAGAGTTAAATTTGCCCGTCCAGACACCTCCAGCTAGTCTCTCATTGGTTCTCGCTATTCCTGTTCATCTTCCGCAGAAATTGCAAACTGGGCCAAACAGGAGGTTAAAGGGACTGACTCTGCAAGTCGGGAGAGTGTTAGTAAAGCGTCTGGAATGTTGCACCCGAGTACCAGGGTACGAAAACTGAGACATATTTGAACACGTCTCCCGATCACATGGTTGATCATACTCTAGGTTCCACATGCATGTTTTAGCTGAAGGAAGAATACCTTAAACCTTGGTAGTTGAAACCCGTGGAATGGGTACCATGCAATATGACTTCTAAGAGTCTTCATTTGCTCACCGAACCTCTCCAATCCTATCACTGCTGCGTTTATGCCCCTGTACACACGCTTGATTCTCTTTCGGAGACATAGCAATCCATCGGTTTTAAGATACTTACTAGTCAGGTACATTCTTAGTTGTTTAATATGGGGTGTTGAGTCATTTCGTTGAGCAAGGAGTAGCTCTTGTCTATTCCATATTTGGCTTAAGGAACTTTATCTGTGCTCATTTCAATCTCTGGTTTTATGCAGCACCCCAACTCAACTTTCCCCTTAAACAAGCATAAGTTGGTTTTCTCAATTTGAGACCCTGTTCTGTTTTGTAATTCAGTTCCTCTGTATCCAAGTTTACATTCCATGTATTAGTGATATTTATTGATGTTTCTTTTTCTGTGTGACTTATTTCAGTTAGAATCACCATACCCGAATCCACTCATTGTGTTGCTACGGGCCTGATGACATAGATTTCATTGCTGAGTGATACTGCATTGTATGTGAGTACCACAACTTCTTTATCCATTTTTCACTTTCTGTGATATTGAACTTGTACTCTAAACGAGGTTGTTGTAAACAGAGCCGTCCCAAACTTTGGGGTGGCTGTGTCTTTTTGATTTTAATTTCCCTAAGCTATAGGACCATAAGTGGAAGTGCCCTAGGCTCTGTTGCTTTGTTTTTTAGATGTTTCAGGAAACACCATACACTTCTCCCGAGTGTCTGTTGGCAATTTACATCTCGCCCATCAGCATAACAAGGCTCCCAGTTCTCCATGGCCTGTCCTGCCTTTCTGGATTTTACACTTTTTTCAGATGGCCCTTTTGACCGGGGGGAAGTGAGACTTCATTGTAGTGCAGATTTCCTTTGCAAGCTTGCTTGGTTGGCCAAAAAATGGCGTATGCGTTTTTTCCTGAATATATTCAGGAAAAAACGCATACGCCCTTTTTGGCCGAGTGCATCATTGTGGACGTTCTGCCTCTTTTCCTATGCTTTAAATGCAATTCCAGTCTACCTCCTGAAATCGGTTTCCTGCAATTCTGCCCCACTTTCAAGTCCTCTTGGCAGCCTTACTTCAGTATATTTTTGGACGATAGCTGTCATTTATAACTCTGCAGGTTTGTGGATTACAGTGCCCCTGAGCTCCTTTCTTCAACTCGCTTTCTTGTGAGCTGGCCGTAACACCGCATGATGGCTTCAGGCTCTAATCTGGTTCCGGCATGGCACGCTGAGCCTTTGGTTATTTCCTCTTCCTGGTACGAAATGAGAGTTAAATTTGCCCGTCCACACACCTCCAGCTAGTCTCTCATTGGTTCTCCCTATTCCTGTTCATCTTCTGCAGAAATTGCAAACTGGGCCAAACAGGACGTTAAAGGGACTGCCTCTCCAAGTCGGGAGAGTGTTAGTAAAGCGTCTGGAATGTTGCACTCGAGTACCAGGGTACGAAAACTGAGACATATTTGAACACGTCTCCCGATCACATGGTTGATCATACTCTGGGTTCCACATGCATATTTTAGCTGTAGGAAGAATACCTTAAACCTGGGTAGTTGAAACCCGTGGAATGGGTACCATGCAATATGACTTCAAAGGGTCTTCATTTGCTCACCGAACCTCTCCAATCCTATCACTGCTGCGTTTATGCCCCTGTACACATGCCTGATTCTCTTTCGGAGACATAGCAATCCATAGGTTTTAAGATACTTACTAGTCAGGTACATTCTTAGGCGTTTAATAGGCGGTGTTGAGTCCATTTCGTTGAGCAAGGAGTAGCTCTTGTCTATTCCATATTTGGCTTAAGGAACTTTATCTGTGCTCATTTCAATCTCTGGTTTTATGCAGCACCCCAACTCACCTTTACCCTTAAGCAAGCATAAGTTGGTTTTCTAAATTTGAGACCCTGTTCTGTTCTGTAATTCAGTTCCTGTGTAGCCAAGTTTACATTCCGTGTATTACTGATACCTTATGATGTTTCTTTTTCTGTGTGACTTATTTCAGATAGAATCATCGTACCTGAATCCATTCATTGTGCTGCTAAGCGCCTGATGACATAGATTTCATTGCTGAGTGATACTGCATTGTACGTAAGTACCACAGCTTCTTTATCCATTTTTCACTTTCTGTGATATTGAACTTGTACGGTAAATGAGGTTCTTGTAAACAGAGGCGTCCCAAACTTTGGGGTGGCTGTGTCTTTTTGATTTTAATTTCCCTAAGCTATAGGACCATAAGTGGAAGTGCCCTAGGCTCTGTTGCTTTGTTTTTTAGATGTTTCAGGAAACACCATACACTTCTCCCGAGTGTCTGTTGGCAATTTACATCCCGCCCATCAGCATAACAAGGCTCCCAGTTCTCCATGGCCTGTCCTGCCTTTCTGGATTTTACACTTTTTTCAGATGGCCCTTTTGACCGGGGGGAAGTGAGACTTCATTGTAGTGCAGATTTCCTTTGCAAGCTTGCTTGGTTGGCCAAAAAGGGCGTATGCGTTTTTTCCTGAATATATTCAGGAAAAAACGCATACGCCCTTTTTGGCCAAGTGCATCATTGTGGACGTTCTGCCTCTTTTCCTATGCTTTCAATGCAATTCCAGTCTACCTCCTGAAATCAGTTTCCTGCAATTCTGCCCCGCTTTCAAGTCCTCTTGGCAGCCTTCCTTCAGTATATTTTTGGACGATAGCTGTCATTTATAACTCTGCAGGTTTGTGAATTACAGTGCCCCTGAGCTCCTTTCTTCAACTCGCTTTCTTGTGACCTGGCCGCAACACCGCAGGATGGCTTCAGGCCCTAATCTGGTTCCGGCATGGCACGCTGAGCCTTTGGTTAATTCCTCTTCCTGGTGGGAAATGAGAGTTAAATTTGCCCGTCCAGACACCTCCAGCTAGTCTCTCATTGGTTCTCCCTATTCCTGTTCATCTTCCGCAGAAATTGCAAACTGGGCCAAACAGGAGGTTAAAGGCGCTGACTCTCCAAGTGGGGAGAGTGTTAGTAAAGCGTCTGGAATGTTGCACCCGAGTACCAGGGGAGGAAAACTGAGACATATTTGAACAGGTCTCCCGATCACACGGTTGATCATACTCTGGGTTCCACATGCATGTTTTAGCTGAAGGAAGAATACCTTAAAACTGGAGAGTTGAGACCCGTGTAATGGGTACCATGCAATATGACTTCAAAGGGTCTTCATTTGCTCACCGAACCTCTCCAATCCTATCACTGCTGCGTTTATGCCCCTGTACACACGCTTGATTCTCTTTCGGAGACATAGCAATCCATAGGTTTTAAGATACTTACTAGTCAGGTACATTCTTAGGCGTTTAATATGGGGTGTTGAGTCCATTTCGTTGAGCAAGGAGTAGCTCTTGTCTATTCCATATTTGGCTTAAGGAACTTTATCTGTGCTCATTTCAATCTCTGGTTTTATGCAGCACCCCAACTCACCTTTACCCTTAAGCAAGCATAAGTTGGTTTTCTAAATTTGAGACCCTGTTCTGTTCTGTAATTCAGTTCCTGTGTAGCCAAGTTTACATTCCGTGTATTACTGATATCTTATGATGTTTCTTTTTCTGTGTGACTTATTTCAGTTAGAATCATCATACCTGAATCCACTCATTGTGCTGCTAAGGGCCTGATGACATAAATTTCATTGCTGAGTGATACTGCATTGTACGTAAGTACCACAAGTTCTTTATCCATTTTTCACTTTCTGTGATATTGAACTTGTACGGTAAACGAGGTTCTTGTAAACAGAGGCGTCCCAAACTTTGGGGTGGCTGTGTCTTTTTGATTTTAATTTCCCTAAGCTATAGGACCATAAGTGGAAGTGCCCTAGGCTCTGTTGCTTTGTTTTTTAGATGTTTCAGGAAACACCATACACTTCTCCCGAGTGGCTGTTGGCAATTTACATCTCGCCCATCAGCATAACAAGGCTCCCAGTTCTCCATGGCCTGTCCTGCCTTTCTGGATTTTACACTTTTTTCAGATGGCCCTTTTGACCGGTGGGAAGTGAGACTTCATTGTAGTGCAGATTTCCTTTGCAAGCTTGCTTGGTTGGCCAAAAAATGGCGTATGCGTTTTTTCCTGAATATATTCAGGAAAAAACGCATACGCCCTTTTTGGCCAAGTGCATCATTGTGGACGTTCTGCCTCTTTTCCTATGCTTTAAATGCAATTCCAGTCTACCTCCTGAAATCGGTTTCCTGCAATTCTGCCCCACTTTCAAGTCCTCTTGGCAGCCTTACTTCAGTATATTTTTGGACGATAGCTGTCATTTATAACTCTGCAGGTTTGTGGATTTCAGTGCCCCTGAGCTCCTTTCTTCAACTCGCTTTCTTGTGAGCTGGCCGTAACACCGCAGGATGGCTTCAGGCTCTAATCTGGTTCTGGCACGGCACGCTGAGCCTTTGGTTAATTCCTCTTCCTGGTGGGAAATGAGAGTTAAATTTGCCCATCCAGACACCTCCAGCTAGTCTCTCATTGGTTCTCGCTATTCCTGTTCATCTTCTGCAGAAATTGCAAACTGGGCCAAACAGGAGGTTAAAGGGACTGACTCTCCAAGTGGGGAGAGTGTTAGTAAAGCATCTGGAATGTTGCACCCGAGTACCAGGGTACGAAAACTGAGACATATTTGAACACGTCTCCCGATCACATGGTTGATCATACTCTAGGTTCCACATGCATGTTTTAGCTGAAGGAAGAATACCTTAAACCAGGGTAGTGGAAACCCCTGGAATGGGTATCATGCAATATGACTTCAAAGGGTCTTCATTTGCTCACCGAACCTCTCCAATTCTATCACTGCTGCATTTATGCCCCTGTACACATGCTTGATTCTCTTTCGGAGACATAGCAATCCATAGGTTTTAAGATACTTACTAGTCAGGTACATTCTTTTGCGTTTAATATGCGGTGTTGAGTCCATTTCGTTGAGCAAGGAGTAGCTCTTGTCTATTCCATATTTGGCTTAAGGAACTTTATCTGTGCTCATTTCAATCTCTGGTTTTATGCAGCACCCCAACTCACCTTTCCCCTTAAGCAAGCATAAGTTGGTTTTCTAAATTTGAGACCCTGTTCTGTTTTGGAATTCAGTTCCTGTGTAGCCAAGTTTACATTCCGTGTATTAGTGATATCTTATGATGTTTCTTTTTCTGTGTGACTTATTTCAGTTAGAATCATCGTACCTGAATCCACTCATTATGCTGCTACGGGTCAGATGACATAGATTTCATTGCTGAGTGATACTGCATTGTACGTAAGTACCACAAGTTCTTTATCCATTTTTCACTTTCTGCGATGTTGATCTTGTACTGTAAATGAGGTTCTTGTAAACAGAGGCGTCCCAAACTTTGGGGTGGCTGTGTCTTTTTGATTTTAATTTCCCTAAGCTATAGGACGATAAGTGGAAGTGCCCTAGGCTCTGTTGCTTTGTTTTTTAGATGTTTCAGGAAACACCATACACTTCTCCCGAGTGTCTGTTGGCAAGTTACATCCCGCCCATCAGCATAACAAGGCTCCCAGTTCTCCATGGCCTGTCCTGCCTTTCTGGATTTTACACTTTTTTCCGATGGCCCTTTTGACCGGGGGGAAGTGAGACTTCATTGTAGTGCAGATTTCCTTTGCAAGTTTGCTTGGTTGGCCAAAAAGGGCGTATGCCTTTTTCCTGAATATATTCAGGAAAAAACGCATACGCCCTTTTTGGCCAAGTGCATCATTGTGGACGTTCTGCCTCTTTTCCTATGCTTTCAATGCAATTCCAGTCTACCTCCTGAAATCGGTTTCCTGCAATTCTGCCCCGCTTTCAAGTCCTCTTGGCAGCCTTACTTCAGTATATTTTTGGACGATAGCTGTCATTTATAACTCTGCAGGTTTGTGAATTACAGTGCCCCTGAGCTCCTTTCTTCAATTCGCTTTCTTTTGAGCTGGCCGCAACACCACAGGATGGCTTCAGGCCCTAATCTGGTTCCGGCACGGCACGCTGAGCCTTTGGTTATTTCCTCTTCCTGGTGGGAAATGAGAGTTAAATTTGCCCGTCCAGACACCTCCAGCTAGTCTCTCATTGGTTCTGGCTATTCCTGTTCATCTTCCGCAGAAATTGCAAATTGGGCCAAGCAGGAGGTTAAAGGCGCTGATTCTCCAAGTGGGGAGAGTGTTAGTAAAGCATCTTGAATGTTGCACCCGAGTACCAGGGGAGGAAAACTGAGACATATTTGAACACGTCTCCCGTTCACACGGTTGATCATACTCTGGGTTCCACATGCATGTTTTAGCTGAAGGAAGAATACCTTAAACCTGGAGAGTTGAGACCCGTGTAATGGGTACCATGCAATATGACTTCAAAGGGTCTTCATTTGCTCACCGAACCTCTCCAATCCTATCACTGCTGCGTTTATGCCCCTGTACACATGCTTGATTCTCTTTTGGAGACATAGCAATCCATAGGTTTTAAGATACTTACTAGTCAGGTACATTCTTAGGCGTTTAATATGGGGTGTTGAGTCCATTTCGTTGAGCAAGGAGTAGCTCTTGTCTATTCCATATTTGGCTTAAGGAACTTTATCTGTGCTCATTTCAATCTCTGGTTTTATGCAGCACCCCAACTCACCTTTACCCTTAAGCAAGCATAAGTTGGTTTTCTAAATTTGAGACCCTGTTCTGTTTTGGAATTCAGTTCCTGTGTAGCCAAGTTTACATTCCGTGTATTAGTGATATCTTATGATGTTTCTTTTTCTGTGTGACTTATTTCAGTTAGAATCATCGTACCTGAATCCACTCATTATGCTGCTACGGGCCAGATGACATAGATTTCATTGCTGAGTGATACTGCATTGTACGTAAGTACCACAAGTTCTTTATCCATTTTTCACTTTCTGCGATGTTGAACTTGTACTGTAAACGAGGTTCTTGTAAACAGAGGCGTCCCAAACTTTGGGGTGGCTGTGTCTTTTTGATTTTAATTTCCCTAAGCTATAGGACCATAAGTGGAAGTGCCCTAGGCTCTGTTGCTTTGTTTTTTAGATGTTTCAGGAAACACCATACACTTCTCCCGAGTGTCTGTTGGCAATTTACATCCCGCCCATCAGCATAACAAGGCTCCCAGTTCTCCATGGCCTGTCCTGCCTTTCTGGATTTTACACTTTTTTCAGATGGCCCTTTTGACCGGGGGGAAGTGAGACTTCATTGTAGTGCCGATTTCCATTGCAAGCTTGCTTGGTTGGCCAAAAAGGGCGTATGCCTTTTTTCCTGAATATATTCAGGAAAAAACGCATACGCCCTTTTTGGTCAAGTGCATCATTGTGGACGTTCTGCCTCTTTTCCTATGCTTTCAATGCAATTCCAGTCTACCTCCTGAAATCGGTTTCCTGCAATTCTGTCCCGCTTTCAAGTCCTCCTGGCAGCCTTACTTCAGTATATTTTTGGACGATAGCTGTCATTTATAACTCTGCAGGTTTGTGAATTACAGTGCCCCTGAGCTCCTTTCTTCAACTCGCTTTCTTGTGAGCTGGCCGCAACACCGCAGGATGGCTTCAGGCCCTAATCTGGTTCCGGCACGGCACGCTGACCCTTTGGTTATTTCCTCTTCCTGGTGGGAAATGAGAGTTAAATTTGCCGGTCCAGACACCTCCAGCTAGTCTCTCATTGGTTCTCCCTATTCCTGTTCATCTTCCGCAGGAATTGCAAACTGGGCCAAACAGGAGGTTAAAGGGACTGACTCTCCAAGTGGGGAGAGTGTTAGTAAAGCGTCTGGAATGTTGCACCCGAGTACCAGGGTACGAAAACTGAGACATATTTGAACACGTCTCCCGATCACATGGTTGATCATACTCTAGGTTCCACATGCATGTTTTAGCTGAAGGAAGAATACCTTAAACCTGGGTAGTTGAAACCCGTGTAATGGGTACCATGCAATATGACTTCAAAGGGTCTTCATTTGCTCACCGAACCTCTCCAATCCTATCACTGCTGCGTTTATGCCCCTGTACACATGCTTGATTCTCTTTCGGAGACATAGCAATCCATAGGTTTTAAGGTACTTACTAGTCAGGTACATTCTTAGGCCTTTAATATGCGGTGTTGAGTCCATTTCGTTGAGCAAGGAGTAGCTCTTGTCTATTCCATATTTGGCTTAAGGAACTTTATCTGTGCTCATTTCAATCTCTGGTGTTATGCAGCACCCCAACTCACCTTTACCCTTAAGCAAGCATAAGTTGGTTTTCTAAATTTGAGACCCTGTTCTGTTCTGTAATTCAGTTCCTGTGTAGCCAAGTTTACATTCCGTGTATTACTGATATCTTATGATGTTTCTTTTTCTGTGTGACTTATTTCAGTTAGAATCATCATACCTGAATCCACTCATTGTGCTGCTACGGGCCAGATGACATAGATTTCATTGCTGAGTGACATTGCTTTGTAAGTAAATACCACAACTTCTTTATCCATTTTTCACTTTCTGCGATGTTGAACTTGTAATGTAAACGAGGTTCTTGTAAACAGAGGCGTCCCAACTTTGGGGTGGCTGTGTCTTTTTTATTTTAATTTTCCTAAGCTATAGGACCATAAGTGGAAGTGCCCTAGGCTCTGTTGCTTTGTTTTTTAGATGTTTCAGGAAACACCATACACTTCTCCCCAGTGTCTGTTGGCAATTTACATCCCGCCCATCAGCATAACAAGGCTCCCAGTTCTCCATGGCCTGTCCTGCCTTTCTGGATTTTACACTTTTTTCCGAAGGCCCTTTTGACCGGGGGGAAGTGAGACTTCATTGTAGTGCAGATTTCCTTTGCAAGTTTGCTTGGTTGGCCAAAAAGGGCGTATGCCTTTTTCCTGAATATATTCAGGAAAAAACGCATACGCCCTTTTTGGCCAAGTGCATCATTGTGGACGTTCTGCCTCTTTTCCTATGCTTTCAATGCAATTCCAGTCTACCTCCTGAAATCGGTTTCCTGCAATTCTGCCCCGCTTTCAAGTCCTCTTGGCAGCCTTACTTCAGTATATTTTTGGACGATAGCTGTCATTTATAACTCTGCAGGTTTGTGAATTACAGTGCCCCTGAGCTCCTTTCTTCAACTCGCTTTCTTGTGAGCTGGCCGCAACACCGCAGGATGGCTTCAGGCCCTAATCTGGTTCTGGCACGGCACGCTGAGCCTTTGGTTAATTCCTCTTCCTGGTGGGAAATGAGAGTTAAATTTGCCCGTCCAGACACCTCCAGCTAGTCTCTCATTGGTTCTCGCTATTCCTGTTCATCTTCCACAGAAATTGCAAACTGGGCCAAACAGGAGGTTAAAGGGACTGACTCTCCAAGTCGGGAGAGTGTTAGTAAAGCGTCTGGAATGTTGCACCCGAGTACCAGGATACGAAAACTGAGACATATTTGAACACGTCTCCCGATCACATGGTTGATCATACTCTAGGTTCCACATGCATGTTTTAGCTGAAGGAAGAATACCTTTAACCTGGGTAGTTGAAACCCGTGGAATGGGTACCATGCAATATGACTTCAAAGGGTCTTCATTTGCTCACCGAACCTCTCCAATCCTATCACTGCTGCGTTTATGCCCCTGTACACACGCTTGATTCTCTTTTGGAGACATAGCAATCCATAGGTTTTAAGATACTTACTAGTCAGGTACATTCTTAGGCGTTTAATATGGGGTGTTGAGTCCATTTCGTTGAGCAAGGAGTAGCTCTTGTCTATTCCATATTTGGCTTAAGGAACTTTATCTGTGCTCATTTCAGTCTCTGGTTTTATGCAGCACCCCAACTCACCTTTCCCCTTAAGCAAGCATAAGTTGGTTTTCTAAATTTGAGACCCTGTTCTGTTTTGGAATTCAGTTCCTGTGTAGCCAAGTTTACATTCCGTGTATTAGTGATATCTTATGATGTTTCTTTTTCTGTGTGACTTATTTCAGTTAGAATCATCGTACCTGAATCCACTCATTATGCTGCTACGGGTCAGATGACATAGATTTCATTGCTGAGTGATACTGCATTGTACGTAAGTACCACAAGTTCTTTATCCATTTTTCACTTTCTGCGATGTTGAACTTGTACTGTAAATGAGGTTCTTGTAAACAGAGGCGTCCCAAACTTTGGGGTGGCTGTGTCTTTTTGATTTTAATTTCCCTAAGCTATAGGACGATAAGTGGAAGTGCCCTAGGCTCTGTTGCTTTGTTTTTTAGATGTTTCAGGAAACACCATACACTTCTCCCGAGTGTCTGTTGGCAATTTACATCCCGCCCATCAGCATAACAAGGCTCCCAGTTCTCCATGGCCTGTCCTGCCTTTCTGGATTTTACACTTTTTTCAGATGGCCCTTTTGACCGGGGGGAAGTGAGACTTCATTGTAGTGCAGATTTCCTTTGCAGGTTTGCTTGGTTGGCCAAAAAGGGCGTATGCCTTTTTCCTGAATATATTCAGGAAAAAACGCATACGCCCTTTTTGGCCAAGTGCATCATTGTGGACGTTCTGCCTCTTTTCCTATGCTTTCAATGCAATTCCAGTCTACCTCCTGAAATCGGTTTCCTGCAATTCTGCCCCGCTTTCAAGTCCTCTTGGCAGCCTTACTTCAGTATATTTTTGGATGATAGCTGTAATTTATAACTCTGCAGGTTTGTGAATTACAGTTCCCCTGAGCTCCTTTCTTCAACTCGCTTTCTTGTGACCTGGCCGCAACACCGCAGGATGGCTTCAGGCCCTAATCTGGTTCTGGCACGGCACGCTGAGCCTTTGGTTAATTCCTCTTCCTGGTGGGAAATGAGAGTTAAATTTGCCCGTCCAGACACCTCCAGCTAGTCTCTCATTGGTTCTCGCTATTCCTGTTCATCTTCCACAGAAATTGCAAACTGGGCCAAACAGGAGGTTAAAGGGACTGACTCTCCAAGTCGGGAGAGTGTTAGTAAAGCGTCTGGAATGTTGCACCCGAGTACCAGGATACGAAAACTGAGACATATTTGAACACGACTCCCGATCACATGGTTGATCATACTCTAGGTTCCACATGCATGTTTTAGCTGAAGGAAGAATACCTTTAACCTGGGTAGTTGAAACCCGTGGAATGGGTACCATGCAATATGACTTCAAAGGGTCTTCATTTGCTCACCGAACCTCTCCAATCCTATCACTGCTGCGTTTATGCCCCTGTACACACGCTTGATTCTCTTTTGGAGACATAGCAATCCATAGGTTTTAAGATACTTACTAGTCAGGTACATTCTTAGGCGTTTAATATGGGGTGTTGAGTCCATTTCGTTGAGCAAGGAGTAGCTCTTGTCTATTCCATATTTGGCTTAAGGAACTTTATCTGTGCTCATTTCAATCTCTGGTTTTATGCAGCACCCCAACTCACCTTTCCCCTTAAGCAAGCATAAGTTGGTTTTCTAAATTTGAGACCCTGTTCTGTTTTGGAATTCAGTTCCTGTGTAGCCAAGTTTACATTCCGTGTATTAGTGATATCTTATGATGTTTCTTTTTCTGTGTGACTTATTTCAGTTAGAATCATCATACCTGAATCCACTCATGATGCTGCTACGGGCCTGATGACATAGATTTCATTGCTGAGTGATACTGCATTGTACGTAAGTACCACAAGTTCTTTATCCATTTTTCACTTTCTGCGATGTTGAACTTGTACTGTAAATGAGGTTCTTGTAAACAGAGGCGTCCCAAACTTTGGGGTGGCTGTGTCTTTTTTATTTTAATTTTCCTAAGCTATAGGACCATAAGTGGAAGTGCCCTAGGCTCTGTTGCTTTGTTTTTTAGATGTTTCAGGAAACACCATACACTTCTCCCCAGTGTCTGTTGGCAATTTACATCCCGCCCATCAGCATAACAAGGCTCCCAATTCTCCATGGCCTGTCCTGCCTTTCTGGATTTTACACTTTTTTCAGATGGCCCTTTTGACCGGGGGTAAGTGAGGCTTCATTGTAGTGCAGATGTCCTTTGCAAGCTTGCTTGGTTGGCCAAAAAGGGCGTATGCGTTTTTTCCTGAATATATTCAGGAAAAAACGCATACGCCCTTTTTGGCCAAGTACATCATTGTGGACGTTCTGCCTCTTTTCCTATGCTTTCAATGCAATTCCAGTCTACCTCCTGAAATCGGTTTCCTGCAATTCTGCCCCGCTTTCAAGTCCTCTTGGCAGCCTTACTTCATTATATTTTTGGACGATAGCTGTCATTTATAACTCTGCAGGTTTGTGAATTACAGTGCCCCTGAGCTCCTTTCTTCAACTCGCTTTCTTGTGAGCTGGCCGCAACACCGCAGGATGGCTTCAGGCCCTAATCTGGTTCTGGCACGGCACGCTGAGCCTTTGGTTATTTCCTCTTCCTGGTGGGAAATGAGAGTTAAATTTGCCCGTCCAGACACCTCCAGCTAGTCTCTCATTGGTTCTCCCTATTCCTGTTCATCTTCCGCAGAAATTGCAAACTGGGCCAAACAGGAGGTTAAAGGGGCTGACTCTCCAAGTGGGGAGAGTGTTAGTAAAGCGTCTGGAATGTTGCACCCGAGTACCATGGGAGGAAAACTGAGACATATTTGAACACTTCTCCCGTTCACATGGTTGATCATACTCTGGGTTCCACATGCAAGTTTCAGCTGAAGGAAGAATACCTTAAACCTGGAGAGTTGAGACCCGTGGAATGGGTACCATGCAATATGATTTCAAAGGGTCTTCATTTGCTCACCGAACCTCTCCAATCCTATCACTGCTGCGTTTATGCCCCTGTACACACGCTTGATTCTCCTTTGGAGACATAGCAATCCATAGGTTTTAAGATACTTACTAGTCAGGTACATTCTTAGGCGTTTAATATGGGGTGTTGAGTCCATTTCGTTGAGCAAGGAGTAGCTCTTGTCTATTCCATATTTGGCTTAAGGAACTTTATCTGTGCTCATTTCAATCTCTGGTTTTATGCAGCACCCCAACTCACCTTTACCCTTAAGCAAGCATAAGTTGGTTTTCTAAATTTGAGACCCTGTTCTGTTTTGGAATTCAGTTCCTGTGTAGCCAAGTTTACATTCCGTGTATTAGTGATATCTTATGATGTTTCTTTTTCTGTGTGACTTATTTCAGTTAGAATCATCGTACCTGAATCCACTCATTATGCTGCTACGGACCAGATGACATAGATTTCATTGCTGAGTGATACTGCATTGTACGTAAGTACCACAAGTTCTTTATCCATTTTTCACTTTCTGCGATGTTGAACTTGTACTGTAAATGAGGTTCTTGTAAACAGAGGCGTCCCAAACTTTGGGGTGGCTGTGTCTTTTTGATTTTAATTTCCCTAAGCTATAGGACGATAAGTGGAAGTGCCCTAGGCTCTGTTGCTTTGTTTTTTAGATGTTTCAGGAAACACCATACACTTCTCCCGAGTGTCTGTTGGCAATTTACATCCCGCCCATCAGCATAACAAGGCTCCCAGTTCTCCATGGCCTGTCCTGCCTTTCTGGATTTTACACTTTTTTCTGATGGCCCTTTTGACCGGGGGGAAGTGAGACTTCATTGTAGTGCAGATTTCCTTTGCAAGTTTGCTTGGTTGGCCAAAAAGGGCGTATGCGTTTTTTCCTGAATATATTCAGGAAAAAACGCATACGCCCTTTTTGGCCAAGTGCATCATTGTGGACGTTCTGCCTCTTTTCCTATGCTTTCAATGCAATTCCAGTCTACCTCCTGAAATCGGTTTCCTGCAATTCTGCCCCGCTTTCAAGTCCTCTTGGCAGCCTTACTTCAGTATATTTTTGGACGATAGCTGTCATTTATAACTCTGCAGGTTTGTGAATTACAGTGCCCCTGAGCTCCTTTCTTCAACTCGCTTTCTTGTGACCTGGCCGCAACACCGCAGGATGGCTTCAGGCCCTAATCTGGTTCCGGCACGGCACGCTGAGCCTTTGGTTATTTCCTCTTCCTGTTGGGAAATGAGAGTTAAATTTGCCCGTCCAGACACCTCCAGCTAGTCTCTCATTGGTTCTCCCTATTCCTGTTCATCTTCCGCAGAAATTGCAAACTGGGCCAAACAGGAGGTTAAAGGGACTGACTCTCCAAGTCGGGAGAGTGTTAGTAAAGCGTCTGGAATGTTGCACCCGAGTACCAGGGTACGAAAACTGAGACATATTTGAACACGTCTCCCGATCACATGGTTGATCATACTCTAGGTTCCACATGCATATTTTAGCTGAAGGAAGAATACCTTAAACCTGGGTAGTTGAAACCCGTGGAATGGGTACCATGCAATATGACTTCAAAAGGTCTTCATTTGCTCACCGAACCTCTCCAATCCTATCACTGCTGCGTTTATGCCCCTGTACACATGCTTGCTTCTCTTTTGGAGACATAGCAATCCATAGGTTTTAAGATACTTACAAGTCAGGTACATTCTTAGGCGTTTAATATGCGGTGTTGAGTCCATTTCGTTGAGCAAGGAGTAGCTCTTGTCTATTCCATATTTGGCTTAAGGAACTTTATCTGTGCTCATTTCAATCTCTGGTTTTATGCAGCACCCCAACTCACCTTTACCCTTAAGCAAGCATAAGTTGGTTTTCTAAATTTGAGACCCTGTTCTGTTCTGTAATTCAGTTCCTGTGTAGCCAAGTTTACATTCCGTGTATTACTGATATCTTATGATGTTTCTTTTTCTGTTTGACTTATTTCAGTTAGAATCATCATACCTGAATCCACTCATTGTGCTGCTACGGGCCAGATGACATAGATTTCATTGCTGAGTGACATTGCTTTGTAAGTAAATACCACAACTTCTTTATCCATTTTTCACTTTCTGCGATGTTGAACTTGTAATGTAAACGAGCTTCTTGTAAACAGAGGCGTCCCAAACTTTGGGGTGGCTGTGTCTTTTTTATTTTAATTTTCCTAAGCTATAGGACCATAAGTGGAAGTGCCCTAGGCTCTGTTGCTTTGTTTTTTAGATGTTTCAGGAAACACCATACACTTCTCCCCAGTGTCTGTTGGCAATTTACATCCCGCCCATCAGCATAACAAGGCTCCCAGTTCTCCATGGCCTGTCCTGCCTTTCTGGATTTTACACTTTTTTCAGATGGCCCTTTTGACCGGGGGGAAGTGAGACTTCATTGTAGTGCAGATTTCCTTTGCAAGCTTGCTTGGTTGGCCAAAAAGGGCGTATGCGTTTTTTCCTGAATATATTCAGGAAAAAACGCATACGCCCTTTTTGGCCAAGTACATCATTGTGGACGTTCTGCCTCTTTTCCTATGCTTTCAATGCAATTCCAGTCTACCTCCTGAAATCGGTTTCCTGCAATTCTGCCCCGCTTTCAAGTCCTCTTGGCAGCCTTACTTCAGTATATTTTTGGACGATAGCTGTCATTTATAACTCTGCAGGTTTGTGAATTACAGTGCCCCTGAGCTCCTTTCTTCAACTCTCTTTCTTGTGAGCTGGCCGCAACACCGCAGGATGGCTTCAGGCCCTAATCTGGTTCCGGCACGGCACGCTGAGCCTTTGGTTATTTCCTCTTCCTGGTGGGAAATGAGAGTTAAATTTGCCCGTCCAGACACCTCCAGCTAGTCTCTCATTGGTTCTCCCTATTCCTGTTCATCTTCTGCGGAAATTGCAAACTGGGCCAAACAGGAGGTTAAAGGGACTGACTCTCCAATTCGGGAGAGTGTTAGTAAAGCGTCTGGAATGTTGCACCCGAGTACCAGGGTACGAAAACTGAGACATATTTGAACACGTCTCCCGATCACATGGTTGATCATACTCTAGGTTCCACATGCATGTTTTAGCTGAAGGAAGAATACCTTAAACCTGGGTAGTTGAAACCCGTGGAATGGGTACCATGCAATATGACTTCAAAGGGTCTTCATTTGCTCACCGAACCTCTCCAATCCTATCACTGCTGCGTTTATGCCACTGTACACATGCTTGCTTCTCTTTCAGAGACATAGCAATCCATAGGTTTTAAGATACTTACTAGTCAGGTACATTCTTAGGCGTTTAATATGCGGTGTTGAGTCCATTTTGTTGAGCAAGGAGTAGCTCTTGTCTATTCCATATTTGGCTTAAGGAACTTTATCTGTGCTCATTTCAATCTCTGGTTTTATGCAGCACCCCAACTCACCTTTACCCTTAAGCAAGCATAAGTTGGTTTTCTAAATTTGAGACCCTGTTCTGTTCTGTAATTCAGTTCCTGTGTAGCCAAGTTTACATTCCGTGTATTACTGATATCTTATGATGTTTCTTTTTCTGTGTGACTTATTTCAGTTAGAATCATCATACCTGAATCCACTCATTGTGCTGCTACGGGCCAGATGACATAGATTTCATTGCTGAGTGACATTGCTTTGTAAGTAAATACCACAACTTCTTTATGCATTTTTCACTTTCTGCGATGTTGAACTTGTAATGTAAACGAGGTTCTTGTAAACAGAGGCGTCCCAAACTTTGGGGTGGCTGTGTCTTTTTTATTTTAATTTTCCTAAGCTATAGGACCATACGTGGAAGTGCCCTAGGCTCTGTTGCTTAGTTTTTTAGATGTTTCAGGAAACACCATACACTTCTCCCGAGTGTCTGTTGGCAAGTTACATCCCGCCCATCAGCATAACAAGGCTCCCAGTTCTCCATGGCCTGTCCTGCCTTTCTGGATTTTACACTTTTTTCCGATGGCCCTTTTGACCAGGGGGAAGTGAGACTTCATTGTAGTGCAGATTTCCTTTGCAAGTTTGCTTGGTTGGCCAAAAAGGGCGTATGCGTTTTTTCCTGAATATATTCAGGAAAAAACGCATACGCCCTTTTTGGCCAAGTGCATCATTGTGGACGTTCTCCCTCTTTTCCTATGCTTTCAATGCAATTCCAGTCTACCTCCTGAAATCGGTTTCCTGCAATTCTGCCCCGCATTCAAGTCCTCTTGGCAGCCTTACTTCAGTATATTTTTTGATGATAGCTGTCCTTTATAACTCTGCAGGTTTGTGAATTACAGTGCCCCTGAGCTCCTTTCTTCAACTCGCTTTCTTGTGAGCTGGCCGCAACACCACAGGATGGCTTCAGGCCCTAATCTGGTTCCGGCACGGCACGCTGAGCCTTTGGTTATTTCCTCTTCCTGGTGGGAAATGAGAGTTAAATTTGCCCGTCCAGACACCTCCAGCTAGTCTCTCATTGGTTTTCGCTATTCCTGTTCATCTTCCACAGAAATTGCAAACTGGGCCAAACAGGAGGTTAAAGGGACTGAGTCTCCAAGTCGGGAGAGTGTTAGTTAAGCGTCTGGAATGTTGCACCCGAGTACCAGGGTACGAAAACTGAGACATATTTGAACACGTCTCCCGTTCACACGGTTGATCATACTCTGGGTTCCACATGCATGTTTTAGCTGAAGGAAGAATACCTTAAACCTGGGTATTTGAGACCCGTGGAATGGGTACCATGCAATATGACTTCAAAGGGTCTTCATTTGCTCACCGAACCTCTCCAATCCTATCACTGCTGCGTTTATGCCCCTGTACACATGCTTGATTCTCTTTCAGAGACATAGCAATCCATAGGTTTTAAGATACTTACTAGTCAGGTACATTCTTAGGCGTTTAATATGCGGTGTTGAGTCCACTTCATTGAGCAAGGAGTAGCTCTTGTCTATTCCATATTTGGCTTATGGAACTTTATCTGTGCTCATTTCAATCTCTGGTTTTATGCAGCACCCCAACTCACCTTTCCCCTTAAGCAAGCATAAGTTGGTTTTCTAAATTTGAGACCCTGTTCTGTTCTGTAATTCAGTTCCTGTGTAGCCAAGTTTACTTTCCGTGTATTACTGATATCTTATGATGTTTCTTTTTCTGTGTGACTTATTTCAGTTAGAATCATCATACCTGAATCCACTCATTATGGTGCTATGGGCCTGATGACATAGATTTTATTGCTGAGTGATACTGCATAGTACGTAAGTACCACAACTTCTTTATCCATTTTTCACTTTCTGTGATATTGAACTTGTACGGTAAACGAGGTTCTTGTAAACAGAGGCGTCCCAAACTTTGGGGTGGCTGTGTCTTTTTGATTTTAATTTCCCTAAGCTATAGGACCATAAGTGGAAGTGCCCTAGGCTCTGTTGCTTTGTTTTTTAGATGTTTCAGGAAACACCATACACTTCTCCCGAGTGTCTGTTGGCAATTGACATCCCGCCCATCAGCATAACAAGGCTCCCAGTTCTCCATGGCCTGTCCTGCCTTTCTGGATTTTACACTTTTTTCAGATGGCCCTTTTGACCGGGGGGAAGTGAGACTTCATTGTAGTGCAGATTTCCTTTGCAAGCTTGCTTGGTTGGCCAAAAAGGGCGTATGCGTTTTTTCCTGAATATATTCAGGAAAAAACGCATACTCCCTTTTGGCTAAGTGCATCATTGTGGACGTTCTGCCTCTTTTCCTATGCTTTCAATGCAATTCCAGTCTACCTCCTGAAATCGGTTTCCTGCAATTCTGCCCCGCTTTCAAGTCCTCTTGGCAGCCTTACTTCAGTATATTTTTGGACGATAGCTGTCATTTATAACTCTGCAGGTTTGTGAATTACAGTGCCCCTGAGCTCCTTTCTTCAACTCGCTTTCTTGTGAGCTGGCCGCAACACCACAGGATGGCTTCAGGCCCTAATCTGGTTCTGGCACGGCACGCTGAGCCTTTGGTTATTTCCTCTTCCTGGTGGGAAATGAGAGTTAAATTTGCCCGTCCAGACACCTCCAGCTAGTCTCTCATTGGTTCTCCCTATTCCTGTTCATCTTCCGCAGAAATTGCAAACTGGGCCAAACAGGAGGTTAAAGGCGCTGACTCTCCAAGTGGGGAGAGTGTTAGTAAAGCGTCTGGAATGTTGCACCCGAGTACCAGGGGAGGAAAACTGAGACATATTTGAACACGTCTCCCGTTCACACGGTTGATCATACTCTGGGTTCCACATGCATGTTTTAGCTGAAGGAAGAATACCTTAAACCTGGAGAGTTGACACCCGTGGAATGGATACCATGCAATATGACTTCAAAGGGTCTTCATTTGCTCACCGAACTTCTCCAATCCTATCACTGCTGCGTTTATGCCCCTGTACACACGCTTGATTCTCTTTAGGAGACATAGCAATCCATAGGTTTTAAGATACTTACTAGGCAGGTACATTCTTAGGCGTTTAATATGGGGTGTTGAGTCCATTTCGTTGAGCAAGGAGTAGCTCTTGTCTATTCCATATTTGGCTTAAGGAACTTTATCTGTGCTCATTTCAATCTCTGGTTTTATGCAGCACCCCAACTCACCTTTCCCCTTAAGCAAGCATAAGTTGGTTTTCTAAATTTGAGACCCTATTCTGTTCTGTAATTCAGTTCCTGTTTAGCCAAGTTTACATTCCGTGTATTAGTGATATCTTATGATGTTTCTTTTTCTGTGTGTCTTATTTCAGTTAGAATCATCATACCTGAATCCAATTAATATGCTGCTACGGGCCTGATGACATAGATTTCATTGCTGAGTGATACTGCATTGTACGTAAGTATCACAAGTTCTTTATCCATTTTTCACTTTCTGTGACATTGAACTTGTACGGTAAACGAGGTTCTTGCAAACAGAGGCGTCCCAAACTTTGGGGTGGCTGTATCTTTTTGATTTTAATTTCCCTAAGCTATAGGACCATAAGTGGAAGTGCCCTAGGCTCTGTTGCTTTGTTTTTTAGATGTTTCAGGAAACACCATACACTTCTCCCGAGTGTCTGTTGGCAATTTACATCCCGCCCATCAAACAAGGCTCCCAGTTCTCCATGGCCTGTCCTGCCTTTCTGGATTTTACACTTTTTTCTGATGGCCCTTTTGACCGGGGGGAAGTGAGACTTCATTGTAGTGCAGATTTCCTTTGCAAGTTTGCTTGGTTGGCCAAAAAGGGCGTATGCGTTTTTTCCTGAATATATTCAGGAAAAAACGCATACGCCCTTTTTGGCCAAGTGCATCATTGTGGACGTTCTGCCTCTTTTCCTATGCTTTCAATGCAATTCCAGTCTACCTCCTGAAATCGGTTTCCTGCAATTCTGCCCCGCTTTCAAGTCCTCTTGGCAGCCTTACTTCAGTATATTTTTGGACGATAGCTGTCATTTATAACTCTGCAGGTTTGTGAATTACAGTGCCCCTGAGCTCCTTTCTTCAACTCGCTTTCTTGTGACCTGGCCGCAACACCGCAGGATGGCTTCAGGCCCTAATCTGGTTCCGGCACGGCACGCTGAGCCTTTGGTTATTTCCTCTTCCTGTTGGGAAATGAGAGTTAAATTTGCCCGTCCAGACACCTCCAGCTAGTCTCTCATTGGTTCTCCCTATTCCTGTTCATCTTCCGCAGAAATTGCAAACTGGGCCAAACAGGAGGTTAAAGGGACTGACTCTCCAAGTCGGGAGAGTGTTAGTAAAGCGTCTGGAATGTTGCACCCGAGTACCAGGGTACGAAAACTGAGACATATTTGAACACGTCTCCCGATCACATGGTTGATCATACTCTAGGTTCCACATGCATGTTTTAGCTGAAGGAAGAATACCTTAAACCTGGGTAGTTGAAACCCGTGGAATGGGTACCATGCAATATGACTTCAAAAGGTCTTCATTTGCTCACCGAACCTCTCCAATCCTATCACTGCTGCGTTTATGCCCCTGTACACATGCTTGCTTCTCTTTTGGAGACATAGCAATCCATAGGTTTTAAGATACTTACAAGTCAGGTACATTCTTAGGCGTTTAATATGCGGTGTTGAGTCCATTTCGTTGAGCAAGGAGTAGCTCTTGTCTATTCCATATTTGGCTTAAGGAACTTTATCTGTGCTCATTTCAATCTCTGGTTTTATGCAGCACCCCAACTCACCTTTACCCTTAAGCAAGCATAAGTTGGTTTTCTAAATTTGAGACCCTGTTCTGTTCTGTAATTCAGTTCCTGTGTAGCCAAGTTTACATTCCGTGTATTACTGATATCTTATGATGTTTCTTTTTCTGTTTGACTTATTTCAGTTAGAATCATCATACCTGAATCCACTCATTGTGCTGCTACGGGCCAGATGACATAGATTTCATTGCTGAGTGACATTGCTTTGTAAGTAAATACCACAACTTCTTTATCCATTTTTCACTTTCTGCGATGTTGAACTTGTAATGTAAACGAGCTTCTTGTAAACAGAGGCGTCCCAAACTTTGGGGTGGCTGTGTCTTTTTTATTTTAATTTTCCTAAGCTATAGGACCATAAGTGGAAGTGCCCTAGGCTCTGTTGCTTTGTTTTTTAGATGTTTCAGGAAACACCATACACTTCTCCCCAGTGTCTGTTGGCAATTTACATCCCGCCCATCAGCATAACAAGGCTCCCAGTTCTCCATGGCCTGTCCTGCCTTTCTGGATTTTACACTTTTTTCAGATGGCCCTTTTGACCGGGGGGAAGTGAGACTTCATTGTAGTGCAGATTTCCTTTGCAAGCTTGCTTGGTTGGCCAAAAAGGGCGTATGCGTTTTTTCCTGAATATATTCAGGAAAAAACGCATACGCCCTTTTTGGCCAAGTACATCATTGTGGACGTTCTGCCTCTTTTCCTATGCTTTCAATGCAATTCCAGTCTACCTCCTGAAATCGGTTTCCTGCAATTCTGCCCCGCTTTCAAGTCCTCTTGGCAGCCTTACTTCAGTATATTTTTGGACGATAGCTGTCATTTATAACTCTGCAGGTTTGTGAATTACAGTGCCCCTGAGCTCCTTTCTTCAACTCTCTTTCTTGTGAGCTGGCCGCAACACCGCAGGATGGCTTCAGGCCCTAATCTGGTTCCGGCACGGCACGCTGAGCCTTTGGTTATTTCCTCTTCCTGGTGGGAAATGAGAGTTAAATTTGCCCGTCCAGACACCTCCAGCTAGTCTCTCATTGGTTCTCCCTATTCCTGTTCATCTTCTGCGGAAATTGCAAACTGGGCCAAACAGGAGGTTAAAGGGACTGACTCTCCAATTCGGGAGAGTGTTAGTAAAGCGTCTGGAATGTTGCACCCGAGTACCAGGGTACGAAAACTGAGACATATTTGAACACGTCTCCCGATCACATGGTTGATCATACTCTAGGTTCCACATGCATGTTTTAGCTGAAGGAAGAATACCTTAAACCTGGGTAGTTGAAACCCGTGGAATGGGTACCATGCAATATGACTTCAAAGGGTCTTCATTTGCTCACCGAACCTCTCCAATCCTATCACTGCTGCGTTTATGCCACTGTACACATGCTTGCTTCTCTTTCAGAGACATAGCAATCCATAGGTTTTAAGATACTTACTAGTCAGGTACATTCTTAGGCGTTTAATATGCGGTGTTGAGTCCATTTCGTTGAGCAAGGAGTAGCTCTTGTCTATTCCATATTTGGCTTAAGGAACTTTATCTGTGCTCATTTCAATCTCTGGTTTTATGCAGCACCCCAACTCACCTTTACCCTTAAGCAAGCATAAGTTGGTTTTCTAAATTTGAGACCCTGTTCTGTTCTGTAATTCAGTTCCTGTGTAGCCAAGTTTACATTCCGTGTATTACTGATATCTTATGATGTTTCTTTTTCTGTGTGACTTATTTCAGTTAGAATCATCATACCTGAATCCACTCATTGTGCTGCTACGGGCCAGATGACATAGATTTCATTGCTGAGTGACATTGCTTTGTAAGTAAATACCACAACTTCTTTATGCATTTTTCACTTTCTGCGATGTTGAACTTGTAATGTAAACGAGGTTCTTGTAAACAGAGGCGTCCCAAACTTTGGGGTGGCTGTGTCTTTTTTATTTTAATTTTCCTAAGCTATAGGACCATACGTGGAAGTGCCCTAGGCTCTGTTGCTTAGTTTTTTAGATGTTTCAGGAAACACCATACACTTCTCCCGAGTGTCTGTTGGCAAGTTACATCCCGCCCATCAGCATAACAAGGCTCCCAGTTCTCCATGGCCTGTCCTGCCTTTCTGGATTTTACACTTTTTTCCGATGGCCCTTTTGACCAGGGGGAAGTGAGACGTCATTGTAGTGCAGATTTCCTTTGCAAGTTTGCTTGGTTGGCCAAAAAGGGCGTATGCGTTTTTTCCTGAATATATTCAGGAAAAAACGCATACGCCCTTTTTGGCCAAGTGCATCATTGTGGACGTTCTCCCTCTTTTCCTATGCTTTCAATGCAATTCCAGTCTACCTCCTGAAATCGGTTTCCTGCAATTCTGCCCCGCATTCAAGTCCTCTTGGCAGCCTTACTTCAGTATATTTTTTGATGATAGCTGTCCTTTATAACTCTGCAGGTTTGTGAATTACAGTGCCCCTGAGCTCCTTTCTTCAACTCGCTTTCTTGTGAGCTGGCCGCAACACCACAGGATGGCTTCAGGCCCTAATCTGGTTCCGGCACGGCACGCTGAGCCTTTGGTTATTTCCTCTTCCTGGTGGGAAATGAGAGTTAAATTTGCCCGTCCAGACACCTCCAGCTAGTCTCTCATTGGTTTTCGCTATTCCTGTTCATCTTCCACAGAAATTGCAAACTGGGCCAAACAGGAGGTTAAAGGGACTGAGTCTCCAAGTCAGGAGAGTGTTAGTAAAGCGTCTGGAATGTTGCACCCGAGTACCAGGGTACGAAAACTGAGACATATTTGAACACGTCTCCCGTTCACACGGTTAATCATACTCTGGGTTCCACATGCATGTTTTAGCTGAAGGAAGAATACCTTAAACCTGGGTATTTGAGACCCGTGGAATGGGTACCATGCAATATGACTTCAAAGGGTCTTCATTTGCTCACCGAACCTCTCCAATCCTATCACTGCTGCGTTTATGCCCCTGTACACATGCTTGATTCTCTTTCAGAGACATAGCAATCCATAGGTTTTAAGATACTTCCTAGTCAGGTACATTCTTAGGCGTTTAATATGCGGTGTTGAGTCCACTTCATTGAGCAAGGAGTAGCTCTTGTCTATTCCATATTTGGCTTATGGAACTTTATCTGTGCTCATTTCAATCTCTGGTTTTATGCAGCACCCCAACTCACCTTTCCCCTTAAGCAAGCATAAGTTGGTTTTCTAAATTTGAGACCCTGTTCTGTTCTGTAATTCAGTTCCTGTGTAGCCAAGTTTACATTCCGTGTATTACTGATATCTTATGATGTTTCTTTTTCTGTGTGACTTATTTCAGTTAGAATCATCATACCTGAATCCACTCATTATGGTGCTATGGGCCTGATGACATAGATTTTATTGCTGAGTGATACTGCATAGTACGTAAGTACCACAAGTTCTTTATCCATTTTTCACTTTCTGTGATATTGAACTTGTACGGTAAACGAGGTTCTTGTAAACAGAGGCGTCCCAAACTTTGGGGTGGCTGTGTCTTTTTGATTTTAATTTCCCTAAGCTATAGGACCATAAGTGGAAGTGCCCTAGGCTCTGTTGCTTTGTTTTTTAGATGTTTCAGGAAACACCATACACTTCTCCCGAGTGTCTGTTGGCAATTGACATCCCGCCCATCAGCATAACAAGGCTCCCAGTTCTCCATGGCCTGTCCTGCCTTTCTGGATTTTACACTTTTTTCAGATGGCCCTTTTGACCGGGGGGAAGTGAGACTTCATTGTAGTGCAGATTTCCTTTGCAAGCTTGCTTGGTTGGCCAAAAAGGGCGTATGCGTTTTTTCCTGAATATATTCAGGAAAAAACGCATACTCCCTTTTGGCTAAGTGCATCATTGTGGACGTTCTGCCTCTTTTCCTATGCTTTCAATGCAATTCCAGTCTACCTCCTGAAATCGGTTTCCTGCAATTCTGCCCCGCTTTCAAGTCCTCTTGGCAGCCTTACTTCAGTATATTTTTGGACGATAGCTGTCATTTATAACTCTGCAGGTTTGTGAATTACAGTGCCCCTGAGCTCCTTTCTTCAACTCGCTTTCTTGTGAGCTGGCCGCAACACCACAGGATGGCTTCAGGCCCTAATCTGGTTCTGGCACGGCACGCTGAGCCTTTGGTTATTTCCTCTTCCTGGTGGGAAATGAGAGTTAAATTTGCCCGTCCAGACACCTCCAGCTAGTCTCTCATTGGTTCTCCCTATTCCTGTTCATCTTCCGCAGAAATTGCAAACTGGGCCAAACAGGAGGTTAAAGGCGCTGACTCTCCAAGTGGGGAGAGTGTTAGTAAAGCGTCTGGAATGTTGCACCCGAGTACCAGGGGAGGAAAACTGAGACATATTTGAACACGTCTCCCGTTCACACGGTTGATCATACTCTGGGTTCCACATGCATGTTTTAGCTGAAGGAAGAATACCTTAAACCTGGAGAGTTGACACCCGTGGAATGGATACCATGCAATATGACTTCAAAGGGTCTTCATTTGCTCACCGAACTTCTCCAATCCTATCACTGCTGCGTTTATGCCCCTGTACACACGCTTGATTCTCTTTAGGAGACATAGCAATCCATAGGTTTTAAGATACTTACTAGGCAGGTACATTCTTAGGCGTTTAATATGGGGTGTTGAGTCCATTTCGTTGAGCAAGGAGTAGCTCTTGTCTATTCCATATTTGGCTTAAGGAACTTTATCTGTGCTCATTTCAATCTCTGGTTTTATGCAGCACCCCAACTCACCTTTCCCCTTAAGCAAGCATAAGTTGGTTTTCTAAATTTGAGACCCTGTTCTGTTCTGTAATTCAGTTCCTGTTTAGCCCAGTTTACATTCCGTGTATTAGTGATATCTTATGATGTTACTTTTTCTGTGTGACTTATTTCAGTTAGAATCATCGTACCTGAATCCACTCATTATGCTGCTACGGGCCTGATGACATAGATTTCATTGCTGAGTGATACTGCATTGTACGTAAGTACCACAAGTTCTTTATCCATTTTTCACTTTCTCTGATATGGAACTTGTACTGTAAACGAGGTTCTTGTAAACAGAGGCGTCTCAAACTTTGGGGTGGCTGTGTCTTTTTGATTTTAATTTCCCTAAGCTATAAGACCATAAGTGGAAGTGCCCTAGGCTCTGTTGCTTTGTTTTTTAGATGTTTCAGGAAACCCCATACACTTCTCCCGAGTGGCGCTGTTGGCAATTTACATCCCGCCCATCAGCATAACAAGGCTCCCAGTTCTCCATGGCCTGTCCTGCCTTTCTGGATTTTACACTTTTTTCAGATGGCCCTTTTGACCGGGGGGAAGTGAGACTTCATTGTAGTGCCGATTTCCTTTGCAAGCTTGCTTGGTTGGCCAAAAAGGGCGTATGCGTTTTTTCCTGAATATATTCAGGAAAAAACGCATACGCCCTTTTTGGCCAAGTGCATCATTGTGGACGTTCTGCCTCTTTTCCTATGCTTTCAATGCAATTCCAGTCTACCTCCTGAAATCGGTTTCCTGCAATTCTGCCCTGCTTTCAAGTCCTCTTGGCAGCCTTACTTCAGTATATTTTTGGACGATAGCTGTCATTTATAACTCTGCAGGTTTGTGAATTACATTGCCTCTGAGCTCCTTTCTTCAACTCGCTTTCTTGTGACCTGGCCGCAACACCGCAGGATGGCTTCAGCCCCTAATCTGGTTCCGGCACGGCTCGCTGAGCCTTTGGATATTTCCTCTTCCTGGTGGGAAAAGAGAGTTAAATTTGCCCGTCCAGACACCTCCAGCTAGTCTCTCATTGGTTCTCGCTATTCCTGTTCATCTTCCGCAGAAATTGCAAACTGGGCCAAACACGAGGTTAAAGGGACTGACTCTCCAAGTCGGGAGGGTGTTAGTAAAGCGTCTGGAATGTTGCACCCGAGTACCAGGGTACGAAAACTGAGACATATATGAACACGTGTCCCGATCACATGGTTAATCATACTCTGGGTTCCACATGCAAGTTTCAGCTGAAGGAAGAATACCTTAAACCTGGAGAGTTGAGACCCGTGGAATGGGTACCATGCAATATGATTTCAAAGGGTCTTCATTTGCTCACCGAACCTCTCCAATCCTATCACTGCTGCGTTTATGCCCCTGTACACACGCTTGATTCTCCTTTGGAGACATAGCAATCCATAGGTTTTAAGATACTTACTAGTCAGGTACATTCTTAGGCGTTTAATATGGGGTGTTGAGTCCATTTCGTTGAGCAAGGAGTAGCTCTTGTCTATTCCATATTTGGCTTAAGGAACTTTATCTGTGCTCATTTCAATCTCTGGTTTTATGCAGCACCCCAACTCACCTTTACCCTTAAGCAAGCATAAGTTGGTTTTCTAAATTTGAGACCCTGTTCTGTTCTGTAATTCAGTTCCTGTGTAGCCAAGTTTACATTCCTTGTATTAGTGATATCTTATGATGTTTCTTTTTCTGTGTGACTTATTTCAGTTAGAATCATCATACCTGAATCCACTCATTGTGCTGCTAAGGGCCTGATGACATAGATTTCATTGCTGAGTGATATTGCTTTGTAAGTAAATACCACAACTTCTTTATCCATTTTCACTTTCTGCGTTGTTGAACTTGTACTGTAAACGAGGTTCTTGTAAACAGAGGCGTCCCAAACTTTGGGGTGGCTGTGTCTTTTTGATTTTAATTTCCCTAAGCTATAGGACCATAAGTGGAAGTGCCCTAGGCTCTGTTGCTTTGTTTTTTAGATGTTTCAGGAAACACCATACACTTCTCCCGAGTGGCTGTTGGCAATTTACATCCCGACCATCAGCATAACAAGGCTCCCAGTTCTCCATGGCCTGTCCTGCCTTTCTGGATTTTACACTTTTTTCAGATGGCCCTTTTGACCGGGGGGAAGTGAGACTTCATTGTAGTGCAGATTTCCTTTGCAAGCTTGCTTGGTTGGCCAAAAAGGGCGTATGCGTTTTTTCCTGAATATATTCAAGAAAAAACGCATATGCCCTTTTTGGACAAGTGCATCATTGTGGACGTTCTGCCTCTTTTCCTATGCTTTCAATGCAATTCCAGTCTACCTCCTGAAATCGGTTTCCTGCAATTCTGCCCCGCTTTCAAGTCCTCTTGGCAGCCTTACTTCAGTATATTTTTGGACGATAGCTGTCATTTATAACTCTACAGTTTTGTGAATTACAGTGCCCCTGAGCTCCTTTCTTCAACTCGCTTTCTTATGAGCTGGCCGCAACACCACAGGATGGCTTCAGGCCCTAATCTGTTTCCGGCACGGCACGCTGAGCCTTTGGTTATTTCCTCTTCCTGGTGGGAAATGAGAGTTAAATTTGCCCGTCCAGACACCTCCAGCTAGTCTCTCATTGGTTCTCCCTATTCCTGTTCATCTTCCGCAGAAATTGCAAACTGGGCCAAACAGGAGGTTAAAGGCGCTGACTCTCCAAGTGGGGAGAGTGTTAGTAAAGCGTCTGGAATGTTGCACCCGAGTACCAGGGGAGGAAAACTGAGACATATTTGAACACGTGTCCCGATCACATGGTTGATCATACTCTGGGTTCCACATGCATGTTTTAGCTGAAGGAAGAATACATTAAACCTGGAGAGTTGAGACCCGTGGAATGGGTACCATGCAATATGACTTCAAAGGGTCTTCATTTGCTCACCGAACCTCTCCAATCCTATCACTGCTGCGTTTATGCCCCTGTACACACGCTTGATTCTCTTTCGGAGACATAGCAATCCATAGGTTTTAAGATACTTACTAGTCAGGTATATTCTTAGGCGTTTAATATGGGGTGTTGAATCCATTTCTTTGAGCAAGGAGTAGCTCTTGTCTATTCCATATTTGGCTTAAGGAACTTTATCTGTGCTCATTTCAATCTCTGGTTTTATGCAGCACCCCAACTCACCTTTCCCCTTAAGCAAGCATAAGTTGGTTTTCTAAATTTGAGACCCTGTTCTGTTTTGGAATTCAGTTCCTGTGTAGCCCAGTTTACATTCCGTGTATTAGTGATATCTTATGATGTTCCTTTTTCTGTGTGACTTATTTCAGTTAGAATCATCGTACCTGAATCCACTCATTATGCTGCTACGGGCCTGATGACATAGATTTCATTGCTGAGTGATACTGCATTGTACGTAAGTACCACAAGTTCTTTATCCATTTTTCACTTTCTGTGATAAGGAACTTGTACAGTAAACGAGGTTCTTGTAAACAGAGGCGTCTCAAACTTTGGGGTGGCTGTGTCTTTTTGATTTTAATTTCCCTAAGCTATAAGACCATAAGTGGAAGTGCCCTAGGCTCTGTTGCTTTGTTTTTTAGATGTTTCAGGAAACCCCATACACTTCTCCCGAGTGGCTGTTGGCAATTTACATCCCGCCCATCAGCATAACAAGGCTCCCAGTTCTCCATGGCCTGTCCTGCCTTTCTGGATTTTACACTTTTTTCAGATGGCCCTTTTGACCGGGGGGAAGTGAGACTTCATTGTAGTGCCGATTTCCTTTGCAAGCTTGCTTGGTTGGCCAAAAAGGGCGTATGCGTTTTTTCCTGAATATATTCAGGAAAAAACGCATACGCCCTTTTTGGCCAAGTGCATCATTGTGGACGTTCTGCCTCTTTTCCTATGCTTGAAATGCAGTTCCAGTCTACCTCCTGAAATCGGTTTCCTGCAATTCTGCCCCGCTTTCAAGTCCTCTTGGCAGCCTTACTTCAGTATATTTTTGGACGATAGCTGTCATTTATAACTCTGCAGGTTTGTGAATTACAGTGCCCCTGAGCTCCTTTCTTCAACTCGCTTTCTTGTGAGCTGGCCGCAACACCGCAGGATGGCTTCAGGCCCTAATCTGGTTCCGGCACGGCATGCTGAGCCTTTGGTTAATTCCTCTTCCTGGTGGGAAATGAGAGTTAAATTTGCCCGTCCAGACTCCTCCAGCTAGTCTCTCATTGGTTCTCGCTATTCCTGTTCATCTTCCGCAGAAATTGCAAACTGGGCCAAACAGGAGGTTAAAGGGACTGACTCTCCAAGTCGGGAGAGTGTTAGTAAAGCATCTGGAATGTTGCACCCGAGTACCAGGGTACGAAAACTGAGACATATTTGAACACGTCTCCCGATCACATGGTTGATCATACTCTAGGTTCCACATGCATGTTTTAGCTGAAGGAAGAATACCTTAAACATGGGTAGTTGAAACCCGTGGAATGGGTACCATGCAATATGACTTCAAAGGGTCTTCATTTGCACACCGAACCTCTCCAATCCTATCACTGCTGCGTTTATGCCCCTGTACACACGCTTGATTCTCTTTTGGAGACATAGCAATCCATAGGTTTTAAGATACTTACTAGTCAGGTACATTCTTAGGCGTTTAATATGCGGTGTTGAGTCCATTTCGTTGAGCAAGGAGTAGCTCTTGTCTATTCCATATTTGGCTTAAGGAACTTTATCTGTGCTCATTTCAATCTCTGGTTTTATGCAGCACCCCAACTCACCTTTACTCTTAAGCAAGCATAAGTTGGTTTTCTAAATTTGAGACCCTGTTCTGTTCTGTAATTCAGTTCCTGTGTATCCAAGTTTACATTCCGTGTATTAGTGATATCTTATGATGTTTCTTTTTCTGTGTGACTTATTTCAGTTTGAATCATCATACCTGAATCCACTCATTGTGCTGCTAAGGGCCTGATGACATACATTTCATTGCTGAGTGATATTGCTTTGTAAGTAAATACCACAACTTCTTTATCCATTTTTCACTTTCTGCGATGTTGAACTTGTACGGTAAACGAGGTTCTTGTAAACAGAGCCATTCCAAACTTCGGGGTGGCTGTGTCTTTTTTATTTTAATTTCCCTAAGCTATAGGACCATAAGTGGAAGTGCCCTAGGCTCTGTTGCTTTGTTTTTCAGATGTTTCAGGAAACACCATACACTTCTCCCGAGTGTCTGTTGGCAATTTACATCCCGCCCATCAGCATAACAAGGCTCCCAGTTCTTCATGGCCTGTCCTGCCTTTCTGGATTTTACACTTTTTTCAGATGGCCCTTTTGACCGGGGGGAAGTGAGACTTCATTGTAGTGCAGATTTCCTTTGCAAGCTTGCTTGGTTGGCCAAAAAGGGCGTATGCGTTTTTTCCTGAATATATTCAGGAAAAAACGCATACGCCCTTTTTCGCCAAGTGCATCATTGTGGACGTTCTGCATCTTTTCCGAAGCTTTCAATGCAATTCCAGTCTACCTCCTGAAATCAGTTTCCTGCAATTCTGCCCCGCTTTCAAGTCCTCTTGGCAGCTTTACTTCAGTATATTTTTGGAAATAGCTGTCATTTATAACTCTGCAGGTTTGTGAATTACAGTGCCCCTGAGCTCCTTTCTTCAACTCGCTTTCTTGTGACCTGGCCGCAACACCGCAGGATGGCTTCAGGCCCTAATGTGGTTCCGGCATGGCACACTGAGCCTTTGGTTAATTCCGCTTCCTGGTGGGAAATGAGAGTTAAATTTGCCCGTCCAGACACCTCCATCTAGTCTCTCATTGGTTCTCGCTATTCCTGTTCATCTTCCGCAGAAATTGCAAACTGGGCCAAACAGGAGGTTAAAGGCGCTGACTCTCCAAGTGGGGAGAGTGTTAGTAAAGCGCCTGGAATGTTGCACCCGAGTACCAGGGTACGAAAACTGAGACATATTTGAACACATCTCCCGGTCACATGTTTGATCATGCTCTAGGTTCCACATGCATGTTTTAGCTGAAGGAAGAATACCTTAAACCTGGGTAGTTGAAACCCGTGGAATGGGTACCATGCAATATGACTTCAAAGGGTCTTCATTTGCTCACCGAACCTCTCCAATCCTATCACTGCTGCGTTTATGCCCCTGTACACATGCTTGATTCTCTTTCAGAGACATAGCAATCCATAGGTTTTAAGATACTTACTAGTCAGGTACATTCTTAGGCGTTTAATATGGGGTGTTGAGTCCATTTCGTTGAGCAAGGAGTAGCTCTTGTCTATTCCATATTTGGCTTAAGGAACTTTATCTGTGCTCATTTCAATCTCTGGTTTTATGCAGCACCCCAACTCACCTTTCCCCTTAAGCAAGCATAAGTTGGTTTTCTAAATTTGAGACCCTGTTCTGTTCTGTAATTCAGTTCCTGTGTAGCCAAGTTTACATTCCGTGTATTACTGATATCTTATGAAGTTTCTTTTTCTGTGTGACTTATTTCAGTTAGAATCATCATACCTGAATCCACTCATTGTGCTGCTACGGGCCTGATGACATAGATTTCATTGCTGAGTGATATTGCTTTGTAAGTAAATACCACAACTTCTTTATCCATTTTTCACTTTCTGCGATGTTGAACTTGTACTGTAAACGAGGTTCTTGTAAACAGAGGCGTCCCAAACTTTGGGGTGGCTGTGTCTTTTTGATTTTAATTTCCCTAAGCTATAGGACCATAAGTGGAAGTGCCCTAGGCTCTGTTGCTTTGTTTTTTAGATGTTTCAGGAAACACCATACACTTCTCCCGAGTGTCTGTTGGCAATTTACATCCCGCCCATCAGCATAACAAGGCTCCCAGTTCTCCATGGCCTGTCCTGCCTTTCTGGATTTTACACTTTTTTCAGATGGCCCTTTTGACCGGGGCGAAGTGAGACTTCATTGTAGTGCAGATTTCCTTTGCAAGCTTGCTTGGTTGGCCAAAAAGGGCGTATGCGTTTTTTCCTGAATATATTCAGGAAAAAACGCATACGCCCTTTTTGGCCAAGTGCATCATTGTGGACGTTCTGCCTCTTTTCCTATGCTTTCAATGCAATTCCAGTCTACCTCCTGAAATCGGTTTCCTGCAATTCTGCCCCGCTTTCAAGTCCTCTTGGCAGCCTTACTTCAGTATATTTTTGGACGATAGCTGTCATTTATAACTCTGCAGGTTTGTGAATTACAGTGCCCCTGAGCTCCTTTCTTCAACTCGCTTTCTTTTGAGCTGGCCGCAACACCGCAGGATGGCTTCAGGCCCTAATGTGGTTCCGGAACGGCACGCTGAGCCTTTGGTTAGTTCCTCTTTCTGGTGGGAAATGAGAGTTAAATTTGCCCGTCCAGACACCTCCAGCTAGTCTCTCATTGGTTCTCGCTCTTCCTGTTCATCTTCCGCAGAAATTGCAAACTGGGCTAAACAGGAGGTTAAAGGCTGACTATCCAAGTGGGGAGAGTGTTAGTAAAGCGTCTGGAATGTTGCACCCGAGTACCAGGGGAGGAAAACTGAGACATATTTGAACACGTCTCCCGTTCACACGGTTGATCATACTCTGGGTTCCACATGCATGTTTTAGCTGAAGGAAGAATACCTTAAACCTGGGTAGTTGAAACCCGTGGAATGGGTACCGTGCAATATGACTTCAAAGGGTCTTCATTTGCTCACCGAACCTCTCCAATCCTATCACTGCTGCGTTTATGCCCCTGTACACACGCTTGATTCTCTTTTGGAGACATAGCAATCCATAGGTTTTAAGATACTTACTAGTAAGGTACATTCTTAGGCGTTTAATATGGGGTGTTGAGTCCATTTCGTTGAGCAAGGAGTAGCTCTTGTCTATTCCATATTTGGCTTAAGGAACTTTATCTGTGCTCATTTCAATCTCTGGTTTTATGCAGCACCCCAACTCACCTTTACTCTTAAGCAAGCATAAGTTGGTTTTCTAAATTTGAGACCCTGTTCTGTTCTGTAATTCAGTTCCTCTGTATACAAGTTTACATTCCGTGTATTAGTGATATCTTATGATGTTTCTTTTTCTGTGTGACTTATTTGAGTTTGAATCATCATACCTGAATCCACTCATTGTGCTGCTAAGGGCCTGATGACATACATTTCATTGCTGAGTGATATTGCTTTGTAAGTAAATACCACAACTTCTTTATCCATTTTTCACTTTCTGCGATGTTGAACTTGTACGGTAAACGAGGTTCTTGTAAACAGAGCCATTCCAAACTTCGGGGTGGCTGTGTCTTTTTTATTTTAATTTCCCTAAGCTATAGGACCATAAGTGGAAGTGCCCTAGGCTCTGTTGCTTTGTTTTTCAGATGTTTCAGGAAACACCATACACTTCTCCCGAGTGTCTGTTGGCAATTTACATCCCGCCCATCAGCATAACAAGGCTCCCAGTTCTTCATGGCCTGTCCTGCCTTTCTGGATTTTACACTTTTTTCAGATGGCCCTTTTGACCGGGGGGAAGTGAGACTTCATTGTAGTGCAGATTTCCTTTGCAAGCTTGCTTGGTTGGCCAAAAAGGGCGTATGCGTTTTTTCCTGAATATATTCAGGAAAAAACGCATACGCACTTTTTGGCCAAGTGCATCATTGTGGACGTTCTGCATCTTTTCCGAAGCTTTCAATGCAATTCCAGTCTACCTCCTGAAATCAGTTTCCTGCAATTCTGCCCCGCTTTCAAGTCCTCTTGGCAGCTTTACTTCAGTATATTTTTGGAAATAGCTGTCATTTATAACTCTGCAGGTTTGTGAATTACAGTGCCCCTGAGCTCCTTTCTTCAACTCGCTTTCTTGTGACCCGGCCGCAACACCGCAGGATGGCTTCAGGCCCTAATGTGGTTCCGGCATGGCACACTGAGCCTTTGGTTAATTCCGCTTCCTGGTGGGAAATGAGAGTTAAATTTGCCCGTCCAGACACCTCCAGCTAGTCTCTCATTGGTTCTCGCTATTCCTGTTCATCTTCCGCAGAAATTGCAAACTGGGCCAAACAGGAGGTTAAAGGCGCTGACTCTCCAAGTGGGGAGAGTGTTAGTAAAGCGCCTGGAATGTTGCACCCGAGTACCAGGGTACGAAAACTGAGACATATTTGAACACATCTCCCGGTCACATGTTTGATCATGCTCTAGGTTCCACATGCATGTTTTAGCTGAAGGAAGAATACCTTAAACCTGGGTAGTTGAAACCCGTGGAATGGGTACCATGCAATATGACTTCAAAGGGTCTTCATTTGCTCACCGAACCTCTCCAATCCTATCACTGCTGCGTTTATGCCCCTGTACACATGCTTGATTCTCTTTCAGAGACATAGCAATCCATAGGTTTTAAGATACTTACTAGTCAGGTACATTCTTAGGCGTTTAATATGGGGTGTTGAGTCCATTTCGTTGAGCAAGGAGTAGCTCTTGTCTATTCCATATTTGGCTTAAGGAACTTTATCTGTGCTCATTTCAATCTCTGGTTTTATGCAGCACCCCAACTCACCTTTCCCCTTAAGCAAGCATAAGTTGGTTTTCTAAATTTGAGACCCTGTTCTGTTCTGTAATTCAGTTCCTGTGTAGCCAAGTTTACATTCCGTGTATTACTGATATCTTATGAAGTTTCTTTTTCTGTGTGACTTATTTCAGTTAGAATCATCATACCTGAATCCACTCATTGTGCTGCTACGGGCCTGATGACATAGATTTCATTGCTGAGTGATATTGCTTTGTAAGTAAATACCACAACTTCTTTATCCATTTTTCACTTTCTGCGATGTTGAACTTGTACTGTAAACGAGGTTCTTGTAAACAGAGGCGTCCCAAACTTTGGGGTGGCTGTGTCTTTTTGATTTTAATTTCCCTAAGCTATAGGACCATAAGTGGAAGTGCCCTAGGCTCTGTTGCTTTGTTTTTTAGATGTTTCAGGAAACACCATACACTTCTCCCGAGTGTCTGTTGGCAATTTACATCCCGCCCATCAGCATAACAAGGCTCCCAGTTCTCCATGGCCTGTCCTGCCTTTCTGGATTTTACACTTTTTTCAGATGGCCCTTTTGACCGGGGCGAAGTGAGACTTCATTGTAGTGCAGATTTCCTTTGCAAGCTTGCTTGGTTGGCCAAAAAGGGCGTATGCGTTTTTTCCTGAATATATTCAGGAAAAAACGCATACGCCCTTTTTGGCCAAGTGCATCATTGTGGACGTTCTGCCTCTTTTCCTATGCTTTCAATGCAATTCCAGTCTACCTCCTGAAATCGGTTTCCTGCAATTCTGCCCCGCTTTCAAGTCCTCTTGGCAGCCTTACTTCAGTATATTTTTGGACGATAGCTGTCATTTATAACTCTGCAGGTTTGTGAATTACAGTGCCCCTGAGCTCCTTTCTTCAACTCGCTTTCTTTTGAGCTGGCCGCAACACCGCAGGATGGCTTCAGGCCCTAATGTGGTTCCGGAACGGCACGCTGAGCCTTTGGTTAGTTCCTCTTTCTGGTGGGAAATGAGAGTTAAATTTGCCCGTCCAGACACCTCCAGCTAGTCTCTCATTGGTTCTCGCTCTTCCTGTTCATCTTCCGCAGAAATTGCAAACTGGGCTAAACAGGAGGTTAAAGGCTGACTATCCAAGTGGGGAGAGTGTTAGTAAAGCGTCTGGAATGTTGCACCCGAGTACCAGGGGAGGAAAACTGAGACATATTTGAACACGTCTCCCGTTCACACGGTTGATCATACTCTGGGTTCCACATGCATGTTTTAGCTGAAGGAAGAATACCTTAAACCTGGGTAGTTGAAACCCGTGGAATGGGTACCGTGCAATATGACTTCAAAGGGTCTTCATTTGCTCACCGAACCTCTCCAATCCTATCACTGCTGCGTTTATGCCCCTGTACACACGCTTGATTCTCTTTTGGAGACATAGCAATCCATAGGTTTTAAGATACTTACTAGTAAGGTACATTCTTAGGCGTTTAATATGGGGTGTTGAGTCCATTTCGTTGAGCAAGGAGTAGCTCTTGTCTATTCCATATTTGGCTTAAGGAACTTTATCTGTGCTCATTTCAATCTCTGGTTTTATGCAGCACCCCAACTCACCTTTACTCTTAAGCAAGCATAAGTTGGTTTTCTAAATTTGAGACCCTGTTCTGTTCTGTAATTCAGTTCCTCTGTATACAAGTTTACATTCCGTGTATTAGTGATATCTTATGATGTTTCTTTTTCTGTGTGACTTATTTGAGTTTGAATCATCATACCTGAATCCACTCATTGTGCTGCTAAGGGCCTGATGACATACATTTCATTGCTGAGTGATATTGCTTTGTAAGTAAATACCACAACTTCTTTATCCATTTTTCACTTTCTGCGATGTTGAACTTGTACGGTAAACGAGGTTCTTGTAAACAGAGCCATTCCAAACTTCGGGGTGGCTGTGTCTTTTTTATTTTAATTTCCCTAAGCTATAGGACCATAAGTGGAAGTGCCCTAGGCTCTGTTGCTTTGTTTTTCAGATGTTTCAGGAAACACCATACACTTCTCCCGAGTGTCTGTTGGCAATTTACATCCCGCCCATCAGCATAACAAGGCTCCCAGTTCTTCATGGCCTGTCCTGCCTTTCTGGATTTTACACTTTTTTCAGATGGCCCTTTTGACCGGGGGGAAGTGAGACTTCATTGTAGTGCAGATTTCCTTTGCAAGCTTGCTTGGTTGGCCAAAAAGGGCGTATGCGTTTTTTCCTGAATATATTCAGGAAAAAACGCATACGCACTTTTTGGCCAAGTGCATCATTGTGGACGTTCTGCATCTTTTCCGAAGCTTTCAATGCAATTCCAGTCTACCTCCTGAAATCAGTTTCCTGCAATTCTGCCCCGCTTTCAAGTCCTCTTGGCAGCTTTACTTCAGTATATTTTTGGAAATAGCTGTCATTTATAACTCTGCAGGTTTGTGAATTACAGTGCCCCTGAGCTCCTTTCTTCAACTCGCTTTCTTGTGACCCGGCCGCAACACCGCAGGATGGCTTCAGGCCCTAATGTGGTTCCGGCATGGCACACTGAGCCTTTGGTTAATTCCGCTTCCTGGTGGGAAATGAGAGTTAAATTTGCCCGTCCAGACACCTCCAGCTAGTCTCTCATTGGTTCTCGCTATTCCTGTTCATCTTCCACAGAAATTGCAAACTGGGCCAAACAGGAGGTTAAAGGGACTGACTCTCCAAGTCGCGAGAGTGTTAGTAAAGCGTCTGGAATGTTGCACCCGAGTACCAGGGTACGAAAACTGAGACATATTTGAACACATCTCCCGATCACATGTTTGATCATACTCTAGGTTCCACATGCATGTTTTAGCTGAAGGAAGAATACCTTAAACCTGGGTAGTTGAAACCCGTGGAATGGGTACCATGCAATATGACTTCAAAGGGTCTTCATTTGCTCACCGAACCTCTCCAATCCTATCACTGCTGCGTTTATGCCCCTGTACACATGCTTGATTCTCTTTAAGAGACAGAGCAATCCATAGGTTTTAAGATACTTACTAGTCAGGTACATTTTTACGCGTTTAATATGCGGTGTTGAGTCCATTTCGTTGAGCAAGGAGTAGCTCTTGTCTATTCCATATTTGGCTTAAGGAACTTTATCTGTGCTCATTTCAATCTCTGGTTTTATGCAGCACCCCAACTCACCTTTCCCCTTAAGCAAGCATAAGTTGGTTTTCTAAATTTGAGACCCTGTTCTGTTCTGTAATTCAGTTCCTGTGTAGCCAAGTTTACATTCCGTGTATTACTGATATCTTATGATGTTTCTTCTTCTGTGTGACTTATTTCAGTTAGAATCATCATACCTGAATCCACTCATTGTGCTGCTACGGGCCTGATGACATAGATTTCACTGCTGAGTGATATTGCTTTGTAAGTAAATACCACAACATCTTTATCCATTTTTCACTTTCTGCGATGTTGAACTTGTACTGTAAACGAGGTTCTTGTAAACAGAGGCGTCCCAAACTTTGGGGTGGCTGTGTCTTTTTGATTTTAATTTCCCTAAGCTATAGGACCATAAGTGGAAGTGCCCTAGGCTCTGTTGCTTTGTTTTTTAGATGTTTCAGGAAACACCATACACTTCTCCCGAGTGTCTGTTGGCAGTTTACATCCCGCCCATCAGCATAACAAGGCTCCCAGTTCTCCATGGCCTGTCCTGCCTTTCTGGATTTTACACTTTTTTCAGATGGCCCTTTTGAATGGGGGAGAAGTGAGACTTCATTGTAGTGCAGATTTCCTTTGCAAGCTTGCTTGGTTGGCCAAAAAGGGCGTATGCGTTTTTTCCTGAATATATTCAGGAAAAAACGCATACGCCCTTTTTGGCCAAGTGCATCATTGTGGACGTTCTGCCTCTTTTCCTATGCTTTCAATGCAATTCCAGTCTACCTCCTGAAATCGGTTTCCTGCAATTCTGCCCCGCTTTCAAGTCCTCTTGGCAGCCTTACTTCAGTATATTTTTGGACGATAGCTGTCATTTATAACTCTGCAGGTTTGTGAATTACAGTGCCCCTGAGCTCCTTTCTTCAACTCGCTTTCTTTTGAGCTGGCCACAACACCGCAGGATGGCTTCAGGCCCTAATCTGGTTCCGGCACGGCACGCTGAGCCTTTGGTTAGTTCCTCTTCCTGGTGGGAAATGAGAGTTAAATTTGCCCGTCCAGACACCTCCAGCTAGTCTCTCATTGGTTCTCCCTATTCCTGTTCATCTTCCGCAGAAATTGCAAACTGGGCCAAACAGGAGGTTAAAGGCGCTGACTCTCCAAGTGGGGAGAGTGTTAGTAAAGCGTCTGGAATGTTGCACCCAAGTACCAGGGGAGGAAAATTGAGACATATTTGAACAGCTCTCCCATTCACACGGTTGATCATACTCTGGGTTCCACATGCATGTTTTAGCTGAAGGAAGAATACCTTAAACGTGGGTAGTTGAAACCCGTGGAATGGGTACCATGCAATATGACTTCAAAGGGTCTTCATTTGCTCACCGAACCTCTCCAATCCTATCACTGCTGCGTTTATGCCCCTGTACACACGCTTGATTCTCTTTTGGAGACATAGCAATCCATAGGTTTTAAGATACTTACTAGTAAGGTACATTCTTAGGCGTTTAATATGGGGTGTTGAGTCCATTTCGTTGAGCAAGGAGTAGCTCTTGTCTATTCCATATTTGGCTTAAGGAACTTTATCTGTGCTCATTTCAATCTCTGGTTTTATGCAGCACCCCAACTCACCTTTCCCCTTAAGCAAGCATAAGTTGGTTTTCTAAATTTGAGACCCTGTTCTGTTCTGTAATTTAGTTCCTGTGTAGCCAGTTTACATTCCGTGTATTAGTGATATCTTATGATGTTTCTTTTTCTGTGTGACATATTTCAGTTAGAATCATCGTACCTGAATCCACTCATTATGCTGCTACGGGCCTGATGACATAGATTTCATTGCTGAGTGATATTGCTTTGTAAGTAAATACCACAACTTCTTTATCCATTTTTCACTTTCTGCGATGTTGAACTTGTACTGTAAACGAGGTTCTTGTAAACAGAGGCGTCCCAAACTTTGGGGTGGCTGTGTCTTTTTGATTTTAATTTCCCTAAGCTATAGGACCATAAGTGGAAGTGCCCTAGGCTCTGTTGCTTTGTTTTTTAGATGTTTCAGGAAACACCATACACTTCTCCCGAGTGTCTGTTGGCAATTTACATCCCGCCCATCAGCATAACAAGGCTCCCAGTTCTCCATGGCCTGTCCTGCCTTTCTGGATTTTACACTTTTTTCAGATGGCCCTTTTGACCGGGGGGAAGTGAGACTTCATTGTAGTGCAGATTTCCTTTGCAAGCTTGCTTGGTTGGCCAAAAAGGGCGTATGCGTTTTTTCCTGAATATATTCAGGAAAAAACGCATACGCCCTTTTTGGCCAAGTGCATCATTGTGGACGTTCTGCCTCTTTTCCTATGCTTTCAATGCAATTCCAGTCTACCTCCTGAAATCGGTTTCCTGCAATTCTGTCCCGCTTTCAAGTCCTCTTGGCAGCCTTACTTCAGTATATTTTTGTACGATAGCTGTCATTTATAACTCTGTAGGTTTGTGAATTACAGTGCTCCTGAGCTCCTTTCTTCAACTCGCTTTCTTTTGAGCTGGCCGCAACACCGCAGGATGGCTTCAGGCCCTAATCTGGTTCCGGCACGGCACGCTGAGCCTTTGTTTAGTTCCTCTTCCTGGTGGGAAATGAGAGTTAAATTTGCCCGTCCAGACACCTCCAGCTAGTCTCTCATTGGTTCTCGCTCTTCCTGTTCATCTTCCGCAGAAATTGCAAACTGGGCCAAACAGGAGGTTAAAGGCGCTGACTCTCCAAGTGGGGAGAGTGTTAGTAAAGCGTCTGGAATGTTGCACACGAGTACCAGGGGAGGAAAACTGAGACATATTTGAACACATCTCCCGTTCACACGGTTGATCATACTCTGGGTTCCACATGCATGTTTTAGCTGAAAGAAGAATACCTTAAACCTGGAGAGTTGAGACCCGTGGAATGGGTACCATGCAATATGACTTCAAAGGGTCTTCATTTGCTCACCGAACCTCTCCAATCCTATCACTGCTGCGTTTATTCCCCTGTACACACGCTTGATTCTCTTTTGGAGACATAGAAATCCATAGGTTTTAAGATACTTACTAGTCAGGTACATTCTTAGGCGTTTAATATGGGGTGTTGAGTCCATTTCGTTGAGCAAGGAGTAGCTCTTGTCTATTCCATATTTGGCTGAAGGAACTTTATCTGTGCTCATTTCAATCTCTGGTTTTATGCAGCACCCCAACTCACCTTTCCCCTTAAGCAAGCATAAGTTGGTTTTCTAAATATGAGACCCTGTTGTGTTTTGGAATTCAGTTCCTGTGTAGCCAAGTTTACATTCCGTGTATTACTGATATCTTATGATGTTTCTTTTTCTGTGTGACTTATTTCAGTTAGAATCATCATACCTGAATCCACTCATTGTGCTGCTAAGGGCCTGATGAGATAGATTTCATTGCTGAGTGATATTGCTTTGTAAGTAAATACCACAACTTCTTTATCCATTTTTCACTTTCTGCGATGTTGAACTTGTACGGTAAACGAGGTTCTTGTAAACAGAGGCGTCCCAAACTTTGGGGTGGCTGTGTCTTTTTGATTTTAATTTCCCTAAGCTATAGGACCATAAGTGGAAGTGCCCTAGGCTCTGTTGCTTTGTTTTTTAGATGTTTCAGGAAACACCATACACTTCTCCCGAGTGTCTGTTGGCAATTTACATCCCGCCATTCAGCATAACAAGGCTCCCAGTTCTCCATGGCCTGTCCTGCCTTTCTGGATTTTACACTTTTTTCAGATGGCCCTTTTGACCGGGGGGAAGTGAGACTTCATTGTAGTGCAGATTTCCTTTGCAAGCTTGCTTGGTTGGCCAAAAAGGGCGTATGCGTTTTTTCTTGAATATATTCAGGAAAAAACGCATACGCCCTTTTTGGCCAAGTGCATCATTGTGGACGTTCTGCCTCTTTTCCTATGCTTTCAATGCAATTCCAGTCTACCTCCTGAAATCGGTTTCCTGCAATTCTGCCCCGCTGCCAAGTCCTCTTGGCAGCCTTACTTCAGTATATTTTTGGACGATAGCTGTCATTTATAACTCTGCAGGTTTGTGAATTACAGTGCCCCTGAGCTCCTTTCTTCAACTCGCTTTCTTGTGACCTGGCCGCAACACCGCAGGATGGCTTCAGGCCCTAATCTGGTTCCGGCACGGCACGCTGAGCCTTTGGTTAATTCCTCTTCCTGGTGGGAAATGAGAGTTAAATTTGCCCGTCCAGACACCTCCAGCTAGTCTCTCATTGGTTCTCGCTCTTCCTGTTCATCTTCCGCAGAAATTGCAAACTGGGCCAAACAGGAGGTTAAAGGGACTGACTCTCCAAGTCGGGAGAGTGTTAGTAAAGCGTCTGGAATGTTGCACCCGAGTACCAGGGTACGAAAACTGAGACATATTTGAACACGTCTCCCGATCACATGGTTGATCATACTCTAGGTTCCACATGCATGTTTTAGCTGAAGGAAGAATACCTTAAACGTGGGTAGTTGAAACCCGTGGAATGGGTACCATGCAATATGACTTCAAAGGGTCTTCATTTGCTCACCGAACCTCTCCAATCCTATCACTGCTGCGTTTATGCCCCTGTACACACGCTTGATTCTCTTTTGGAGACATAGCAATCCATAGGTTTTAAGATACTTACTAGTAAGGTACATTCTTTGGCATTTAATATGGGGTGTTGAGTCCATTTCGTTGAGCAAGGAGTAGCTCTTGTCTATTCCATATTTGGCTTAAGGAACTTTATCTGTGCTCATTTCAATCTCTGGTTTTATGCAGCACCCCAACTCACCTTTCCCCTTAAGCAAGCATAAGTTCGTTTTCTAAATTTGAGACCCTGTTCTGTTCTGTAATTCAGTTCCTGTGTAGCCCAGTTTACATTCCGTGTATTAGTGATATCTTATGATGTTTCTTTTTCTGTGTGACTTATTTCAGTTAGAATCATCGTACCTGAATCCACTCATTGTGCTGCTAAGGGCCTGATGACATAGATTTCATTGCTGAGTGATATTGCTTTGTAAGTAAATACCACAACTTCTTTATCCATTTTTCACTTTCTGCGATGTTGAACTTGTACGGTAAACGAGGTTCTTGTAAACAGAGGCGTCCCAAACTTTGGGGTGGCTGTGTCTTTTTGATTTTAATTTCCCTAAGCTATAGGACCATAAGTGGAAGTGCCCTAGGCTCTGTTGCTTTGTTTTTTAGATGTTTCAGGAAACACCATACACTTCTCCCGAGTGGCTGTTGGCAATTTACATCCCGCCCATCAGCATAACAAGGCTCCCAGTTCTCCATGGCCTGTCCTGCCTTTCTGGATTTTACACTTTTTGCAGATGGCCCTTTTGACCGGGGGGAAGTGAGACTTCATTGTAGTGCAGATTTCCTTTGCAAGCTTGCTTGGTTGGCCAAAAAGGGCGTATGCGTTTTTTCCTGAATATATTCAGGAAAAAACGCATACGCCCTTTTTGGCCAAGTGCATCATTGTGGACGTTCTGCCTCTTTTCCTATGCTTTCAATGCAATTCCAGTCTACCTCCTGAAAGCGGTTTCCTGCAATTCTGCCCCGCTTTCAAGTCCTCTTGGCAGCCTTACTTCAGTATATTTTTGGACGATAGCTGTTATTTATAACTCTGCAGGTTTGTGAATTACAGTGCCCCTGAGCTCCTTTCTTCAACTCGCTTTCTTTTGAGCTGGCCGCAACACCACAGGATGGCTTCAGGCCCTAATCTGGTTCCGGCACGGCACGCTGAGCCTTTGGTTAGTTCCTCTTCCTGGTGGGAAATGAGAGTTAAATTTGCCCGTCCAGACACCTCCAGCTAGTCTCTCATTGGTTCTCCCTATTCCTGTTCATCTTCCGCAGAAATTGCAAACTGGGCCAAACAGGAGGTTAAAGGCGCTGACTCTCCAAGTGGGGAGAGTGTTAGTAAAGCGTCTGGAATGTTGCACCCGAGTACCAGGGGAGGAAAACTGAGACATATTTGAACACGTCTCCCGTTCACACGGTGGATCATACTCTGGGTTCCACATGCATGTTTTAGCTGAAGGAAGAATACCTTAAACCTGGAGAGTTGAGACCCGTGAAATGGGTACCATGCAATATGACTTCAAAGGGTCTTCATTTGCTCACCGAACCTCTCCAATCCTATCACTGCTGCGTTTATGCCCCTGTACACACGTTTGATTCTCTTTTGGAGACATAGCAATCCATAGGTTTTAAGATACTTACTAGTCAGGTACATTCTTAGGCGTTTAATATGGGGTGTTGAGTCCATTTCGTTGAGCAAGGAGTAGCTCTTGTCTATTCCATATTTGGCTTAAGGAACTTTATCTGTGCTCATTTCAATCTCTGGTTTTATGCAGCACCCCAACTCACCTTTACCCTTAAACAAGCATAAGTTGGTTTTCTAAATTTGAGACCCTGTTGTGTTTTGGAATTCAGTTCCTGTGTAGCCAAGTTTACATTCCGTGTATTAGTGATATCTTATGATGTTTCTTTTTCTGTGTGATTTATTTCAGTTAGAATCATCGTACCTGAATCCACTCATTATGCTGCTACGGGCCTGAAGACATAGATTTCATTGCTGAGTGATACTGCATTGTACGTAAGTACCACAAGTTCTTTATGCATTTTTCACTTTCTGTGATATTGAACTTGTACGGTAAACGAGGTTCTTGTAAACAGAGGCGTCCCAAACTTTGGGGTGGCTGTGTCTTTTTGATTTTAATTTCCCTAAGCTATAGGACCGTAAGTGGAAGTGCCCTAGGCTCTGTTGCTTTGTTTCTTAGATGTTTCAGGAAACACCATACACTTCTCCCGAGTGTCTGTTGGCAATTTACATCCCGCCCATCAGCATAACAAGGCTCCCAGTTCTCCATGGCCTGTCCTGCCTTTCTGGATTTTACACTTTTTTCAGATGGCCCTTTTGACCGGGGGGAAGTGAGACTTCATTGTAGTGCAGATTTCCTTTGCAAGCTTGCTTGGTTGGCCAAAAAGGGCGTATGCGTTTTTTCTTGAATATATTCAGGAAAAAACGCATACGCCCTTTTTGGCCAAGTGCATCATTGTGGACGTTCTGCCTCTTTTCCTATGCTTTCAATGCAATTCCAGTCTACCTCCTGAAATCGGTTTCCTGCAATTCTGCCCCGCTGCCAAGTCCTCTTGGCAGCCTTACTTCAGTATATTTTTGGACGATAGCTGTCATTTATAACTCTGCAGGTTTGTGAATTACAGTGCCCCTGAGCTCCTTTCTTCAACTCGCTTTCTTGTGACCTGGCCGCAACACCGCAGGATGGCTTCAGGCCCTAATCTGGTTCCGGCACGGCACGCTGAGCCTTTGGTTAATTCCTCTTCCTGGTGGGAAATGAGAGTTAAATTTGCCCGTCCAGACACCTCCAGCTAGTCTCTCATTGGTTCTCGCTCTTCCTGTTCATCTTCCGCAGAAATTGCAAACTGGGCCAAACAGGAGGTTAAAGGGACTGACTCTCCAAGTCGGGAGAGTGTTAGTAAAGCGTCTGGAATGTTGCACCCGAGTACCAGGGTACGAAAACTGAGACATATTTGAACACGTCTCCCGATCACATGGTTGATCATACTCTAGGTTCCACATGCATGTTTTAGCTGAAGGAAGAATACCTTAAACGTGGGTAGTTGAAACCCGTGGAATGGGTACCATGCAATATGACTTCAAAGGGTCTTCATTTGCTCACCGAACCTCTCCAATCCTATCACTGCTGCGTTTATGCCCCTGTACACACGCTTGATTCTCTTTTGGAGACATAGCAATCCATAGGTTTTAAGATACTTACTAGTAAGGTACATTCTTAGGCGTTTAATATGGGGTGTTGAGTCCATTTCGTTGAGCAAGGAGTAGCTCTTGTCTATTCCATATTTGGCTTAAGGAACTTTATCTGTGCTCATTTCAATCTCTGGTTTTATGCAGCACCCCAACTCACCTTTCCCCTTAAGCAAGCATAAGTTGGTTTTCTAAATTTGAGACCCTGTTGTGTTTTGGAATTCAGTTCCTGTGTAGCCCAGTTTACATTCCGTGTATTAGTGATATCTTATGATGTTTCTTTTTCTGTGTGACTTATTTCAGTTAGAATCATCGTACCTGAATCCACTCATTAGGCTGCTACGGGCCTGATGACATAGATTTCATTGCTGAGTGATATTGCTTTGTAAGTAAATACCACAACTTCTTTATCCATTTTTCACTTTCTGCGATGTTGAACTTGTACGGTAAAAGGGTTCTTGTAAACAGAGCCATTCCAAACTTCGGGGTGGCTGTGTCTTTTTGATTTTAATTTCCCTAAGCTATAGGACCATAAGTGGAAGTGCCCTAGGCTCTGTTGCTTTGTTTTTCAGATGTTTCAGGAAACACCATACACTTCTCCCGAGTGTCTGTTGGCAATTTACATCCCGCCCATCAGCATAACAAGGCTCCCAGTTCTCCATGGCCTGTCCTGCCTTTCTGGATTTTACACTTTTTTCAGATGGCCCTTTTGACTGGGGGGAAGTGAGACTTCATTGTAGTGCAGATTTCCTTTGCAAGTTTCCTTGGTTGGCCAAAAAGGGCGTATGCGTTTTTTCCTGAATATATTCAGGAAAAAACGCATACGCCCTTTTTGGCCAAGTGCATCATTGTGGACGTTCTGCATCTTTTCCGAAGCTTTCAATGCAATTCCAGTCTACCTCCTGAAATCAGTTTCCTGCAATTCTGCCCCGCTTTCAAGTCCTCTTGGCAGCTTTACTTCAGTATATTTTTGGAAATAGCTGTCATTTATAACTCTGCAGGTTTGTGAATTACAGTGCCCCTGAGCTCCTTTCTTCAACTCGCTTTCTTGTGACCTGGCCGCAACACCGCAGGATGGCTTCAGGCCCTAATGTGGTTCCGGCATGGCACGCTGAGCCTTTGGTTAATTCCGCTTCCTGGTGGGAAATGAGAGTTAAATTTGCCCGTCCAGACACCTCCAGCTAGTCTCTCATTGGTTCTCGCTCTTCCTGTTCAACTTCCGCAGAAATTGCAAACTGGGCCAAACAGGAGGTTAAAGGGACTGACTCTCCAAGTCGCGAGAGTGTTAGTAAAGCGTCTGGAATGTTGCACCCGAGTACCAGGGTACGAAAACTGAGACATATTTGAACACATCTCCCGATCACATGTTTGATCATACTCTAGGTTCCACATGCATGTTTTAGCTGAAGGAAGAATACCTTAAACCTGGGTAGTTGAAACCCGTGGAATGGGTACCATGCAATATGACTTCAAAGGGTCTTCATTTGCTCACCGAACCTCTCCAATCCTATCACTGCTGCGTTTATGCCCCTGTACACATGCTTGATTCTCTTTAAGAGACATAGCAATCCATAGGTTTTAAGATAGTTATTAGTCAGGTACATTCTTAGGCGTTTAATATGGGGTGTTGAGTCCATTTCGTTGAGCAAGGAGTAGCTCTTGTCTATTCCATATTTGGCTTAAGGAACTTTATCTGTGCTCATTTCAATCTCTGGTTTTATGCAGCACCCCAACTCACCTTTCCCCTTAAGCAAGCATAAGTTGGTTTTCTAAATTTGAGACCCTGTTCTGTTCTGTAATTCAGTTCCTGTGTAGCCCAGTTTACATTGCGTGTATTAGTGATATCTTATGATGTTTCTTTTTCTGTGTGACTTATTTCAGTTAGAATCATCGTACCTGAATCCACTCATTATGCTGCTACGGGCCTGATGACATAGATTTCATTGCTGAGTGATATTGCTTTGTAAGTAAATACCACAACTTCTTTATCCATTTTTCACTTTCTGCGATGTTGAACTTGTACTGTAAACGAGGTTCTTGTAAACAGAGGCGTCCCAAACTTTGGGGTGGCTGTGTCTTTTTGATTTTAATTTCCCTAAGCTATAGGACCATAAGTGGAAGTGCCCTAGGCTCTGTTGCTTTGTTTTTTAGATGTTTCAGGAAACACCATACACTTCTCCCGAGTGTCTGTTGGCAATTTACATCCCGCCCATCAGCATAACAAGGCTCCCAGTTCTCCATGGCCTGTCCTGCCTTTCTGGATTTTACACTTTTTTCAGATGGCCCTTTTGACCGGGGGGAAGTGAGACTTCATTGTAGTGCAGATTTCCTTTGCAAGCTTGCTTGGTTGGCCAAAAAGGGCGTATGCGTTTTTTCCTGAATATATTCAGGAAAAAACGCATACGCCCTTTTTGGCCAAGTGCATCATTGTGGACGTTCTGCCTCTTTTCCTATGCTTTCAATGCAATTCCAGTCTACCTCCTGAAATCGGTTTCCTGCAATTCTGCCCCGCATTCAAGTCCTCTTGGCAGCCTTACTTCAGTATATTTTTGGATGATAGCTGTCATTTATAACTCTGCAGGTTTGTGAATTACAGTGCCCCTGAGCTCCTTTCTTCAACTCGCTTTCTTGTGAGCTGGCCGCAACACCGCAGGATGGCTTCAGGCCCTAATCTGGTTCCGGCACGGGACGCTGAGCCTTTGGTTAGTTCCTCTTTCTGGTGGGAAATGAGAGTTAAATTTGCCCGTCCAGACACCTCCAGCTAGTCTCTCATTGGTTCTCGCTCTTCCTGTTCATCTTCCGCAGAAATTGCAAACTGGGCCAAACAGGAGGTTAAAGGGACTGACTCTCCAAGTCGGGAGAGTGTTAGTAAAGCGTCTGGAATGTTGCACCCGAGTACCAGGGTACGAAAACTGAGACATATTTGAACACGTCTCCCGATCACATGGTTGATCATACTCTAGGTTCCACATGCATGTTTTAGCTGAAGGAAGAATACCTTAAACGTGGGTAGTTGAAACCCGTGGAATGGGTACCATGCAATATGACTTCAAAGGGTCTTCATTTGCTCACCAAACCTCTCCAATCCTATCACTGCTGCGTTTATGCCCCTGTACACATGCTTGATTCTCTTTTGGAGACATAGCAATCCATAGGTTTTAAGATACTTACTAGTAAGGTACATTCTTAGGCGTTTAATATGGGGTGTTGAGTCCATTTCGTTGAGCAAGGAGTAGCTCTTGTCTATTCCATATTTGGCTTAAGGAACTTTATCTGTGCTCATTTCAATCTCTGGTTTTATGCAGCACCCCAACTCACCTTTCCCCTTAAGCAAGCATAAGTTGGTTTTCTAAATTTGAGACCCTGTTCTGTTCTGTAATTCAGTTCCTGTGTAGCCCAGTTTACATTCCGTGTATTAGTGATATCTTATGATGTTTCATTTTCTGTGTGACTTATTTCAGTTAGAATCATCGTACCTGAATCCACTCATTATGCTGCTACGGGCCTGATGACATAGATTTCATTGCTGAGTGATATTGCTTTGTAAGTAAATATCACAAGTTCTTTGTCCATTTTTCACTTTCTGCGATGTTGAACTTGTACTGTAAACGAGGTTCTTGTAAACAGAGGCGTCCCAAACTTTGGGGTGGCTGTGTCTTTTTGATTTTAATTTCCCTAAGCTATAGGACCATAAGTGGAAGTGCCCTAGGCTCTGTTGCTTTGTTTTTTAGATGTTTCAGGAAACACCATACACTTCTCCCGAGTGTCTGTTGGCAATTTACATCCCGCCCATCAGCATAACAAGGCTCCCAGTTCTCCATGGCCTGTCCTGCCTTTCTGGATTTTACACTTTTTTCAGATGGCCCTTTTGACCGGGGGGGAGTGAGACTTCATTGTAGTGCAGATTTCCTTTGCAAGTTTGCTTGGTTGGCCAAAAAGGGCGTATGCGTTTTTTCCTGAATATATTCAGGAAAAAACGCATACGCCCTTTTTGGCCAAGTGCATCATTGTGGACGTTCTGCCTCTTTTCCTATGCTTTCAATGCAATTCCAGTCTACCTCCTGAAATCGGTTTCCTGCAATTCTTCCCCGCTTTCAAGTCCTCTTGGCAGCCTTACTTCAGTATATTTTTGGACGATAGCTGTCATTTATAACTCTGCAGGTTTGTGAATTACAGTGCCCCTGAGCTCCTTTCTTCAACTCGCTTTCTTGTGACCTGGCCGCAACACCGCAGGATGGCTTCAGGCCCTAATCTGGTTCCGGCACGGCACGCTGAGCCTTTGGTTAATTCCTCTTCCTGGTGGGAAATGAGAGTTAAATTTGCCCGTCCAGACACCTCCAGCTAGTCTCTCATTGGTTCTCGCTCTTCCTGTTCATCTTCCGCAGAAATTGCAAACTGGGCCGAACAGGAGGTTAAAGGGACTGACTCTCCAAGTCGGGAGAGTGTTAGTAAAGCGTCTGGAATGTTGCACCCGAGTACCAGGGTACGAAAACTGAGACATATTTGAACACGTCTCCCGATCACATGGTTGATCATACTCTAGGTTCCACATGCATGTTTTAGCTGAAGGAAGAATACCTTAAAACTGGGTAGTTGAAACCCGTGGAATGGGTACCATGCAATATGACTTCAAAGGGTCTTCATTTGCTCACCGAACCTCTCCAATCCTATCACTGCTGCGTTTATGCCCCTGTACACACGCTTGATTCTCTTTTGGAGACATAGCAATCCATAGGTTTTAAGATACTTACTAGTAAGGTACATTCTTAGGCGTTTAATATGGGGTGTTGAGTCCATTTCGTTGAGCAAGGAGTAGCTCTTGTCTATTCCATATTTGGCTTAAGGAACTTTATCTGTGCTCATTTCAATCTCTGGTTTTATGCAGCACCCCAACTCACCTTTCCCCTTAAGCAAGCATAAGTTGGTTTTCTAAATTTGAGACCCTGTTCTGTTCTGTAATTCAGTTCCTGTGTAGCCCAGTTTACATTCCGTGTATTAGTGATATCTTATGATGTTTCTTTTTCTGTGTGACTTATTTCAGTTAGAATCATCATACCTGAATCCACTCATTGTGCTGCTACGGGCCTGATGACATAGATTTCATTGCTGAGTGATATTGCTTTGTAAGTAAATACCACAACTTCTTTATCCATTTTTCACTTTCTGCGATGTTGAACTTGTACGGTAAACGAGGTTCTTGTAAACAGAGCCATTCCAAACTTCGGGGTGGCTGTGTCTTTTTTATTTTAATTTCCCTAAGCTATAGGACCATAAGTGGAAGTGCCCTAGGCTCTGTTGCTTTGTTTTTCAGATGTTTCAGGAAACACCATACACTTCTCCCGAGTGTCTGTTGGCAATTTACATCCCGCCCATCAGCATAACAAGGCTCCCAGTTCTCCATGGCCTGTCCTGCCTTTCTGGATTTTACACTTTTTTCAGATGGCCCTTTTGACCGGGGGGAAGTGAGACTTCATTGTAGTGCAGATTTCCTTTGCAAGCTTGCTTGGTTGGCCAAAAAGGGCGTATGCGTTTTTTCCTGAATATATTCAGGAAAAAACGCATACGCCCTTTTTGGCCAAGTGCATCATTGTGGACGTTCTGCATCTTTTCCGAAGCTTTCAATGCAATTCCAGTCTACCTCCAGAAATCAGTTTCCTGCAATTCTGCCCCGCTTTCAAGTCCTCTTGGCAGCTTTACTTCAGTATATTTTTGGAAATAGCTGTCATTTATAACTCTGCAGGTTTGTGAATTACAGTGCCCCTGAGCTCCTTTCTTCAACTCGCTTTCTTTTGAGCTGGCCGCAACACCGCAGGATGGCTTCAGGCCCTAATCTGGTTCCGGCACGGCACGCTGAGCCTTTGGTTAGTTCCTCTTCCTGGTGGGAAATGAGAGTTAAATTTGCCCGTCCAGACACCTCCAGCTAGTCTCTCATTGGTTCTCCCTATTCCTGTTCATCTTCCGCAGAAATTGCAAACTGGGCCAAACAGGAGGTTAAAGGCGTTGACTCTCCAAGTGGGGAGAGTGTTAGTAAAGCGTCTGGAATGTTGCACCCGAGTACCAGGGTACGAAAACTGTGACATATTTGAACACATCTCCCGATCACATGTTTGATCATGCTCTAGGTTCCACATGCATGTTTTAGCTGAAGGAAGAATACCTTAAACCTGGGTAGTTGAAACCCGTGGAATGGGTACCATGCAATATGACTTCAAAGGGTCTTCATTTGCTCACCGAACCTCTCCAATCCTATCACTGCTGCGTTTATGCCCCTGTACACATGCTTGATTCTCTTTAAGAGACATAGCAATCCATAGGTTTTAAGATAGTTATTAGTCAGGTACATTCTTAGGCGTTTAATATGGGGTGTTGAGTCCATTTCGTTGAGCAAGGAGTAGCTCTTGTCTATTCCATATTTGGCTTAAGGAACTTTATCTGTGCTCATTTCAATCTCTGGTTTTATGCAGCACCCCAACTCACCTTTCCCCTTAAGCAAGCATAAGTTGGTTTTCTAAATTTGAGACCCTGTTCTGTTCTGTAATTCAGTTCCTTTGTAGCCCAGTTTACATTCCGTGTATTAGTGATATCTTATGATGTTTCTTTTTCTGTGTGACTTATTTCAGTTAGAATCATCATACCTGAATCCACTCATTATGCTGCTACGGGCCTGATGACATAGATTTCATTGCTGAGTGATATTGCTTTGTAAGTAAATACCACAACTTCTTTATCCATTTTTCACTTTCTGCGATGTTGAACTTGTACTGTAAACGAGGTTCTTGTAAACAGAGGCGTCCCAAACTTTGGGGTGGCTGTGTCTTTTTGATTTTAATTTCCCTAAGCTATAGGACCATAAGTGGAAGTGCCCTAGGCTCTGTTGCTTTGTTTTTTAGATGTTTCAGGAAACACCATACACTTCTCCCGAGTGTCTGTTGGCAATTTACATCCCGCCCATCAGCATAACAAGGCTCCCAGTTCTCCATGGCCTGTCCTGCCTTTCTGGATTTTACACTTTTTTCGGATGGCCCTTTTGACCGTGGGGAAGTGAGACTTCATTGTAGTGCAGATTTCCTTTGCAAGCTTGCTTGGTTGGCCAAAAAGGGCGTATGCGTTTTTTCCTGAATATATTCAGGAAAAAACACATACGCCCTTTTTGGCCAAGTGCATCATTGTGGACGTTCTGCCTCTTTTCCTATGCTTTCAATGCAATTCCAGTCTACCTCCTGAAATCGGTTTCCTGCAATTCTGCCCCGCATTCAAGTCCTCTTGGCAGCCTTACTTCAGTATATTTTTGGATGATAGCTGTCATTTATAACTCTGCAGGTTTGTGAATTACAGTGCCCCTGAGCTCCTTTCTTCAACTCGCTTTCTTGTGAGCTGGCCGCAACACCGCAGGATGGCTTCAGGCCCTAATCTGGTTCCGGCACGGGACGCTGAGCCTTTGGTTAGTTCCTCTTTCTGGTGGGAAATGAGAGTTAAATTTGCCCGTCCAGACACCTCCAGCTAGTCTCTCATTGGTTCTCGCTCTTCCTGTTCATCTTCCGCAGAAATTGCAAACTGGGCCAAACAGGAGGTTAAAGGGACTGACTCTCCAAGTCGGGAGAGTGTTAGTAAAGCGTCTGGAATGTTGCACCCGAGTACCAGGGTACGAAAACTGAGACATATTTGAACACGTCTCCCGATCACATGGTTGATCATACTCTGGGTTCCACATGCATGTTTTAGCTGAAGGAAGAATACCTTAAACGTGGGTAGTTGAAACCCGTGGAATGGGTACCATGCAATATGACTTCAAAGGGTCTTCATTTGCTCACCAAACCTCTCCAATCCTATCACTGCTGCGTTTATGCCCCTGTACACATGCTTGATTCTCTTTTGGAGACATAGCAATCCATAGGTTTTAAGATACTTACTAGTAAGGTACATTCTTAGGCGTTTAATATGGGGTGTTGAGTCCATTTCGTTGAGCAAGGAGTAGCTCTTGTCTATTCCATATTTGGCTTAAGGAACTTTATCTGTGCTCATTTCAATCTCTGGTTTTATGCAGCACCCCAACTCACCTTTCCCCTTAAGCAAGCATAAGTTGGTTTTCTAAATTTGAGACCCTGTTCTGTTCTGTAATTCAGTTCCTGTGTAGCCCAGTTTACATTCCGTGTATTAGTGATATCTTATGATGTTTCATTTTCTGTGTGACTTATTTCAGTTAGAATCATCGTACCTGAATCCACTCATTATGCTGCTACGGGCCTGATGACATAGATTTCATTGCTGAGTGATATTGCTTTGTAAGTAAATATCACAAGTTCTTTATCCATTTTTCACTTTCTGCGATGTTGAACTTGTACTGTAAACGAGGTTCTTGTAAAAAGAGGCGTCCCAAACTTTGGGGTGGCTGTGTCTTTTTGATTTTAATTTCCCTAAGCTATAGGACCATAAGTGGAAGTGCCCTAGGCTCTGTTGCTTTGTTTTTTAGATGTTTCAGGAAACACCATACACTTCTCCCGAGTGTCTGTTGGCAATTTACATCCCGCCCATCAGCATAACAAGGCTCCCAGTTCTCCATGGCCTGTCCTGCCTTTCTGGATTTTACACTTTTTTCAGATGGCCCTTTTGACCGGGGGGAAGTGAGACTTCATTGTAGTGCAGATTTCCTTTGCAAGTTTGCTTGGTTGGCCAAAAAGGGCGTATGCGTTTTTTCCTGAATATATTCAGGAAAAAACGCATACGCCCTTTTTGGCCAAGTGCATCATTGTGGACGTTCTGCCTCTTTTCCTATGCTTTCAATGCAATTCCAGTCTACCTCCTGAAATCGGTTTCCTGCAATTCTTCCCCGCTTTCAAGTCCTCTTGGCAGCCTTACTTCAGTATATTTTTGGACGATAGCTGTCATTTATAACTCTGCAGGTTTGTGAATTACAGTGCCCCTGAGCTCCTTTCTTCAACTCACTTTCTTGTGACCTGGCCGCAACACCGCAGGATGGCTTCAGGCCCTAATCTGGTTCCGGCACGGCACGCTGAGCCTTTGGTTAATTCCTCTTCCTGGTGGGAAACGAGAGTTAAATTTGCCCGTCCAGACACCTCCAGCTAGTCTCTCATTGGTTCTCGCTCTTCCTGTTCATCTTCCGCAGAAATTGCAAACTGGGCCGAACAGGAGGTTAAAGGGACTGACTCTCCAAGTCGGGAGAGTGTTAGTAAAGCGTCTGGAATGTTGCACCCGAGTACCAGGGTACGAAAACTGAGACATATTTGAACACGTCTCCCGATCACATGGTTGATCATACTCTAGGTTCCACATGCATGTTTTAGCTGAAGGAAGAATACCTTAAACCTGGGTAGTTGAAACCCGTGGAATGGGTACCATGCAATATGACTTCAAAGGGTCTTCATTTGCTCACCGAACCTCTCCAATCCTATCACTGCTGCGTTTATGCCCCTGTACACACGCTTGATTCTCTTTTGGAGACATAGCAATCCATAGGTTTTAAGATACTTACTAGTAAGGTACATTCTTAGGCGTTTAATATGGGGTGTTGAGTCCATTTCGTTGAGCAAGGAATAGCTCTTGTCTATTCCATATTTGGCTTAAGGAACTTTATCTGTGCTCATTTCAATCTCTGGTTTTATGCAGCACCCCAACTCACCTTTCCCCTTAAGCAAGCATAAGTTGGTTTTCTAAATTTGAGACCCTGTTCTGTTCTGTAATTCAGTTCCTGTGTAGCCCAGTTTACATTCCGTGTATTAGTGATATCTTATGATGTTTCTTTTTCTGTGTGACTTATTTCAGTTAGAATCATCATACCTGAATCCACTCATTGTGCTGCTACGGGCCTGATGACATAGATTTCATTGCTGAGTGATATTGCTTTGTAAGTAAATACCACAACTTCTTTATCCATTTTTCACTTTCTGCGATGTTGAACTTGTACGGTAAACGAGGTTCTTGTAAACAGAGCCATTCCAAACTTCGGGGTGGCTGTGTCTTTTTTATTTTAATTTCCCTAAGCTATAGGACCATAAGTGGAAGTGCCCTAGGCTCTGTTGCTTTGTTTTTCAGATGTTTCAGGAAACACCATACACTTCTCCCGAGTGTCTGTTGGCAATTTACATCCCGCCCATCAGCATAACAAGGCTCCCAGTTCTCCATGGCCTGTCCTGCCTTTCTGGATTTTACACTTTTTTCAGATGGCCCTTTTGACCGGGGGGAAGTGAGACTTCATTGTAGTGCAGATTTCCTTTGCAAGCTTGCTTGGTTGGCCAAAAAGGGCGTATGCGTTTTTTCCTGAATATATTCAGGAAAAAACGCATACGCCCTTTTTGGCCAAGTGCATCATTGTGGACGTTCTGCATCTTTTCCGAAGCTTTCAATGCAATTCCAGTCTACCTCCAGAAATCAGTTTCCTGCAATTCTGCCCCGCTTTCAAGTCCTCTTGGCAGCTTTACTTCAGTATATTTTTGGAAATAGCTGTCATTTATAACTCTGCAGGTTTGTGAATTACAGTGCCCCTGAGCTCCTTTCTTCAACTCGCTTTCTGGTGAGCTGGCCGCAACACCGCAGGATGGCTTCAGGCCCTAATCTGGTTCCGGCACGGCACGCTGAGCCTTTGGTTAGTTCCTCTTCCTGGTGGGAAATGAGAGTTAAATTTGTCCGTCCAGACACCTCCATCTAGTCTCTCATTGGTTCTCCCTATTCCTGTTCATCTTCCGCAGAAATTGCAAACTGGGCCAAACAGGAGGTTAAAGGCGCTGACTCTCCAAGTGGGGAGAGTGTTAGTAAAGCGTCTGGAATGTTGCACCCGAGTACCAGGGTACGAAAACTGTGACATATTTGAACACATCTCCCGATCACATGTTTGATCATGCTCTAGGTTCCACATGCATGTTTTAGCTGAAGGAAGAATACCTTAAACCTGGGTAGTTGAAACCCGTGGAATGGGTACCATGCAATATGACTTCAAAGGGTCTTCATTTGCTCACCGAACCTCTCCAATCCTATCACTGCTGCGTTTATGCCCCTGTACACATGCTTGATTCTCTTTAAGAGACAGAGCAATCCATAGGTTTTAAGATACTTACTAGTCAGGTACATTCTTAGGCGTTTAATATGCGGTGTTGAGTCCATTTCGTTGAGCAAGGAGTAGCTCTTGTCTATTCCATATTTGGCTTAAGGAACTTTATCTGTGCTCATTTCAATCTCTGGTTTTATGCAGCACCCCAACTCACCTTTCCCCTTAAGCAAGCATAAGTTGGTTTTCTAAATTTGAGACCCTGTTCTGTTCTGTAATTCAGTTCCTGTGTAGCCCAGTTTACATTCCGTGTATTAGTGATATCTTATGATGTTTCTTTTCCTGTGTGACTTATTTCAGTTAGAATCATCGTACCTGAATCCACTCATTATGCTGCTACGGGCCTGATGACATAGATTTCATTGCTGAGTGATATTGCTTTGTAAGTAAATACCACAACTTCTTTATCCATTTTTCACTTTCTGCGATGTTGAACTTGTACTGTAAACGAGGTTCTTGTAAACAGAGGCGTCCCAAACTTTGGGGTGGCTGTGTCATTTTGATTTTAATTTCCCTAAGCTATAGGACCGTAAGTGGAAGTGCCCTAGGCTCTGTTGCTTTGTTTTTTAGATGTTTCAGGAAACACCATACACTTCTCCCGAGTGTCTGTTGGCAATTTACATCCCGCCCATCAGCATAACAAGGCTCCCAGTTCTCCATGGCCTGTCCTGCCTTTCTGGATTTTACACTTTTTTCAGATGGCCCTTTTGACCGGGGGGAAGTGAGACTTCATTGTAGTGCAGATTTCCTTTGCAAGCTTGCTTGGTTGGCCAAAAAGGGCGTATGCGTTTTTTCCTGAATATATTCAGGAAAAAACGCATACGCCCTTTTTGGCCAAGTGCATCATTGTGGACGTTCTGCCTCTTTTCCTATACTTTCAATGCAATTCCAGTCTACCTCCTGAAATCGGTTTCCTGCAATTCTGCCCCGCTTTCAAGTCCTCTTGGCAGCCTTACTTCAGTATATTTTTGGACGATAGCTGTCATTTATAACTCTGCAGGTTTGTGAATTACAGTGCCCCTGAGCTCCTTTCTTCAACTCGCTTTCTTTTGAGCTGGCCGCAACACCGCAGGATGGCTTCAGGCCCTAATCTGGTTCCGGCACGGCACGCTGAGCCTTTGGTTAGTTCCTCTTCCTGGTGGGAAATGAGAGTTAAATTTGCCCGTCCAGACACCTCCAGCTAGTCTCTCATTGGTTCTCGCTCTTCCTGTTCATCTTCCGCAGAAATTGCAAACTGGGCCAAACAGGAGGTTAAAGGCTGACTATCCAAGTGGGGAGAGTGTTAGTAAAGCGTCTGGAATGTTGCACCCGAGTACCAGGGGAGGAAAACTGAGACATATTTGAACACGTCTCCCGTTCACACGGTTGATCATACTCTGGGTTCCACATGCATGTTTTAGCTGAAGGAAGAATACCTTAAACCTGGGTAGTTGAAACCCGTGGAATGGGTACCATGCAATATGACTTCAAAGGGTCTTCATTTGCTCACCGAACCTCTCCAATCCTATCACTGCTGCGTTTATGCCCCTGTACACACGCTGGATTCTCTTTTGGAGACATAGCAATCCATAGGTTTTAAGATACTTACTAGTCAGGTACATTCTTAGGCGTTTAATATGGGGTGTTGAGTCCATTTCGTTGAGCAAGGAGTAGCTCTTGTCTATTCCATATTTGGCTTAAGGAACTTTATCTGTGCTCATTTCAATCTCTGGTTTTATGCAGCACCCTAACTCACCTTTCCCCTTAAGCAAGCATAAGTTGGTTTTCTAAATTTGAGACCCTGTTCTGTTCTGTAATTCAGTTCCTGTGTAGCCCAGTTTACATTCCGTGTATTAGTGATATCTTATGATGTTTCTTTTCCTGTGTGACTTATTTCAGTTAGAATCATCGTACCTGAATCCACTCATTATGCTGCTACGGGCCTGATGACATAGATTTCATTGCTGAGTGATATTGCTTTGTAAGTAAATACCACAACTTCTTTATCCATTTTTCACTTTCTGCGATGTTGAACTTGTACTGTAAACGAGGTTCTTGTAAACAGAGGCGTCCCAAACTTTGGGGTGGCTGTGTCATTTTGATTTTAATTTCCCTAAGCTATAGGACCGTAAGTGGAAGTGCCCTAGGCTCTGTTGCTTTGTTTTTTAGATGTTTCAGGAAACACCATACACTTCTCCCGAGTGTCTGTTGGCAATTTACATCCCGCCCATCAGCATAACAAGGCTCCCAGTTCTCCATGGCCTGTCCTGCCTTTCTGGATTTTACACTTTTTTCAGATGGCCCTTTTGACCGGGGGGAAGTGAGACTTCATTGTAGTGCAGATTTCCTTTGCAAGCTTGCTTGGTTGGCCAAAAAGGGCGTATGCGTTTTTTCCTGAATATATTCAGGAAAAAACGCATACGCCCTTTTTGGCCAAGTGCATCATTGTGGACGTTCTGCCTCTTTTCCTATGCTTTCAATGCAATTCCAGTCTACCTCCTGAAATCGGTTTCCTGCAATTCTGCCCCGCTTTCAAGTCCTCTTGGCAGCCTTACTTCAGTATATTTTTGGACGATAGCTGTCATTTATAACTCTGCAGGTTTGTGAATTACAGTGCCCCTGAGCTCCTTTCTTCAACTCGCTTTCTTTTGAGCTGGCCGCAACACCGCAGGATGGCTTCAGGCCCTAATCTGGTTCCGGCACGGCACGCTGAGCCTTTGGTTAGTTCCTCTTCCTGGTGGGAAATGAGAGTTAAATTTGCCCGTCCAGACACCTCCAGCTAGTCTCTCATTGGTTCTCGCTCTTCCTGTTCATCTTCCGCAGAAATTGCAAACTGGGCTAAACAGGAGGTTAAAGGCTGACTATCCAAGTGGGGAGAGTGTTAGTAAAGCGTCTGGAATGTTGCACCCGAGTACCAGGGGAGGAAAACTGAGACATATTTGAACACGTCTCCCGTTCACACGGTTGATCATACTCTGGGTTCCACATGCATGTTTTAGCTGAAGGAAGAATACCTTAAACCTGGGTAGTTGAAACCCGTGGAATGGGTACCATGCAATATGACTTCAAAGGGTCTTCATTTGCTCACCGAACCTCTCCAATCCTATCACTGCTGCGTTTATGCCCCTGTACACACGCTGGATTCTCTTTTGGAGACATAGCAATCCATAGGTTTTAAGATACTTACTAGTCAGGTACATTCTTAGGCGTTTAATATGGGGTGTTGAGTCCATTTCGTTGAGCAAGGAGTAGCTCTTGTCTATTCCATATTTGGCTTAAGGAACTTTATCTGTGCTCATTTCAATCTCTGGTTTTATGCAGCACCCTAACTCACCTTTCCCCTTAAGCAAGCATAAGTTGGTTTTCTAAATTTGAGACCCTGTTCTGTTCTGTAATTCAGTTCCTGTGTAGCCCAGTTTACATTCCGTGTATTAGTGATATCTTATGATGTTTCTTTTTCTGTGTGACTTATTTCAGTTAGAATCATCGTACCTGATCCACTCATTATGCTGCTACGGGCCTGATGACATAGATTTCATTGCTGAGTGATATTGCTTTGTAAGTAAATACCACAACTTCTTTATCCATTTTTCACTTTCTGCGATGTTGAACTTGTACGGTAAACGAGGTTCTTGTAAACAGAGCCATTCCAAACTTCGGGGTGGCTGTGTCTTTTTTATTTTAATTTCCCTAAGCTATAGGACCATAAGTGGAAGTGCCCTAGGCTCTGTTGCTTTGTTTTTCAGATGTTTCAGGAAACACCATACACTTCTCCCGAGTGTCTGTTGGCAATTTACATCCCGCCCATCAGCATAACAAGGCTCCCAGTTCTCCATGGCCTGTCCTGCCTTTCTGGATTTTACACTTTTTTCAGATGGCCCTTTTGACCGGGGGGAAGTGAGACTTCATTGTAGTGCAGATTTCCTTTGCAAGCTTGCTTGGTTGGCCAAAAAGGGCGTATGCGTTTTTTCCTGAATATATTCAGGAAAAAACGCATACGCCCTTTTTGGCCAAGTGCATCATTGTGGACGTTCTGCCTCTTTTCCTATGCTTTCAATGCAATTCCAGTCTACCTCCTGAAATCGGTTTCCTGCAATTCTGCCCCGCTTTCAAGTCCTCTTGGCAGCCTTACTTCAGTATATTTTTGGATGATAGCTGTCATTTATAACTCTGCAGGTTTGTGAATTACAGTGCCCCTGAGCTCCTTTCTTCAACTCGCTTTCTTTTGAGCTGGCCACAACACCGCAGGATGGCTTCAGGCCCTAATCTGGTTCCGGCACGGCACGCTGAGCCTTTGGTTAGTTCCTCTTCCTGGTGGGAAATGAGAGTTAAATTTGCCCGTCCAGACACCTCCACCTAGTCTCTCATTGGTTCTCCCTATTCCTGTTCATCTTCCGCAGAAATTGCAAACTGGGCCAAACAGGAGGTTAAAGGCGCTGACTCTCCAAGTGGGGAGAGTGTTAGTAAAGCGTCTGGAATGTTGCACCCGAGTACCAGGGTACGAAAACTGAGACATATTTGAACAGGTTTCCCGTTCACACTGTTGATCATACTCTGGGTTCCACATGCATGTTTTAGCTGAAGGAAGAATACCTTAAACGTGGGTAGTTGAAACCCGTCGAATGGGTACCATGCAATATGACTTCAAAGGGTCTTCATTTGCTCACCGAACCTCTCCAATCCTATCACTGCTGCGTTTATGCCCCTGTACACACGCTTGATTCTCTTTTGGAGACATAGCAATCCATAGGTTTTAAGTTACTTACTAGTCAGGTACATTCTTAGGCGTTTAATATGCGGTGTTGAGTCCATTTCGTTGAGCAAGGAGTAGCTCTTGTCTATTCCATATTTGGCTTAAGGAACTTTATCTGTGCTCATTTCAATCTCTGGTTTTATGCAGCACCCCAACTCACCTTTCCCCTTAAGCAAGCATAAGTTGGTTTTCTAAATTTGAGACCCTGTTCTGTTCTGTAATTCAGTTCCTGTGTAGCCAAGTTTACATTCCGTGTATTAGTGATATCTTATGATGTTTCTTTTTCTGTGTGACTTATTTCAGTTAGAATCATCATACATGAATCCACTCATTGTGCTGCTAAGGGCCTGATGACATAGATTTCATTGCTGAGTGATATTGCTTTGTAAGTAAATACCACAACTTCTTTATCCATTTTTCACTTTCTGCGATGTTGAACTTGTACGGTAAACGAGGTTCTTGTAAACAGAGCCATTCCAAACTTCGGGGTGGCTGTGTCTTTTTTATTTTAATTTCCCTAAGCTATAGGACCATAAGTGGAAGTGCCCTAGGCTCTGTTGCTTTGTTTTTTAGATGTTTCAGGAAACACCATACACTTCTCCCGAGTGTCTGTTGGCAATTTACATCCCGCCCATCAGCATAACAAGGCTCCCAGTTCTCCATGGCCTGTCCTGCCTTTCTGGATTTTATACTTTTTTCAGATGGCCCTTTTGACCGGGGGGAAGTGAGACTTCATTGTAGTGCAGATTTCCTTTGCAAGCTTGCTTGGTTGGCCAAAAAGGGCGTATGCGTTTTTTCCTGAATATATTCAGGAAAAAACGCATACGCCCTTTTTGGCCAAGTGCATCATTGTGGACGTTCTGCATCTTTTCCGAAGCTTTCAATGCAATTCCAGTCTACCTCCTGAAATCAGTTTCCTGCAATTCTGCCCCGCTTTCAAGTCCTCTTGGCAGCTTTACTTCAGTATATTTTTGGAAATAGCTGTCATTTATAACTCTGCAGGTTTGTGAATTACAGTGCCCCTGAGCTCCTTTCTTCAACTCGCTTTCTGGTGAGCTGGCCGCAACACCGCAGGATGGCTTCAGGCCCTAATCTGGTTCCGGCACGGCACGCTGAGCCTTTGGTTAGTTCCTCTTCCTGGTGGGAAATGAGAGTTAAATTTGTCCGTCCAGACACCTCCATCTAGTCTCTCATTGGTTCTCCCTATTCCTGTTCATCTTCCGCAGAAATTGCAAACTGGGCCAAACAGGAGGTTAAAGGCGCTGACTCTCCAAGTGGGGAGAGTGTTAGTAAAGCGTCTGGAATGTTGCACCCGAGTACCAGGGTACGAAAACTGTGACATATTTGAACACATCTCCCGATCACATGTTTGATCATGCTCTAGGTACCACATGCATGTTTTAGCTGAAGGAAGAATACCTTAAACCTGGGTAGTTGAAACCCGTGGAATGGGTACCATGCAATATGACTTCAAAGGGTCTTCATTTGCTCACCGAACCTCTCCAATCCTATCACTGCTGCGTTTATGCCCCTGTACACATGCTTGATTCTCTTTAAGAGACAGAGCAATCCATAGGTTTTAAGATACTTACTAGTCAGGTACATTCTTAGGCGTTTAATATGCGGTGTTGAGTCCATTTCGTTGAGCAAGGAGTAGCTCTTGTCTATTCCATATTTGGCTTAAGGAACTTTATCTGTGCTCATTTCAATCTCTGGTTTTATGCAGCACCCCAACTCACCTTTCCCCTTAAGCAAGCATAAGTTGGTTTTCTAAATTTGAGACCCTGTTCTGTTCTGTAATTCAGTTCCTGTGTAGCCCAGTTTACATTCCGTGTATTAGTGATATCTTATGATGTTTCTTTTCCTGTGTGACTTATTTCAGTTAGAATCATCGTACCTGAATCCACTCATTATGCTGCTACGGGCCTGATGACATAGATTTCATTGCTGAGTGATATTGCTTTGTAAGTAAATACCACAACTTCTTTATCCATTTTTCACTTTCTGCGATGTTGAACTTGTACTGTAAACGAGGTTCTTGTAAACAGAGGCGTCCCAAACTTTGGGGTGGCTGTGTCATTTTGATTTTAATTTCCCTAAGCTATAGGACCGTAAGTGGAAGTGCCCTAGGCTCTGTTGCTTTGTTTTTTAGATGTTTCAGGAAACACCATACACTTCTCCCGAGTGTCTGTTGGCAATTTACATCCCGCCCATCAGCATAACAAGGCTCCCAGTTCTCCATGGCCTGTCCTGCCTTTCTGGATTTTACACTTTTTTCAGATGGCCCTTTTGACCGGGGGGAAGTGAGACTTCATTGTAGTGCAGATTTCCTTTGCAAGCTTGCTTGGTTGGCCAAAAAGGGCGTATGCGTTTTTTCCTGAATATATTCAGGAAAAAACGCATACGCCCTTTTTGGCCAAGTGCATCATTGTGGACGTTCTGCCTCTTTTCCTATACTTTCAATGCAATTCCAGTCTACCTCCTGAAATCGGTTTCCTGCAATTCTGCCCCGCTTTCAAGTCCTCTTGGCAGCCTTACTTCAGTATATTTTTGGACGATAGCTGTCATTTATAACTCTGCAGGTTTGTGAATTACAGTGCCCCTGAGCTCCTTTCTTCAACTCGCTTTCTTTTGAGCTGGCCGCAACACCGCAGGATGGCTTCAGGCCCTAATCTGGTTCCGGCACGGCACGCTGAGCCTTTGGTTAGTTCCTCTTCCTGGTGGGAAATGAGAGTTAAATTTGCCCGTCCAGACACCTCCAGCTAGTCTCTCATTGGTTCTCGCTCTTCCTGTTCATCTTCCGCAGAAATTGCAAACTGGGCTAAACAGGAGGTTAAAGGCTGACTATCCAAGTGGGGAGAGTGTTAGTAAAGCGTCTGGAATGTTGCACCCGAGTACCAGGGGAGGAAAACTGAGACATATTTGAACACGTCTCCCGTTCACACGGTTGATCATACTCTGGGTTCCACATGCATGTTTTAGCTGAAGGAAGAATACCTTAAACCTGGGTAGTTGAAACCCGTGGAATGGGTACCATGCAATATGACTTCAAAGGGTCTTCATTTGCTCACCGAACCTCTCCAATCCTATCACTGCTGCGTTTATGCCCCTGTACACACGCTGGATTCTCTTTTGGAGACATAGCAATCCATAGGTTTTAAGATACTTACTAGTCAGGTACATTCTTAGGCGTTTAATATGGGGTGTTGAGTCCATTTCGTTGAGCAAGGAGTAGCTCTTGTCTATTCCATATTTGGCTTAAGGAACTTTATCTGTGCTCATTTCAATCTCTGGTTTTATGCAGCACCCTAACTCACCTTTCCCCTTAAGCAAGCATAAGTTGGTTTTCTAAATTTGAGACCCTGTTCTGTTCTGTAATTCAGTTCCTGTGTAGCCCAGTTTACATTCCGTGTATTAGTGATATCTTATGATGTTTCTTTTCCTGTGTGACTTATTTCAGTTAGAATCATCGTACCTGAATCCACTCATTATGCTGCTACGGGCCTGATGACATAGATTTCATTGCTGAGTGATATTGCTTTGTAAGTAAATACCACAACTTCTTTATCCATTTTTCACTTTCTGCGATGTTGAACTTGTACTGTAAACGAGGTTCTTGTAAACAGAGGCGTCCCAAACTTTGGGGTGGCTGTGTCATTTTGATTTTAATTTCCCTAAGCTATAGGACCGTAAGTGGAAGTGCCCTAGGCTCTGTTGCTTTGTTTTTTAGATGTTTCAGGAAACACCATACACTTCTCCCGAGTGTCTGTTGGCAATTTACATCCCGCCCATCAGCATAACAAGGCTCCCAGTTCTCCATGGCCTGTCCTGCCTTTCTGGATTTTACACTTTTTTCAGATGGCCCTTTTGACCGGGGGGAAGTGAGACTTCATTGTAGTGCAGATTTCCTTTGCAAGCTTGCTTGGTTGGCCAAAAAGGGCGTATGCGTTTTTTCCTGAATATATTCAGGAAAAAACGCATACGCCCTTTTTGGCCAAGTGCATCATTGTGGACGTTCTGCCTCTTTTCCTATGCTTTCAATGCAATTCCAGTCTACCTCCTGAAATCGGTTTCCTGCAATTCTGCCCCGCTTTCAAGTCCTCTTGGCAGCCTTACTTCAGTATATTTTTGGACGATAGCTGTCATTTATAACTCTGCAGGTTTGTGAATTACAGTGCCCCTGAGCTCCTTTCTTCAACTCGCTTTCTTTTGAGCTGGCCGCAACACCGCAGGATGGCTTCAGGCCCTAATCTGGTTCCGGCACGGCACGCTGAGCCTTTGGTTAGTTCCTCTTCCTGGTGGGAAATGAGAGTTAAATTTGCCCGTCCAGACACCTCCAGCTAGTCTCTCATTGGTTCTCGCTCTTCCTGTTCATCTTCCGCAGAAATTGCAAACTGGGCTAAACAGGAGGTTAAAGGCTGACTATCCAAGTGGGGAGAGTGTTAGTAAAGCGTCTGGAATGTTGCACCCGAGTACCAGGGGAGGAAAACTGAGACATATTTGAACACGTCTCCCGTTCACACGGTTGATCATACTCTGGGTTCCACATGCATGTTTTAGCTGAAGGAAGAATACCTTAAACCTGGGTAGTTGAAACCCGTGGAATGGGTACCATGCAATATGACTTCAAAGGGTCTTCATTTGCTCACCGAACCTCTCCAATCCTATCACTGCTGCGTTTATGCCCCTGTACACACGCTGGATTCTCTTTTGGAGACATAGCAATCCATAGGTTTTAAGATACTTACTAGTCAGGTACATTCTTAGGCGTTTAATATGGGGTGTTGAGTCCATTTCGTTGAGCAAGGAGTAGCTCTTGTCTATTCCATATTTGGCTTAAGGAACTTTATCTGTGCTCATTTCAATCTCTGGTTTTATGCAGCACCCTAACTCACCTTTCCCCTTAAGCAAGCATAAGTTGGTTTTCTAAATTTGAGACCCTGTTCTGTTCTGTAATTCAGTTCCTGTGTAGCCCAGTTTACATTCCGTGTATTAGTGATATCTTATGATGTTTCTTTTTCTGTGTGACTTATTTCAGTTAGAATCATCGTACCTGATCCACTCATTATGCTGCTACGGGCCTGATGACATAGATTTCATTGCTGAGTGATATTGCTTTGTAAGTAAATACCACAACTTCTTTATCCATTTTTCACTTTCTGCGATGTTGAACTTGTACGGTAAACGAGGTTCTTGTAAACAGAGCCATTCCAAACTTCGGGGTGGCTGTGTCTTTTTTATTTTAATTTCCCTAAGCTATAGGACCATAAGTGGAAGTGCCCTAGGCTCTGTTGCTTTGTTTTTCAGATGTTTCAGGAAACACCATACACTTCTCCCGAGTGTCTGTTGGCAATTTACATCCCGCCCATCAGCATAACAAGGCTCCCAGTTCTCCATGGCCTGTCCTGCCTTTCTGGATTTTACACTTTTTTCAGATGGCCCTTTTGACCGGGGGGAAGTGAGACTTCATTGTAGTGCAGATTTCCTTTGCAAGCTTGCTTGGTTGGCCAAAAAGGGCGTATGCGTTTTTTCCTGAATATATTCAGGAAAAAACGCATACGCCCTTTTTGGCCAAGTGCATCATTGTGGACGTTCTGCCTCTTTTCCTATGCTTTCAATGCAATTCCAGTCTACCTCCTGAAATCGGTTTCCTGCAATTCTGCCCCGCTTTCAAGTCCTCTTGGCAGCCTTACTTCAGTATATTTTTGGATGATAGCTGTCATTTATAACTCTGCAGGTTTGTGAATTACAGTGCCCCTGAGCTCCTTTCTTCAACTCGCTTTCTTTTGAGCTGGCCACAACACCGCAGGATGGCTTCAGGCCCTAATCTGGTTCCGGCACGGCACGCTGAGCCTTTGGTTAGTTCCTCTTCCTGGTGGGAAATGAGAGTTAAATTTGCCCGTCCAGACACCTCCACCTAGTCTCTCATTGGTTCTCCCTATTCCTGTTCATCTTCCGCAGAAATTGCAAACTGGGCCAAACAGGAGGTTAAAGGCGCTGACTCTCCAAGTGGGGAGAGTGTTAGTAAAGCGTCTGGAATGTTGCACCCGAGTACCAGGGTACGAAAACTGAGACATATTTGAACAGGTTTCCCGTTCACACTGTTGATCATACTCTGGGTTCCACATGCATGTTTTAGCTGAAGGAAGAATACCTTAAACGTGGGTAGTTGAAACCCGTGGAATGGGTACCATGCAATATGACTTCAAAGGGTCTTCATTTGCTCACCGAACCTCTCCAATCCTATCACTGCTGCGTTTATGCCCCTGTACACACGCTTGATTCTCTTTTGGAGACATAGCAATCCATAGGTTTTAAGTTACTTACTAGTCAGGTACATTCTTAGGCGTTTAATATGCGGTGTTGAGTCCATTTCGTTGAGCAAGGAGTAGCTCTTGTCTATTCCATATTTGGCTTAAGGAACTTTATCTGTGCTCATTTCAATCTCTGGTTTTATGCAGCACCCCAACTCACCTTTCCCCTTAAGCAAGCATAAGTTGGTTTTCTAAATTTGAGACCCTGTTCTGTTCTGTAATTCAGTTCCTGTGTAGCCAAGTTTACATTCCGTGTATTAGTGATATCTTATGATGTTTCTTTTTCTGTGTGACTTATTTCAGTTAGAATCATCATACATGAATCCACTCATTGTGCTGCTAAGGGCCTGATGACATAGATTTCATTGCTGAGTGATATTGCTTTGTAAGTAAATACCACAACTTCTTTATCCATTTTTCACTTTCTGCGATGTTGAACTTGTACGGTAAACGAGGTTCTTGTAAACAGAGCCATTCCAAACTTCGGGGTGGCTGTGTCTTTTTTATTTTAATTTCCCTAAGCTATAGGACCATAAGTGGAAGTGCCCTAGGCTCTGTTGCTTTGTTTTTTAGATGTTTCAGGAAACACCATACACTTCTCCCGAGTGTCTGTTGGCAATTTACATCCCGCCCATCAGCATAACAAGGCTCCCAGTTCTCCATGGCCTGTCCTGCCTTTCTGGATTTTATACTTTTTTCAGATGGCCCTTTTGACCGGGGGGAAGTGAGACTTCATTGTAGTGCAGATTTCCTTTGCAAGCTTGCTTGGTTGGCCAAAAAGGGCGTATGCGTTTTTTCCTGAATATATTCAGGAAAAAACGCATACGCCCTTTTTGGCCAAGTGCATCATTGTGGACGTTCTGCATCTTTTCCGAAGCTTTCAATGCAATTCCAGTCTACCTCCTGAAATCAGTTTCCTGCAATTCTGCCCCGCTTTCAAGTCCTCTTGGCAGCTTTACTTCAGTATATTTTTGGAAATAGCTGTCATTTATAACTCTGCAGGTTTGTGAATTACAGTGCCCCTGAGCTCCTTTCTTCAACTCGCTTTCTTGTGACCTGGCCGCAACACCGCAGGATGGCTTCAGGCCCTAATGTGGTTCCGGCATGGCACGCTGAGCCTTTGGTTAATTCCGCTTCCTGGTGGGAAATGAGAGTTAAATTTGCCCGTCCAGACACCTCCAGCTAGTCTCTCATTGGTTCTCGCTATTCCTGTTCATCTTCCACAGAAATTGCAAACTGGGCCAAACAGGAGGTTAAAGGCGCTGACTCTCCAAGTCGGGAGAGTGTTAGTAAAGCGTCTGGAATGTTGCACCCGGGTACCAGGGTACGAAAACTGAGACATATTTGAACACGTCTCCCGTTCACACGGTTGATCATACTCTGGGTTCCACATGCATGTTTTAGCTGAAGGAAGAATACCTTAAACCTGGGTAGTTGAAACCCGTGGAATGGGTACCATGCAATATGACTTCAAAGGGTCTTCATTTGCTCACCGAACTTCTCCAATCCTATCACTGCTGCGTTTATGCCCCTGTACACACGCTTGATTCTCTTTTGGAGACATAGCAATCCATAGGTTTTAAGATACTTACTAGTCAGGTACATTCTTAGGCGTTTAATATGGGGTGTTGAGTCCATTTCGTTGAGCAAGGAGTAGCTCTTGTCTATTCCATATTTGGCTTAAGGAACTTTATCTGTGCTCATTTCAATCTCTGGTTTTATGCAGCACCCCAACTCACCTTTACCCTTAAGCAAGCATAAGTTGGTTTTCTAAATTTGAGACCCTGTTGTGTTTTGGAATTCAGTTCCTGTGTAGCCAAGTTTACATTCCGTGTATTAGTGATATCTTATGATGTTTCTTTTTCTGTGTGACTTATTTCAGTTAGAATCATCATACCTGAATCCACTCATTGTGCTGCTAAGGGCCTGATGACATAGATTTCATTGCTGAGTGATATTGCTTTGTAAGTAAATACCACAACTTCTTTATCCATTTTTCACTTTCTGCGATGTTGAACTTGTACTGTAAACGAGGTTCTTGTAAACAGAGGCGTCCCAAACTTTGGGGTGGCTGTGTCTTTTTGATTTTAATTTCCCTAAGCTATAGGACCATAAGTGGAAGTGCCCTAGGCTCTGTTGCTTTGTTTCTTAGATGTTTCAGGAAACACCATACACTTCTCCGGAGTGTCTGTTGGCAATTTACATCCCGCCCATCAGCATAACAAGGCTCCCAGTTCTCCATGAAATGTCCTGCCTTTCTGGATTTTACACTTTTTTCAGATGGCCCTTTTGACCGGGGGGAAGTGAGACTTCATTGTAGTGCAGATTTCCTTTGCAAGCTTGCTTGGTTGGCCAAAAAGGGCGTATGTGTTTTTTCCTGAATATATTCAGGAAAAAACGCATACGCCCTTTTTGGCCAAGTGCATCATTGTGGACGTTCTGCCTCTTTTCCTATGCTTTCAATGCAATTCCAGTCTACCTCCTGAAATCGGTTTCCTGCAATTCTGCCCCACTTTCAAGTCCTCTTGGCAGCCTTACTTCAGTATATTTTTGGACGATAGCTGTCATTTATAACTCTGCAGGTTTGTGAATTACAGTGCCCCTGAGCTCCTTTCTTCAACTCGTTTTCTTTTGAGCTGGCCGCAACACCGCAGTATGGCTTCAGGCCCTAATCTGGTTCTGGCACGGCACGCTGAGCCTTTGGTTAGTTCCTCTTCCTGGTGGGAAATGAGAGTTAAATTTGCCCGTCCAGACACCTCCACCTAGTCTCTCATTGGTTCTCCCTATTCCTGTTCATCTTCCGCAGAAATTGCAAACTGGGCCAAACAGGAGGTTAAAGGCGCTGACTCTCCAAGTGGGGAGAGTGTTAGTAAAGCGTCTGGAATGTTGCACCCGAGTACCAGGGGTGGAAAACTGAGACATATTTGAACACGTCTCCCGTTCACACTGTTGATCATACTCTGGGTTTCACATGCATGTTTTAGCTGAAGGAAGAATACCTTAAACCTTGGTAGTTGAGACCCGTGGAATGGGTACCATGAAATATGACTTCAAAGGGTCTTCATTTGCTCACCGAACCTCTCCAATCCTATCACTGCTGCGTTTATGCCCCTGTACACACGCTTGATTCTCTTTTGGAGACATAGCAATCCATAGGTTTTAAGATACTTACTAGTCAGGTACATTCTTAGGCATTTAATATGGGGTGTTGAGTCCATTTCGTTGAGCAAGGAGTAGCTCTTCTCTATTCCATATTTGGCTTAAGGAACTTTATCTGTGCTCATTTCAATCTCTGGTTTTATGCAGCACCCCAACTCACCTTTCCCCTTAAGCAAGCATAAGTTGGTTTTCTAAATTTGAGACCCTGTTCTGTTCTGTAATTCAGTTCCTGTGTAGCCAAGTTTACATTCCGTGTATTACTGATATCTTATGATGTTTCTTTTTCTGTGTGACTTATTTCAGTTAGAATCATCATACCTGAATCCACTCATTGTGCTGCTAAGGGCCTGATGACATAGATTTCATTGCTGAGTGATATTGCTTTGTAAGTAAATACCACAACTTCTTTATCCATTTTTCACTTTCTGCGATGTTGAACTTGTACGGTAAACGAGGTTCTTGTAAACAGAGGCGTCCCAAACTTTGGGGTGGCTGTGTCTTTTTGATTTTAATTTCCCTAAGCTATAGGACCATAAGTGGAAGTGCCCTAGGCTCTGTTGCTTTGTTTTTTAGATGTTTCAGGAAACACCATACACTTCTCCCGAGTGTCTGTTGGCAATTTACATCCCGCCCATCAGCATAACAAGGCTCCCAGTTCTCCATGGCCTGTCCTGCCTTTCTGGATTTTACACTTTTTTCAGATGGCCCTTTTGACCGGGGGGAAGTGAGACTTCATTGTAGTGCAGATTTCCTTTGCAAGCTTGCTTGGTTGGCCAAAAAGGGCGTATGCGTTTTTTCCTGAATATATTCAGGAAAAAACGCATACGCCCTTTTTGGCCAAGTGCATCATTGTGGACGTTCTGCCTCTTTTCCTATGCTTTCAATGCAATTCCAGTCTACCTCCTGAAATCGGTTTCCTGCAATTCTGCCCCACTTTCAAGTCCTCTTGGCAGCCTTACTTCAGTATATTTTTGGACGATAGCTGTCATTTATAACTCTGCAGGTTTGTGAATTACAGTGCCCCTGAGCTCCTTTCTTCAACTCGTTTTCTTTTGAGCTGGCCGCAACACCGCAGGATGGCTTCAGGCCCTAATCTGGTTCCGGCACGGCACGCTGAGCCTTTGGTTAGTTCCTCTTCCTGGTGGGAAATGAGAGTTAAATTTGCCCGTCCAGACACCTCCACCTAGTCTCTCATTGGTTCTCCCTATTCCTGTTCATCTTCCGCAGAAATTGCAAACTGGGCCAAACAGGAGGTTAAAGGCGCTGACTCTCCAAGTGGGGAGAGTGTTAGTAAAGCGTCTGGAATGTTGCACCCGAGTACCAGGTGAGGAAAACTGAGACATATTTGAACACGCCTCCCTTTCACACTGTTGATCATACTCTGGGTTTCACATGCATGTTTTTGCTGAAGGAAGAATACCTTAAACCTGGGTAGTTGAGACCCGTGGAATGGGTACCATGTAATATGACTTCAAAGGGTCTTCATTTGCTCACCGAACCTCTCCAATCCTATCACTACTGCGTTTATGCCCCTGTACACATGCTTGATTCTCTTTCGGAGACATAGCAATCCATAGGTTTTAAGATACTTACTAGTCAGGTACATTTTTACGCGTTTAATATGCGGTGTTGAGTCCATTTCGTTGAGCAAGGAGTAGCTCTTGTCTATTCCATATTTGGCTTAAGGAACTTTATCTGTGCTCATTTCAATCTCTGGTTTTATGCAGCACCCCAACTCACCTTTCCCCTTAAGCAAGCATAAGTTGGTTTTCTAAATTTGAGACCCTGTTCTGTTCTGTAATTCAGTTCCTGTGTAGCCAAGTTTACATTCCGTGTATTACTGATATCTTATGATGTTTCTTTTTCTGTGTGACTTATTTCAGTTAGAATCATCATACCTGAATCCACTCATTGTGCTGCTACGGGCCTGATGACATAGATTTCATTGCTGAGTGATATTGCTTTGTAAGTAAATACCACAACTTCTTTATCCATTTTTCACTTTCTGCGATGTTGAACTTGTACGGTAAACGAGGTTCTTGTAAACAGAGGCGTCCCAAACTTTGGGGTGGCTGTGTCTTTTTGATTTTAATTTCCCTAAGCTATAGGACCATAAGTGGAAGTGCCCTAGGCTCTGTTGCTTTGTTTTTTAGATGTTTCAGGAAACACCATACACTTCTCCCGAGTGTCTGTTGGCAATTTACATCCCGCCCATCAGCATAACAAGGCTCCCAGTTCTCCATGGCCTGTCCTGCCTTTCTGGATTTTACACTTTTTTCAGATGGCCCTTTTGACCGGGGGGAAGTGAGACTTCATTGTAGTGCAGATTTCCTTTGCAAGCTTGCTTGGTTGGCCAAAAAGGACGTATGCGTTTTTTCCTGAATATATTCAGGAAAAAACGCATACGCCCTTTTTGGCCAAGTGCATCATTGTGGACGTTCTGCCTCTTTTCCTATGCTTTCAATGCAATTCCAGTCTACCTCCTGAAATCGGTTTCCTGCAATTCTGCCCCACTTTCAAGTCCTCTTGGCAGCCTTACTTCAGTATATTTTTGGACGATAGCTGTCATTTATAACTCTGCAGGTTTGTGAATTACAGTGCCCCTGAGCTCCTTTCTTCAACTCTCTTTCTTTTGAGCTGGCCGCAACACCGCAGGATGGCTTCAGGCCCTAATCTGGTTCCGGCACGGCACGCTGAGCCTTTGGTTAGTTCCTCTTCCTGGTGGGAAATGAGAGTTAAATTTGCCCGTCCAGACACCTCCAGCTAGTCTCTCATTGGTTCTCGCTCTTCCTGTTCATCTTCCGGAGAAATTGCAAACTGGGCCAAACAGGAGGTTAAAGGGACTGACTCTCCAAGTCGGGAGAGTGTTAGTAAAGCGTCTGGAATGTTGCACCCGAGTACCAGGGTACGAAAACTGAGACATATTTGAACACGTCTCCCGATCACATGGTTGATCATACTCTAGGTTCCACATGCATGTTTTAGCTGAAGGAAGAATACCTTAAACCTGGAGAGTTGAGACCCGTGGAATGGGTACCATGCAATATGACTTCAAAGGGTCTTCATTTGCTCACCGAACCTCTCCAATCCTATCACTGCTGCGTTTATGCCCCTGTACACACGTTTGATTCTCTTTTGGAGACATAGCAATCCATAGGTTTTAAGATACTTACTAGTCAGGTACATTCTTAGGCGTTTAATATGGGGTGTTGAGTCCATTTCGTTGAGCAAGGAGTAGCTCTTGTCTATTCCATATTTGGCTTAAGGAACTTTATCTGTGCTCATTTCAATCTCTGGTTTTATGCAGCACCCCAACTCACCTTTCCCCTTAAGCAAGCATAAGTTGGTTTTCTAAATTTGAGACCCTGTTCTGTTCTGTAATTCAGTTCCTGTGTAGCCCAGTTTACATTCCGTGTATTAGTGATATCTTATGATGTTTCTTTTTCTGTGTGACTTATTTCAGTTAGAATCATCGTACCTGAATCCACTCATTATGCTGCTACGGGCCTGATGACATAGATTTCATTGCTGAGTGATATTGCTTTGTAAGTAAATACCACAACTTCTTTATCCATTTTTCACTTTCTGCGATGTTGAACTTGTACTGTAAACGAGGTTCTTGTAAACAGAGGCGTCCCAAACTTTGGGGTGGCTGTGTCTTTTTGATTTTAATTTCCCTAAGCTATAGGACCATAAGTGGAAGTGCCCTAGGCTCTGTTGCTTTGTTTTTTAGATGTTTCAGGAAACACCATACACTTCTCCCGAGTGTCTGTTGGCAATTTACATCCCGCCCATCAGCATAACAAGGCTCCCAGTTCTCCATGGCCTGTCCTGCCTTTCTGGATTTTACACTTTTTTCAGATGGCCCTTTTGACCGGGGGGAAGTGAGACTTCATTGTAGTGCAGATTTCCTATGCAAGTTTGCTTGTTTGGCCAAAAAGGGCGTATGCGTTTTTTCCTGAATATATTCAGGAAAAAACGCATATGCCCTTTTTGGCCAAGTGCATCATTGTGGACGTTCTGCCTCTTTTCCTATGCTTTCAATGCAATTCCAGTCTACCTCCTGAAATCGGTTTCCTGCAATTCTGCCCCGCTTTCAAGTCCTCTTGGCAGCCTTACTTCAGTATATTTTTGGACGATAGCTGTCATTTATAACTCTGCAGGTTTGTGAATTACAGTGCCCCTGAGCTCCTTTCTTCAACTCGTTTTCTTTTGAGCTGGCCGCAACACCGCAGGATGGCTTCAGGCCCTAATTTGGTTCTGGCACGGCATGCTGAGCCTTTGGTTAGTTCCTCTTCCTGGTGGGAAATGAGAGTTAAATTTGCCCGTCCAGACACCTCCAGCTAGTCTCTCATTGGTTCTCCCTATTCCTGTTCATCTTCCGCAGAAATTGCAAACTGGGCCAAACAGGAGGTTAAAGGCGCTGACTCTCCAAGTGGGGAGAGTGTTAGTAAAGCGTCTGGAATGTTGCACCCGAGTACCAGGGTACGAAAACTGAGACATATTTGAACACATCTCCCGTTCACACGGTTGATCATACTCTGGGTTCCACATGCATGTTTTAGCTGAAGGAAGAATACCTTAAACCTGGAGAGTTGAGACCCGTGTAATGGGTACCATGCAATATGACTTCAAAGGGTCTTCATTTGCTCACCGAACCTCTCCAATCCTATCACTGCTGCGTTTATGCCCCTGTACACATGCTTGATTCTCTTTCGGAGACATAGCAATCCATAGGTTTTAAGATACTTACTAGTCAGGTACATTCTTAGGCGTTTAATATGGGGTGTTGAGTCCATTTCGTTGAGCAAGGAGTAGCTCTTATCTATTCCATATTTGGCTTAAGGAACTTTATCTGTGCTCATTTCAATCTCTGGTTTTATGCAGCACCCCAACTCACCTTTCCCCTTAAGCAAGCATAAGTTGGTTTTCTAAATTTGAGACCCTATTGTGTTTTGGAATTCAGTTCCTGTGTAGCCAAGTTTACATTCCGTGTATTACTGATATCTTATGATGTTTCTTTTTCTGTGTGACTTATTTCAGTTAGAATCATCGTACCTGAATCCACTCTTTGTGCTGCTACGGGCCTGATGACATAGATTTCATTGCTGAGTGATACTGCATTGTACATAAGTACCACAAGTTCTTTATCCATTTTCCTCTTTCTGTGATATTGAACTTGTACGGAAAACGAGGTTCTTGTAAACAGAGGCGTCCCAAACTTTGGGGTGGCTGTGTCTTTTTGATTTTAATTTCCCTAAGCTATAGGACCATAAGTGGAAGTGCCCTAGGCTCTGTTGCTTTGTTTTTTAGATGTTTCAGGAAACACCATACACTTCTCCCGAGTGTCTGTTGGCAATTTACATCCCGCCCATCAGCATAACAAGGCTCCCAGTTCTCCATGGCCTGTCCTGCCTTTCTGGATTTTACACTTTTTTCAGATGGCCCTTTTGACCGGGGGGAAGTGAGACTTCATTGTAGTGCAGATTTCCTTTGCAAGCTCGCTTGGTTGGCCAAAAAGGGCGTATGCGTTTTTTCCTGAATATATTCAGGAAAAAACGCATACGCCCTTTTTGGCCAAGTGCATCATTGTGGACGTTTTGCCTCTTCTCCTATGCTTTCAATGCAATTCCAGTCAACCTCCTGAAATCGGTTTCCTGCAATTCTGCCCCACTTTCAAGTCCTCTTGGCAGCCTTACTTCAGTATATTTTTGGACGATAGCTGTCATTTATAACTCTGCAGGTTTGTGAATTACAGTGCCCCTGAGCTCCTTTCTTCAACTCCCTTTCTTTTGAGCTGGCCGCAACACCGCAGGATGGCTTCAGGCCCTAATCTGGTTCCGGCACGGCACGCTGAGCCTTTGGTTAGTTCCTCTTCCTGGTGGGAAATGAGAGTTAAATTTGCCCGTCCAGACACCTCCAGCTAGTCTCTCATTGGTTCTCGCTCTTCCTGATCATCTTCCACAGAAATTGCAAACTGGGCTAAACAGGAGGTTAAAGGCTGACTATCCAAGTGGGGAGAGTGTTAGTAAAGCGTCTGGAATGTTGCACCCGAGTACCAGGGGAGGAAAACTGAGACATATTTGAACACGTCTCCCGTTCACACGGTTGATCATACTCTGGGTTCCACATGCATGTTTTAGCTGAAGGAAGAATACCTTAAACGTGGGTAGTTGAAACCCGTGGAATGGGTACCATGCAATATGACTTCAAAGGGTCTTCATTTGCTCACCGAACCTCTCCAATCCTATCACTGCTGCGTTTATGCCCCTGTACACACGCTTGATTCTCTTTTGGAGACATAGCAATCCATAGGTTTTAAGATACTTACTAGTAAGGTACATTCTTAGGCGTTTAATATGGGGTGTTGAGTCCATTTCATTGAGCAAGGAGTAGCTCTTGTCTATTCCATATTTGGCTTAAGGAACTTTATCTGTGCTCATTTCAATCTCTGGTTTTATGCAGCACCCCAACTCACCTTTCCCCTTAAGCAAGCATAAGTTGGTTTTCTAAATTTGAGACCCTGTTCTGTTCTGTAATTCAGTTCCTGTGTAGCCCAGTTTACATTGCGTGTATTAGTGATATCTTATGATGTTTCTTTTTCTGTGTGACTTATTTCAGTTAGAATCATTGTACCTGAATCCACTCATTATGCTGCTACGGGCCTGATGACATAGATTTCATTGCTGAGTGATACTGCATTGTACGTAAGTACCACAAGTTCTTTATCCATTTTTCACTTTCTGTGATGTTGAACTTGTACGGTAAACGAGGTTCTTGTAAACAGAGGCGTCCCAAACTTTGGGGTGGCTGTGTCTTTTTGATTTTAATTTCCCTAAGCTATAGGACCATAAGTGGAAGTGCCCTAGGCTCTGTTGCTTTGTTTTTTAGATGTTTCAGGAAACACCATACACTTCTCCCGAGTGTCTGTTGGCAATTTACATCCCACCCATCAGCATAACAAGGCTCCCAGTTCTCCATGGCCTGTCCTGCCTTTCTGGATTTTACACTTTTTTCAGATGGCCCTTTTGACCGGGGGGAAGTGAGACTTCATTGTAGTGCAGATTTCCTTTGCAAGTTTGCTTGGTTGGCCAAAAAGGGCGTATGCGTTTTTTCCTGAATATATTCAGGAAAAAACGCATACGCCCTTTTTGGCCAAGTGCATCATTGTGGACGTTCTGCCTCTTTTCCTATGCTTTCAATGCAATTCCAGTCTACCTCCTGAAATCGGTTTCCTGCAATTCTGCCCCGCTTTCAAGTCCTCTTGGCAGCCTTACTTCAGTATATTTTTGGACGATAGCTGTCATTTATAACTCGGCAGGTTTGTGAATTACAGTGCCCCTGAGCTCCTTTCTTCAACTCGTTTTCTTGTGAGCTGGCCGCAACACCGCAGGATGGCTTCAGGCCCTAATCTGTTTCCGGCACGGCACGCTGAGCCTTTGGTTAATTCCTCTTCCTGGTGGGAAATGAGAGTTAAATTTGCCCGTCCAGACACCTCCAGCTAGTCTCTCATTGGTTCTCGCTCTTCCTGTTCATCTTCCGCAGAAATTGCAAACTGGGCCAAACTGGAGGTTAAAGGGACTGACTCTCCAAGTGGGGAGAGTGTTAGTAAAGCGTCTGGAATGTTGCACCCGAGTACCAGGGGAGGAAAACTGAGACATATTTGAACACGTCTCCCGTTCACACTGTTGATCATACTCTGGGTTTCACATGCATGTTTTAGCTGAAGGAAGAATACCTTAAACGTGGAGAGTTGAAACCCGTGGAATGGGTACCATGCAATAAGACTTCAAAGGATCTTCATTTGCTCACCGAACCTCTCTAATCCTATCACTGCTGCGTTTATGCCCCTGTACACATGCTTGATTCTCTTTTGGAGACATAGCAATCCATAGGTTTTAAGATACTTACTAGTCAGGTACATTCTTAGGCATTTAATATGGGGTGTTGAGTCCATTTCGTTGAGCAAGGAGTAGCTCTTGTCTATTCCATATTTGGCTTAAGGAACTTTATCTGTGCTCATTTCAATCTCTGGTTTTATGCAGCACCCCAACTCACCTTTCCCCTTAAGCAAGCATAAGTTGGTTTTCTAAATTTGAGACCCTGTTGTGTTTTGGAATTCAGTTCCTGTGTAGCCAAGTTTACATTCCGTGTATTACTGATATCTTATGATGTTTCTTTTTCTGTGTGACTTATTTCAGTTAGAATCATCGTACCTGAATCCACTCATTGTGCTGCTACGGGCCTGATGACATAGATTTCATTGCTGAGTGATACTGCATTGTACATAAGTACCACAAGTTCTTTATCCATTTTCCTCTTTCTGTGATATTGAACTTGTACGGAAAACGAGGTTCTTGTAAACAGAGGCGTCCCAAACTTTGGGGTGGCTGTGTCTTTTTGATTTTAATTTCCCTAAGCTATAGGACCATAAGTGGAAGTGCCCTAGGCTCTGTTGCTTTGTTTTTTAGATGTTTCAGGAAACACCATACACTTCTCCCGAGTGTCTGTTGGCAATTTACATCCCGCCCATCAGCATAACAAGGCTCCCAGTTCTCCATGGCCTGTCCTGCCTTTCTGGATTTTACACTTTTTTCAGATGGCCCTTTTGACCGGGGGGAAGTGAGACTTCATTGTAGTGCAGATTTCCTTTGCAAGCTCGCTTGGTTGGCCAAAAAGGGCGTATGCGTTTTTTCCTGAATATATTCAGGAAAAAACGCATACGCCCTTTTTGGCCAAGTGCATCATTGTGGACGTTTTGCCTCTTTTCCTATGCTTTCAATGCAATTCCAGTCAACCTCCTGAAATCGGTTTCCTGCAATTCTGCCCCACTTTCAAGTCCTCTTGGCAGCCTTACTTCAGTATATTTTTGGACGATAGCTGTCATTTATAACTCTGCAGGTTTGTGAATTACAGTGCCCCTGAGCTCCTTTCTTCAACTCGCTTTCTTTTGAGCTGGCCGCAACACCGCAGGATGGCTTCAGGCCCTAATCTGGTTCCGGCACGGCACGCTGAGCCTTTGGTTAGTTCCTCTTCCTGGTGGGAAATGAGAGTTAAATTTGCCCGTCCAGACACCTCCAGCTAGTCTCTCATTGGTTCTCGCTCTTCCTGATCATCTTCCACAGAAATTGCAAACTGGGCTAAACAGGAGGTTAAAGGCTGACTATCCAAGTGGGGAGAGTGTTAGTAAAGCGTCTGGAATGTTGCACCCGAGTACCAGGGGAGGAAAACTGAGACATATTTGAACACGTCTCCCGTTCACACGGTTGATCATACTCTGGGTTCCACATGCATGTTTTAGCTGAAGGAAGAATACCTTAAACGTGGGTAGTTGAAACCCGTGGAATGGGTACCATGCAATATGACTTCAAAGGGTCTTCATTTGCTCACCGAACCTCTCCAATCCTATCACTGCTGCGTTTATGCCCCTGTACACACGCTTGATTCTCTTTTGGAGACATAGCAATCCATAGGTTTTAAGATACTTACTAGTAAGGTACATTCTTAGGCGTTTAATATGGGGTGTTGAGTCCATTTCATTGAGCAAGGAGTAGCTCTTGTCTATTCCATATTTGGCTTAAGGAACTTTATCTGTGCTCATTTCAATCTCTGGTTTTATGCAGCACCCCAACTCACCTTTCCCCTTAAGCAAGCATAAGTTGGTTTTCTAAATTTGAGACCCTGTTCTGTTCTGTAATTCAGTTCCTGTGTAGCCCAGTTTACATTCCGTGTATTAGTGATATCTTATGATGTTTCTTTTTCTGTGTGACTTATTTCAGTTAGAATCATTGTACCTGAATCCACTCATTATGCTGCTACGGGCCTGATGACATAGATTTCATTGCTGAGTGATACTGCATTGTACGTAAGTACCACAAGTTCTTTATCCATTTTTCACTTTCTGTGATGTTGAACTTGTACGGTAAACGAGGTTCTTGTAAACAGAGGCGTCCCAAACTTTGGGGTGGCTGTGTCTTTTTGATTTTAATTTCCCTAAGCTATAGGACCATAAGTGGAAGTGCCCTAGGCTCTGTTGCTTTGTTTTTTAGATGTTTCAGGAAACACCATACACTTCTCCCGAGTGTCTGTTGGCAATTTACATCCCACCCATCAGCATAACAAGGCTCCCAGTTCTCCATGGCCTGTCCTGCCTTTCTGGATTTTACACTTTTTTCAGATGGCCCTTTTGACCGGGGGGAAGTGAGACTTCATTGTAGTGCAGATTTCCTTTGCAAGTTTGCTTGGTTGGCCAAAAAGGGCGTATGCGTTTTTTCCTGAATATATTCAGGAAAAAACGCATACGCCCTTTTTGGCCAAGTGCATCATTGTGGACGTTCTGCCTCTTTTCCTATGCTTTCAATGCAATTCCAGTCTACCTCCTGAAATCGGTTTCCTGCAATTCTGCCCCGCTTTCAAGTCCTCTTGGCAGCCTTACTTCAGTATATTTTTGGACGATAGCTGTCATTTATAACTCGGCAGGTTTGTGAATTACAGTGCCCCTGAGCTCCTTTCTTCAACTCGTTTTCTTGTGAGCTGGCCGCAACACCGCAGGATGGCTTCAGGCCCTAATCTGTTTCCGGCACGGCACGCTGAGCCTTTGGTTAATTCCTCTTCCTGGTGGGAAATGAGAGTTAAATTTGCCCGTCCAGACACCTCCAGCTAGTCTCTCATTGGTTCTCGCTCTTCCTGTTCATCTTCCGCAGAAATTGCAAACTGGGCCAAACTGGAGGTTAAAGGGACTGACTCTACAAGTCGGGAGAGTGTTAGTAAAGCGTCTGGAATGTTGCACCCGAGTACCAGGGGAGGAAAACTGAGACATATTTGAACACGTCTCCCGTTCACACTGTTGATCATACTCTGGGTTTCACATGCATGTTTTAGCTGAAGGAAGAATACCTTAAACCTGGAGAGTTGAAACCCGTGGAATGGGTACCATGCAATAAGACTTCAAAGGATCTTCATTTGCTCACCGAACCTCTCTAATCCTATCACTGCTGCGTTTATGCCCCTGTACACATGCTTGATTCTCTTTTGGAGACATAGCAATCCATAGGTTTTAAGATACTTACTAGTCAGGTACATTCTTAGGCATTTAATATGGGGTGTTGAGTCCATTTCGTTGAGCAAGGAGTAGCTCTTGTCTATTCCATATTTGGCTTAAGGAACTTTATCTGTGCTCATTTCAATCTCTGGTTTTATGCAGCACCCCAACTCACCTTTCCCCTTAAGCAAGCATAAGTTGGTTTTCTAAATTTGAGACCCTGTTGTGTTTTGGAATTCAGTTCCTGTGTAGCCAAGTTTACATTCCGTGTATTACTGATATCTTATGATGTTTCTTTTTCTGTGTGACTTATTTCAGTTAGAATCATCATACCTGAATCCACTCATTGTGCTGCTAAGGGCCTGATGACATAGATTTCATTGCTGAGTGATATTGCTTTGTAAGTAAATACCACAACTTCTTTATCCATTTTTCACTTTCTGCGATGTTGAACTTGTACGGTAAACGAGGTTCTTGTAAACAGAGGCGTCCCAAACTTTGGGGTGGCTGTGTCTTTTTGATTTTAATTTCCCTAAGCTATAGGACCATAAGTGGAAGTGCCCTAGGCTCTGTTGCTTTGTTTTTTAGATGTTTCAGGAAACACCATACACTTCTCCTGAGTGTCTGTTGGCAATTTACATTCCGCCCATCAGCATAACAAGGCTCCCAGTTCTCCATGGCCTGTCCTGCCTTTCTGGATTTTACACTTTTTTCAGATGGCCCTTTTGACCGGGGGGAAGTGAGACTTCATTGTAGTGCAGATTTCCTATGCAAGTTTGCTTGTTTGGCCAAAAAGGGCGTATGCGTTTTTTCCTGAATATATTCAGGAAAAAACGCATACGCCCTTTTTGGCCAAGTGCATCATTGTGGACGTTCTGCCTCTTTTCCTATGCTTTCAATGCAATTCCAGTCTACCTCCTGAAATCGGTTTCCTGCAATTCTGCCCCGCTTTCAAGTCCTCTTGGCAGCCTTACTTCAGTATATTTTTGGACGATAGCTGTCATTTATAACTCTGCAGGTTTGTGAATTACAGTGCCCCTGAGCTCCTTTCTTCAACTCGTTTTCTTTTGAGCTGGCCGCAACACCGCAGGATGGCTTCAGGCCCTAATCTGGTTCCGGCACGGCATGCTGAGCCTTTGGTTAGTTCCTCTTCCTGGTGGGAAATGAGAGTTAAATTTGCCCGTCCAGACACCTCCAGCTAGTCTCTCATTGGTTCTCCCTATTCCTGTTCATCTTCCGCAGAAATTGCAAACTGGGCCAAACAGGAGGTTAAAGGCGCTGACTCTCCAAGTGGGGAGAGTGTTAGTAAAGCGTCTGGAATGTTGCACCCGAGTACCAGGGGAGGAAAACTGAGACATATTTGAACACATCTCCCGTTGACACGGTTGATCATACTCTGGGTTCCACATGCATGTTTTAGCTGAAGGAAGAATACCTTAAACCTGGAGAGTTGAGACCCGTGTAATGGGTACCATGCAATATGACTTCAAAGGGTCTTCATTTGCTCACCGAACCTCTCCAATCCTATCACTGCTGCGTTTATGCCCCTGTACACATGCTTGATTCTCTTTCGGAGACATAGCAATCCATAGGTTTTAAGATACTTACTAGTCAGGTACATTCTTAGGCGTTTAATATGGGGTGTTGAGTCCATTTCGTTGAGCAAGGAGTAGCTCTTATCTATTCCATATTTGGCTTAAGGAACTTTATCTGTGCTCATTTCAATCTCTGGTTTTATGCAGCACCCCAACTCACCTTTCCCCTTAAGCAAGCATAAGTTGGTTTTCTAAATTTGAGACCCTGTTGTGTTTTGGAATTCAGTTCCTGTGTAGCCAAGTTTACATTCCGTGTATTACTGATATCTTATGATGTTTCTTTTTCTGTGTGACTTATTTCAGTTAGAATCATCGTACCTGAATCCACTCATTGTGCTGCTACGGGCCTGATGACATAGATTTCATTGCTGAGTGATACTGCATTGTACATAAGTACCACAAGTTCTTTATCCATTTTCCTCTTTCTGTGATATTGAACTTGTACGGAAAACGAGGTTCTTGTAAACAGAGGCGTCCCAAACTTTGGGGTGGCTGTGTCTTTTTGATTTTAATTTCCCTAAGCTATAGGACCATAAGTGGAAGTGCCCTAGGCTCTGTTGCTTTGTTTTTTAGATGTTTCAGGAAACACCATACACTTCTCCCGAGTGTCTGTTGGCAATTTACATCCCGCCCATCAGCATAACAAGGCTCCCAGTTCTCCATGGCCTGTCCTGCCTTTCTGGATTTTACACTTTTTTCAGATGGCCCTTTTGACCGGGGGGAAGTGAGACTTCATTGTAGTGCAGATTTCCTTTGCAAGCTCGCTTGGTTGGCCAAAAAGGGCGTATGCGTTTTTTCCTGAATATATTCAGGAAAAAACGCATACGCCCTTTTTGGCCAAGTGCATCATTGTGGACGTTTTGCCTCTTTTCCTATGCTTTCAATGCAATTCCAGTCAACCTCCTGAAATCGGTTTCCTGCAATTCTGCCCCACTTTCAAGTCCTCTTGGCAGCCTTACTTCAGTATATTTTTGGACGATAGCTGTCATTTATAACTCTGCAGGTTTGTGAATTACAGTGCCCCTGAGCTCCTTTCTTCAACTCGCTTTCTTTTGAGCTGGCCGCAACACCGCAGGATGGCTTCAGGCCCTAATCTGGTTCCGGCACGGCACGCTGAGCCTTTGGTTAGTTCCTCTTCCTGGTGGGAAATGAGAGTTAAATTTGCCCGTCCAGACACCTCCAGCTAGTCTCTCATTGGTTCTCGCTCTTCCTGATCATCTTCCACAGAAATTGCAAACTGGGCTAAACAGGAGGTTAAAGGTTGACTATCCAAGTGGGGAGAGTGTTAGTAAAGCGTCTGGAATGTTGCACCCGAGTACCAGGGGAGGAAAACTGAGACATATTTGAACACGTCTCCCGTTCACACGGTTGATCATACTCTGGGTTCCACATGCATGTTTTAGCTGAAGGAAGAATACCTTAAACGTGGGTAGTTGAAACCCGTGGAATGGGTACCATGCAATATGACTTCAAAGGGTCTTCATTTGCTCACCGAACCTCTCCAATCCTATCACTGCTGCGTTTATGCCCCTGTACACACGCTTGATTCTCTTTTGGAGACATAGCAATCCATAGGTTTTAAGATACTTACTAGTAAGGTACATTCTTAGGCGTTTAATATGGGGTGTTGAGTCCATTTCATTGAGCAAGGAGTAGCTCTTGTCTATTCCATATTTGGCTTAAGGAACTTTATCTGTGCTCATTTCAATCTCTGGTTTTATGCAGCACCCCAACTCACCTTTCCCCTTAAGCAAGCATAAGTTGGTTTTCTAAATTTGAGACCCTGTTCTGTTCTGTAATTCAGTTCCTGTGTAGCCCAGTTTACATTCCGTGTATTAGTGATATCTTATGATGTTTCTTTTTCTGTGTGACTTATTTCAGTTAGAATCATTGTACCTGAATCCACTCATTATGCTGCTACGGGCCTGATGACATAGATTTCATTGCTGAGTGATACTGCATTGTACGTAAGTACCACAAGTTCTTTATCCATTTTTCACTTTCTGTGATGTTGAACTTGTACGGTAAACGAGGTTCTTGTAAACAGAGGCGTCCCAAACTTTGGGGTGGCTGTGTCTTTTTGATTTTAATTTCCCTAAGCTATAGGACCATAAGTGGAAGTGCCCTAGGCTCTGTTGCTTTGTTTTTTAGATGTTTCAGGAAACACCATACACTTCTCCCGAGTGTCTGTTGGCAATTTACATCCCACCCATCAGCATAACAAGGCTCCCAGTTCTCCATGGCCTGTCCTGCCTTTCTGGATTTTACACTTTTTTCAGATGGCCCTTTTGACCGGGGGGAAGTGAGACTTCATTGTAGTGCAGATTTCCTTTGCAAGTTTGCTTGGTTGGCCAAAAAGGGCGTATGCGTTTTTTCCTGAATATATTCAGGAAAAAACGCATACGCCCTTTTTGGCCAAGTGCATCATTGTGGACGTTCTGCCTCTTTTCCTATGCTTTCAATGCAATTCCAGTCTACCTCCTGAAATCGGTTTCCTGCAATTCTGCCCCGCTTTCAAGTCCTCTTGGCAGCCTTACTTCAGTATATTTTTGGACGATAGCTGTCATTTATAACTCGGCAGGTTTGTGAATTACAGTGCCCCTGAGCTCCTTTCTTCAACTCGTTTTCTTGTGAGCTGGCCGCAACACCGCAGGATGGCTTCAGGCCCTAATCTGTTTCCGGCACGGCACGCTGAGCCTTTGGTTAATTCCTCTTCCTGGTGGGAAATGAGAGTTAAATTTGCCCGTCCAGACACCTCCAGCTAGTCTCTCATTGGTTCTCGCTCTTCCTGTTCATCTTCCGCAGAAATTGCAAACTGGGCCAAACTGGAGGTTAAAGGGACTGACTCTACAAGTCGGGAGAGTGTTAGTAAAGCGTCTGGAATGTTGCACCCGAGTACCAGGGGAGGAAAACTGAGACATATTTGAACACGTCTCCCGTTCACACTGTTGATCATACTCTGGGTTTCACATGCATGTTTTAGCTGAAGGAAGAATACCTTAAACCTGGAGAGTTGAAACCCGTGGAATGGGTACCATGCAATAAGACTTCAAAGGATCTTCATTTGCTCACCGAACCTCTCTAATCCTATCACTGCTGCGTTTATGCCCCTGTACACATGCTTGATTCTCTTTTGGAGACATAGCAATCCATAGGTTTTAAGATACTTACTAGTCAGGTACATTCTTAGGCATTTAATATGGGGTGTTGAGTCCATTTCGTTGAGCAAGGAGTAGCTCTTGTCTATTCCATATTTGGCTTAAGGAACTTTATCTGTGCTCATTTCAATCTCTGGTTTTATGCAGCACCCCAACTCACCTTTCCCCTTAAGCAAGCATAAGTTGGTTTTCTAAATTTGAGACCCTGTTGTGTTTTGGAATTCAGTTCCTGTGTAGCCAAGTTTACATTCCGTGTATTACTGATATCTTATGATGTTTCTTTTTCTGTGTGACTTATTTCAGTTAGAATCATCATACCTGAATCCACTCATTGTGCTGCTAAGGGCCTGATGACATAGATTTCATTGCTGAGTGATATTGCTTTGTAAGTAAATACCACAACTTCTTTATCCATTTTTCACTTTCTGCGATGTTGAACTTGTACGGTAAACGAGGTTCTTGTAAACAGAGGCGTCCCAAACTTTGGGGTGGCTGTGTCTTTTTGATTTTAATTTCCCTAAGCTATAGGACCATAAGTGGAAGTGCCCTAGGCTCTGTTGCTTTGTTTTTTAGATGTTTCAGGAAACACCATACACTTCTCCTGAGTGTCTGTTGGCAATTTACATTCCGCCCATCAGCATAACAAGGCTCCCAGTTCTCCATGGCCTGTCCTGCCTTTCTGGATTTTACACTTTTTTCAGATGGCCCTTTTGACCGGGGGGAAGTGAGACTTCATTGTACTGCAGATTTCCTTTGCAAGCTCGCTTGGTTGGCCAAAAAGGGCGTATGCGTTTTTTCCTGAATATATTCAGGAAAAAACGCATACGCCCTTTTTGGCCAAGTGCATCATTGTGGACGTTTTGCCTCTTTTCCTATGCTTTCAATGCAATTCCAGTCAACCTCCTGAAATCGGTTTCCTGCAATTCTGCCCCACTTTCAAGTCCTCTTGGCAGCCTTACTTCAGTATATTTTTGGACGATAGCTGTCATTTATAACTCTGCAGGTTTGTGAATTACAGTGTCCCTGAGCTCCTTTCTTCAACTCGCTTTCTTTTGAGCTGGCCGCAACACCGCAGGATGGCTTCAGGCCCTAATCTGGTTCCGGCACGGCACGCTGAGCCTTTGGTTAGTTCCTCTTCCTGGTGGGAAATGAGAGTTAAATTTGCCCGTCCAGACACCTCCAGCTAGTCTCTCATTGGTTCTCGCTCTTCCTGTTCATCTTCCACAGAAATTGCAAACTGGGCTAAACAGGAGGTTAAAGGCTGACTATCCAAGTGGGGAGAGTGTTAGTAAAGCGTCTGGAATGTTGCACCCGAGTACCAGGGGAGGAAAACTGAGACATATTTGAACACGTCTCCCGTTCACACGGTTGATCATACTCTGGGTTCCACATGCATGTTTTAGCTGAAGGAAGAATACCTTAAACGTGGGTAGTTGAAACCCGTGGAATGGGTACCATGCAATATGACTTCAAAGGGTCTTCATTTGCTCACCGAACCTCTCCAATCCTATCACTGCTGCGTTTATGCCCCTGTACACACGCTTGATTCTCTTTTGGAGACATAGCAATCCATAGGTTTTAAGATACTTACTAGTAAGGTACATTCTTAGGCGTTTAATATGGGGTGTTGAGTCCATTTCGTTGAGCAAGGAGTAGCTCTTGTCTATTCCATATTTGGCTTAAGGAACTTTATCTGTGCTCATTTCAATCTCTGGTTTTATGCAGCACCCCAACTCACCTTTCCCCTTAAGCAAGCATAAGTTGGTTTTCTAAATTTGAGACCCTGTTCTGTTCTGTAATTCAGTTCCTGTGTAGCCCAGTTTACATTCCGTGTATTAGTGATATCTTATGATGTTTCTTTTTCTGTGTGACTTATTTCAGTTAGAATCATTGTACCTGAATCCACTCATTATGCTGCTACGGGCCTGATGACATAGATTTCATTGCTGAGTGATACTGCATTGTACGTAAGTACCAGAAGTTCTTTATCCATTTTTCACTTTCTGTGATGTTGAACTTGTACGGTAAACGAGGTTCTTGTAAACAGAGGCGTCCCAAACTTTGGGGTGGCTGTGTCTTTTTGATTTTAATTTCCCTAAGCTATAGGACCATAAGTGGAAGTGCCCTAGGCTCTGTTGCTTTGTTTTTTAGATGTTTCAGGAAACACCATACACTTCTCCCGAGTGTCTGTTGGCAATTTACATCCCACCCATCAGCATAACAAGGCTCCCAGTTCTCCATGGCCTGTCCTGCCTTTCTGGATTTTACACTTTTTTCAGATGGCCCTTTTGACCGGGGGGAAGTGAGACTTCATTGTAGTGCAGATTTCCTTTGCAAGTTTGCTTGGTTGGCCAAGAAGGGCGTATGCGTTTTTTCCTGAATATATTCAGGAAAAAACGCATACGCCCTTTTTGGCCAAGTGCATCATTGTGGACGTTCTGCCTCTTTTCCTATGCTTTCAATGCAATTCCAGTCTACCTCCTGAAATCGGTTTCTTGCAATTCTGCCCCGCTTTCAAGTCCTCTTGGCAGCCTAACTTCAGTATATTTTTGGACGATAGCTGTCATTTATAACTCGGCAGGTTTGTGAATTACAGTGCCCCTGAGCTCCTTTCTTCAACTCGTTTTCTTGTGAGCTGGCCGCAACACCGCAGGATGGCTTCAGGCCCTAATCTTGTTCTGGCACGGCACGCTGAGCCTTTGGTTAATTCCTCTTCCTGGTGGGAAATGAGAGTTAAATTTGCCCGTCCAGACACCTCCAGCTAGTCTCTCATTGGTTCTCGCTATTCCTGTTCATCTTCCGCAGAAATTGCAAACTGGGCCAAACTGGAGGTTAAAGGGACTGACTCTACAAGTCGGGAGAGTGTTAGTAAAGCGTCTGGAATGTTGCACCCGAGTACCAGGGGAGGAAAACTGAGACATATTTGAACACGTCTCCCGTTCACACTGTTGATCATACTCTGGGTTTCACATGCATGTTTTAGCTGAAGGAAGAATACCTTAAACCTGGAGAGTTGAAACCCGTGGAATGGGTACCATGCAATAAGACTTCAAAGGATCTTCATTTGCTCACCGAACCTCTCTAATCCTATCACTGCTGCGTTTATGCCCCTGTACACATGCTTGATTCTCTTTTGGAGACATAGCAATCCATAGGTTTTAAGATACTTACTAGTCAGGTACATTCTTAGGCATTTAATATGGGGTGTTGAGTCCATTTCGTTGAGCAAGGAGTAGCTCTTGTCTATTCCATATTTGGCTTAAGGAACTTTATCTGTGCTCATTTCAATCTCTGGTTTTATGCAGCACCCCAACTCACCTTTCCCCTTAAGCAAGCATAAGTTGGTTTTCTAAATTTGAGACCCTGTTGTGTTTTGGAATTCAGTTCCTGTGTAGCCAAGTTTACATTCCGTGTATTACTGATATCTTATGATGTTTCTTTTTCTGTGTGACTTATTTCAGTTAGAATCATCATACCTGAATCCAATCATTGTGCTGCTAAGGGCCTGATGACATAGATTTCATTGCTGAGTGATATTGCTTTGTAAGTAAATACCACAACTTCTTTATCCATTTTTCACTTTCTGCGATGTTGAACTTGTACGGTAAACGAGGTTCTTGTAAACAGAGGCGTCCCAAACTTTGGGGTGGCTGTGTCTTTTTGATTTTAATTTCCCTAAGCTATAGGACCATAAGTGGAAGTGCCCTAGGCTCTGTTGCTTTGTTTTTTAGATGTTTCAGGAAACACCATACACTTCTCCTGAGTGTCTGTTGGCAATTTACATTCCGCCCATCAGCATAACAAGGCTCCCAGTTCTCCATGGCCTGTCCTGCCTTTCTGGATTTTACACTTTTTTCAGATGGCCCTTTTGACCGGGGGGAAGTGAGACTTCATTGTAGTGCAGATTTCCTTTGCAAGCTTGCTTGGTTGGCAAAAAAGGGCGTATGCGTTTTTTCCTGAATACATTCAGGAAAAAACGCATACGCCCTTTTTGGCCAAGTGCATCATTGTGGACGTTCTGCCTCTTTTCCTATGCTTTCAATGCAATTCCAGTCTACCTCCTGAAATCGGTTTCCTGCAATTCTGCCCCACTTTCAAGTCCTCTTGGCAGCCTTACTTCAGTATATTTTTGGACGATAGTTGTCATTTATAACTCTGCAGGTTTGTGAATTACAGTGCCCCTAAGCTCCTTTCTTCAACTAGTTTTCTTGTGAGCTGGCCGCAACACCGCAGGATGGCTTCAGGCCCTAATCTGGTTCCGGCACGGCACGCTGAGCCTTTGGTTATTTCCTCTTCCTGGTGGGAAATGAGAGTTAAATTTGCCCGTCCAGACACCTCCAGCTAGTCTCTCATTGGTTCTCGCTATTCCTGTTCATCTTCCGCAGAAATTGCAAACTGGGCCAAACAGGAGGTTAAAGGGACTGACTCTCCAAGTCGGGAGAGTGTTAGTAAAGCGTCTGGAATGTTGCACCCGAGTACCAGTGTACGAAAACTGAGACATATTTGAACACGTCTCCCGTTCACACTGTTGATCATACTCTGGGTTCCACATGCATATTGTAGCTGAAGGAAGAATACCTTAAACCTGGGTAGTTGAAACCCGTGGAATGGGTACCATGCAATATGACTTCAAAGGGTCTTCATTTGCTCACCGAACCTCTCCAATCCTATCACTGCTGCGTTTATGTCCCTGTACACATGCTTGATTCTCTTTCGGAGACATAGCAATCCATAGGTTTTAAGATACTTAAGAGTCAGGTACATTCTTAGGCGTTTAATATGCGGTGTTGAGTCCATTTCGTTGAGCAAGGAGTAGCTCTTGTCTATTCCATATTTGGCTTAAGGAACTTTATCTGTGCTCATTTCAATCTCTGCTTTTATGCAGCACCCCAACTCACCTTTACCCTTAAACAAGCATAAGTTGGTTTTCTAAATTTGAGACCCTGTTCTGTTCTGTAATTCAGTTCCTGTGTAGCCAAGTTTACATTCCGTGTATTACTGATATCTTATGATGTTTCTTTTTCTGTGTGACTTATTTCAGTTAGAATCATTGTACCTGAATCCACTCATTGTGCTGCTACGGGCCTGATGACATAGATTTCACTGCTGAGTGATACTGCATTGTACGTAAGTACCACAAGTTCTTTATCCATTTTTCACTTTCTGTGATATTGAACTTGTACGGTAAACGAGGTTCTTGTAAACAGAGGCGTCCCAAACTTTGGGGTGGCTGTGTCTTTTTCATTTTAATTTCCCTAAGCTATAGGACCATAAGTGGAAGTGCCCTAGGCTCTGTTGCTTTGTTTTTTAGATGTTTCAGGAAACACCATACACTTCTCCCGAGTGTCTGTTGGCAATTTACATCCCGCCCATCAGCATAACAAGGCTCCCAGTTCTCCATGGCCTGTCCTGCCTTTCTGGATTTTACACTTTTTTCAGATGGCCCTTTTGACTGGGGGGAAGTGAGACTTCATTGTAGTGCAGATTTCCTTTGCAAGCTTGCTTGGTTGGCCAAAAAGGGCGTATGCGTTTTTTCCTGAATATATTCAGGAAAAAACGCATACGCCCTTTTTGGCCAAGTGCATCATTGTGGACGTTCTGCCTCTTTTCCTATGCTTTCAATGCAATTCCAGTCTACCTCCTGAAATCGGTTTCCTGCAATTCTGCCTCGCTTTCAAGTCCTCTTGGCAGCCTAACTTCAGTATATTTTTGGACGATAGTTGTCATTTATAACTCTGCAGGTTTTTGAATTACAGTGCCCCTGAGCTCCTTTCTTCAACTCCTTTTCTTGTGAGCTGGCCGCAACACCACAGGATGGCTTCAGGCCCTAATCTGGTTCCGGCACGGCACGCTGAGCCTTTGGTTATTTCCTCTTCCTGGCGGGAAATGAGAGTTAAATTTGCCCGTCCAGACACCTCCAGCTAGTCTCTCATTGGTTCTCGCTATTCCTGTTCATCTTCCGCAGAAATTGCAAACTGGGCCAAACAGGAGGTTAAAGGGACTGACTCTCCAAGTCGGGAGAGTGTTAGTAAAGCGTCTGGAATGTTGCACCCGAGTACCAGGGTACGAAAACTGAGACATATTTGAACACGTCTCCCGATCACATGGTTGATCATACTCTAGGTTCCACATGCATGTTTTAGCTGAAGGAAGAATACCTTAAACCTGGGTAGTTGAAACCCGTAGAATGGTACCATGCAATATGACTTCAAAGGGTCTTCATTTGCTCACCAAACCTCTCCAATCCTATCACTGCTGCGTTTATGTCCCTGTACACATGCTTGATTCTCTTTCGGAGACATAGCAATCCATAGGTTTTAAGATACTTACTAGTCAGGTACATTCTTAGGCGTTTAATATGGGGTGTTGAGTCCATTTCGTTGAGCAAGGAGTAGCTCTTGTCTATTCCATATTTGGCTTAAGGAACTTTATCTGTGCTCATTTCAATCTCTGCTTTTATGCAGCACCCCAACTCACCTTTACCCTTAAACAAGCATAAGTTGGTTTTCTAAATTTGAGACCCTGTTCTGTTCTGTAATTCAGTTCCTGTGTAGCCAAGTTTACATTCCGTGTATTACTGATATCTTATGATGTTTCTTTTTCTGTGTGACTTATTTCAGTTAGAATCATTGTACCTGAATCCACTCATTGTGCTGCTACGGGCCTGATGACATAGATTTCACTGCTGAGTGATACTGCATTGTACGTAAGTACCACAAGTTCTTTATCCATTTTTCACTTTCTGTGATATTGAACTTGTACGGTAAACGAGGTTCTTGTAAACAGAGGCGTCCCAAACTTTGGGGTGGCTGTGTCTTTTTCATTTTAATTTCCCTAAGCTATAGGACCATAAGTGGAAGTGCCCTAGGCTCTGTTGCTTTGTTTTTTAGATGTTTCAGGAAACACCATACACTTCTCCCGAGTGTCTGTTGGCAATTTACATCCCGCCCATCAGCATAACAAGGCTCCCAGTTCTCCATGGCCTGTCCTGCCTTTCTGGATTTTACACTTTTTTCAGATGGCCCTTTTGACTGGGGGGAAGTGAGACTTCATTGTAGTGCAGATTTCCTTTGCAAGCTTGCTTGGTTGGCCAAAAAGGGCGTATGCGTTTTTTCCTGAATATATTCAGGAAAAAACGCATACGCCCTTTTTGGCCAAGTGCATCATTGTGGACGTTCTGCCTCTTTTCCTATGCTTTCAATGCAATTCCAGTCTACCTCCTGAAATCGGTTTCCTGCAATTCTGCCTCGCTTTCAAGTCCTCTTGGCAGCCTAACTTCAGTATATTTTTGGACGATAGTTGTCATTTATAACTCTGCAGGTTTTTGAATTACAGTGCCCCTGAGCTCCTTTCTTCAACTCCTTTTCTTGTGAGCTGGCCGCAACACCACAGGATGGCTTCAGGCCCTAATCTGGTTCCGGCACGGCACGCTGAGCCTTTGGTTATTTCCTCTTCCTGGCGGGAAATGAGAGTTAAATTTGCCCGTCCAGACACCTCCAGCTAGTCTCTCATTGGTTCTCGCTATTCCTGTTCATCTTCCGCAGAAATTGCAAACTGGGCCAAACAGGAGGTTAAAGGGACTGACTCTCCAAGTCGGGAGAGTGTTAGTAAAGCGTCTGGAATGTTGCACCCGAGTACCAGGGTACGAAAACTGAGACATATTTGAACACGTCTCCCGATCACATGGTTGATCATACTCTAGGTTCCACATGCATGTTTTAGCTGAAGGAAGAATACCTTAAACCTGGGTAGTTGAAACCCGTAGAATGGTACCATGCAATATGACTTCAAAGGGTCTTCATTTGCTCACCAAACCTCTCCAATCCTATCACTGCTGCGTTTATGTCCCTGTACACATGCTTGATTCTCTTTCGGAGACATAGCAATCCATAGGTTTTAAGATACTTACTAGTCAGGTACATTCTTAGGCGTTTAATATGGGGTGTTGAGTCCATTTCGTTGAGCAAGGAGTAGCTCTTGTCTATTCCATATTTGGCTTAAGGAACTTTATCTGTGCTCATTTCAATCTCTGGTTTTATGCAGCACCCCAACTCACCTTTACCCTTAAACAAGCATAAGTTGGTTTTCTAAATTTGAGACCCTGTTCTGTTCTGTAATTCAGTTCCTGTGTAGCCAAGTTTACATTCCGTGTATTAGTGATATCTTATGATGTTTCTTTTTCTGTGTGACTTATTTCAGTTAGAATCATCGTACCTGAATCCACTCATTGTTCTGCTACGGGCCTGATGACATAGATTTCACTGCTGAGTGATACTGCATTGTACGTAAGTACCACAAGTTCTTTATCCATTTTTCACTTTCTGTGATATTGAACTTGTACGGTAAACGAGGTTCTTGTAAACAGAGGCGTCCCAAACATTGGGGTGGCTGTATCTTTTTGATTTTAATTTCCCTAAGCTTTAGGACCATAAGTGGAAGTGCCCTAGGCTCTGTTGCTTTGTTTTTTAGATGTTTCAGGAAACACCATACACTTCTCCCGAGTGGCTGTTGGCAATTTACATCCCGCCCATCAGCATAACAAGGCTCCCAGTTCTCCATGGCCTGTCCTGCCTTTCTGGATTTTACACTTTTTTCAGATGGCCCTTTTGACCGGCGGGGGTGGGAAGTCAGACTTCATTGTAGTGCAGATTTCCTTTGCAAGTTTGCTTGGTTGGCCAAAAAGGGCGTATGCGTTTTTTCCTGAATATATTCAGGAAAAAATGCATACGCCCTTTTTGGCCAAGTGCATCATTGTGGACGTTCTGCCTCTTTTCCTATGCTTTCAATGCAATTCCAGTGTACCTCCTGAAATCGGTTTCCTGCAATTCTGCCCCGCTTTCAAGTCCTCTTGGCAGCCTTACTTCGGTATATTTTTGGACGATAGCTGTCATTTATAACTCTGCAGGTTTGTGAATTACAGTGCCCCTGAGCTCCTTTCTTCAACTCCTTTTCTTGTGAGCTGGCCGCAACACCACAGGATGGCTTCAGGCCCTAATCTGGTTCCGGCACGGCACGCTGAGCCTTTGGTTATTTCCTCTTCCTGGCGGGAAATGAGAGTTAAATTTGCCCGTCCAGACACCTCCAGCTAGTCTCTCATTGGTTCTCGCTATTCCTGTTCATCTTCCGCAGAAATTGCAAACTGGGCCAAACAGGAGGTTAAAGGGACTGACTCTCCAAGTCGGGAGAGTGTTAGTAAAGCGTCTGGAATGTTGCACCCGAGTACCAGGGTACGAAAACTGAGACATATTTGAACACGTCTTCCGTTCACACTGTTGATCATACTCTGGGTTCCACATGCATATTTTAGCTGAAGGAAGAATACCTTAAACCTGGGTAGTTGAAACCCGTGGAATGGGTACCATGCAATATGACTTCAAAGGGTCTTCATTTGCTCACCGAACCTCTCCAATCCTATCACTGCTGCGTTTATGTCCCTGTACACATGCTTGATTCTCTTTCAGAGACATAGCAATCCATAGGTTTTAAGATACTTAAGAGTCAGGTACATTCTTAGGCGTTTAATATGCGGTGTTGAGTCCATTTCGTTGAGCAAGGAGTAGCTCTTGTCTATTCCATATTTGGCTTAAGGAACTTTATCTGTGCTCATTTCAATCTCTGGTTTTATGCAGCACCCCAACTCACCTTTACCCTTAAACAAGCATAAGTTGGTTTTCTAAATTTGAGACCCTGTTCTGTTCTGTAATTCAGTTCCTGTGTAGCCAAGTTTACATTCCGTGTATTACTGATATCTTATGATGTTTCTTTTTCTGTGTGACTTATTTCAGTTAGAATCATTGTACCTGAATCCACTCATTGTGCTGCTACGGGCCTGATGACATAGATTTCACTGCTGAGTGATACGGCATTGTACGTAAGTACCACAAGTTCTTTATCCATTTTTCACTTTCTGTGATATTGAACTTGTACGGTAAACGAGGTTCTTGTAAACAGAGGCGTCCCAAACTTTGGGGTGGCTGTGTCTTTTTGATTTTAATTTCCCTAAGCTATAGGACCATAAGTGGAAGTGCCCTAGGCTCTGTTGCTTTGTTTTTTAGATGTTTCAGGAAACACCATACACTTCTCCCGAGTGTCTGTTGGCAATTTACATCCCGCCCATCAGCATAACAAGGCTCCCAGTTCTCCATAGCCTGTCCTGCCTTTCTGGATTTTACACTTTTTTCAGATGGCCCTTTTGACCGGGGGGAAGTGAGACTTCATTGTAGTGCAGATTTCCTTTGCAAGCTTGCTTGGTTGGCCAAAAAGGGCGTATGCGTTTTTTCCTGAATATATTCAGGAAAAAACGCATACGCCCTTTTTGGCCAAGTGCATCATTGTGGACGTTCTGCCTCTTTTCCTATGCTTTCAATGCAATTCCAGTCTACCTCCTGAAATCGGTTTCCTGCAATTCTTCCCTGCTTTCAAGTCCTCTTGGCAGCCTTACTTCAGTATATTTTTGGACGATAGCTATCATTTATAACTCTGCAGGTTTGTGAATTACAGTGCCCCTGAGCTCCTTTCTTCAACTCGCTTTCTTGTGAGCTGGCCGCAACACCGCAGGATGGCTTCAGGCCCTAATCTGGTTCCGGCACGGCACGCTGAGCCTTTGGTTAATTCCTCTTCCTGGTGGGAAACGAGAGTTAAATTTGCCCGTCCAGACACCTCCAGCTAGTCTCTCATTGGTTCTCCCTATTCCTGTTCATCTTCCACAGAAATTGCAAACTGGGCCAAACAGGAGGTTAAAGGCGCTGACTGTCCAAGTTGGGAGAGTGTTAGTAAAGCGTCTGGAATGTTGCACCCGAGTACCAGGGGAGGAAAACTGAGACATATTTGAACACGTCTCCCGTTCACACGGTTGATCATACTCTGGGTTCCACATGCATGTTATAGCTGAAGGAAGAATACCTTTAACCTGGGTAGTTGAAACCCGTGGAATGGGTACCATGCAATAAGACTTCAAAGGGTCTTCATTTGCTCACCGAACCTCTCCAATCGTATTACTGCTGCGTTTATGCCCCTGTACACATGCTTGATTCTCTTTTGGAGACATAGCAATCCATAGGTTTTAAGATACTTACTAGTCAGGTACATGCTTAGGCGTTTAATATGGGGTGTTGAGTCCATTTCGTTGAGCAAGGAGTAGCTCTTGTCTATTCCATATTTGGCTTAAGGAACTTTATCTGTGCTCATTTCAATCTCTGGTTTTATGCAGCACCCCAACTCACCTTTCCCCTTAAGCAAGCATAAGTTGGTTTTCTAAATTTGAGACCCTGTTCTGTTTTGGAATTCAGTTCCTGTGTAGCCAAGTTTACATTCCGTGTATTACTGATATCTTATGATGTTTCTTTTTCTGTGTGACTTATTTCAGTTAGAATCATCGTACCTGAATCCACTCATTATGCTGCTATGGGCCAGATGACATAGATTTCATTGCTGAGTGATACTGCATTGTACGTAAGTACCACAAGTTCTTTATCCATTTTTCACTTTCTGCGATGTTGAACTTGTACTGTAAATGAGGTTCTTGTAAACAGAGGCGTCCCAAACTTTGGGGTGGCTGTGTCTTTTTGATTTTAATTTCCCTAAGCTATAGGACGATAAGTGGAAGTGCCCTAGGCTCTGTTGCTTTGTTTTTTAGATGTTTCAGGAAACACCATACACTTCTCCCGAGTGTCTGTTGGCAAGTTACATCCCGCCCATCAGCATAACAAGGCTCCCAGTTCTCCATGGCCTGTCCTGCCTTTCTGGATTTTACACTTTTTTCCGATGGCCCTTTTGACCGGGGGGAAGTGAGACTTCATTGTAGTGCAGATTTCCTTTGCAAGTTTGCTTGGTTGGCCAAAAAGGGCGTATGCGTTTTTTCCTGAATATTTTCAGGAAAAAACGCATACGCCCTTTTTGGCCAAGTGCATCATTGTGGACGTTCTCCCTCTTTTCCTATGCTTTCAATGCAATTCCAGTCTACCTCCTGAAATCGGTTTCGTGCAATTCTGCCCCGCTTTCAAGTCCTCTTGGCAGCCTTACTTCAGTATATTTTTGGACGATAGCTATCATTTATAACTCTGCAGGTTTGTGAATTACAGTGTCCCTGAGCTCCTTTCTTCAACTCGCTTTCTTGTGAGCTGGCCGCAACACCGCAGGATGGCTTCAGGCCCTAATCTGGTTCCGGCACGGCACGCTGAGCCTTTGGTTAATTCCTCTTCCTGGTGGGAAACGAGAGTTAAATTTGCCCGTCCAGACACCTCCAGCTAGTCTCTCATTGGTTCTCCCTATTCCTGTTCATCTTCCACAGAAATTGCAAACTGGGCCAAACAGGAGGTTAAAGGCGCTGACTGTCCAAGTTGGGAGAGTGTTAGTAAAGCGTCTGGAATGTTGCACCCGAGTACCAGGGGAGGAAAACTGAGACATATTTGAACACGTCTCCCGTTCACACGGTTGATCATACTCTGGGTTCCACATGCATGTTATAGCTGAAGGAAGAATACCTTTAACCTGGGTAGTTGAAACCCGTGGAATGGGTACCATGCAATAAGACTTCAAAGGGTCTTCATTTGCTCACCGAACCTCTCCAATCCTATTACTGCTGCGTTTATGCCCCTGTACACATGCTTGATTCTCTTTTGGAGACATAGCAATCCATAGGTTTTAAGATACTTACTAGTCAGGTACATGCTTAGGCGTTTAATATGGGGTGTTGAGTCCATTTCGTTGAGCAAGGAGTAGCTCTTGTCTATTCCATATTTGGCTTAAGGAACTTTATCTGTGCTCATTTCAATCTCTGGTTTTATGCAGCACCCCAACTCACCTTTCCCCTTAAGCAAGCATAAGTTGGTTTTCTAAATTTGAGACCCTGTTCTGTTTTGGAATTCAGTTCCTGTGTAGCCAAGTTTACATTCCGTGTATTAGTGATATCTTATGATGTTTCTTTTTCTGTGTGACTTATTTCAGTTAGAATCATCGTACCTGAATCCACTCATTATGCTGCTATGGGCCAGATGACATAGATTTCATTGCTGAGTGATACTGCATTGTACGTAAGTACCACAAGTTCTTTATCCATTTTTCACTTTCTGCGATGTTGAACTTGTACTGTAAATGAGGTTCTTGTAAACAGAGGCGTCCCAAACTTTGGGGTGGCTGTGTCTTTTTGATTTTAATTTCCCTAAGCTATAGGACGATAAGTGGAAGTGCCCTAGGCTCTGTTGCTTTGTTTTTTAGATGTTTCTGGAAACACCATACACTTCTCCCGAGTGTCTGTTGGCAAGTTACATCCCGCCCATCAGCATAACAAGGCTCCCAGTTCTCCATGGCCTGTCCTGCCTTTCTGGATTTTACACTTTTTTCCGATGGCCCTTTTGACCGGGGGGAAGTGAGACTTCATTGTAGTGCAGATTTCCTTTGCAAGTTTGCTTGGTTGGCCAAAAAGGGCGTATGCGTTTTTTCCTGAATATTTTCAGGAAAAAACGCATACGCCCTTTTTGGCCAAGTGCATCATTGTGGACGTTCTCCCTCTTTTCCTATGCTTTCAATGCAATTCCAGTCTACCTCCTGAAATCGGTTTCGTGCAATTCTGCCCCGCTTTCAAGTCCTCTTGGCAGCCTTACTTCAGTATATTTTTGGACGATAGCTGTCATTTATAACTCTGCAGGTTTGTGAATTACAGTGCCCCTGAGCTCCTTTCTTCAACTCGCTTTCTTGTGAGCTGGCCGCAGCACCGCAGGATGGCTTCAGGCCCTAATCTGGTTCCGGCACGGCACGCTGAGCCTTTGGTTATTTCCTCTTCCTGGTGGGAAATGAGAGTTAAATTTGCCCGTCCAGACACCTCCAGCTAGTCTCTCATTGGTTCTCCCTATTCCTGTTCATCTTCCGCAGAAATTGCAAATTGGGCCAAACAGGAGGTTAAAGGCGCTGACTCTCCAAGTGGGGAGAGTGTTAGTAAAGCATCTGGAATGTTGCACCCGAGTACCATGGGAGGAAAACTGAGACATATTTGAACACTTCTCCCGTTCACATGGTTGATCATACTCTGGGTTCCACATGCAAGTTTCAGCTGAAGGAAGAATACCTTAAACCTGGAGAGTTGAGACCCGTGGAATGGGTACCATGCAATATGACTTCATAGGGTCTTCATTTGCTCACCGAACCTCTCCAATCCTATCACTGCTGCGTTTATGCCCCTGGACACACCCTTGATTCTCTTATGGAGACATAGCAATCCATAGGTTTTAAGATACTTACTAGTCAGGTACATTCTTAAGCGTTTAATATGGGGTGTTGAGTCCATTTCGTTGAGCAAGGAGTAGCTCTTGTCTATTCCATATTTGGCTTAAGGAACTTTATCTGTGCTCATTTCAATCTCTGGTTTTATGCAGCACCCCAACTCACCTTTCCCCTTAAGCAAGCATAAGTTGGTTTTCTAAATTTGAGACCCTGTTCTGTTCTGTAATTCAGTTCCTGTGTAGCCAAGTTTACATTCCGTGTATTACTGATATCTTATGATGTTTCTTTTTCTGTGTGACTTATTTCAGTTAGAATCATCGTACCTGAATCCACTCATTGTGCTGCTACGGGCCTGATGACATAGATTTCACTGCTGAGTGATACTGCATTGTACGTAAGTACCACAAGTTCTTTATCCATTTTTCACTTTCTGTGATGTTGAACTTGTACGGTAAACGAGGTTCTTGTAAACAGAGGCGTCCCAAACTTTGGGGTGGCTGTGTCTTTTTCATTTTAATTTCCCTAAGCTATAGGACCATAAGTGGAAGTGCCCTAGGCTCTGTTGCTTTGTTTTTTAGATGTTTCAGGAAACACCATACACTTCTCCCGAGTGGCTGTTGGCAAATTACATCCCGCCCATCAGCATAACAAGGCTCCCAGTTCTCCATGGCCTGTCCTGCCTTTCTGGATTTTACACTTTTTGCAGATGGCCCTTTTGACCGGGGGGAAGTGAGACTTCATTGTAGTGCAGATTTCCTTTGCAAGCTTGCTTGGTTGGCCAAAAAGGGCGTATGCGTTTTTTCCTGAATATATTCAGGAAAAAACGCATACGCCCTTTTTGGCCAAGTGCATCATTGTCGACGTTCTGCCTCTTTTCCTATGCTTTCAATGCAATTCCAGTGTACCTCCTGAAATCGGTTTCCTGCAATTCTGCCCCGCTTTCAAGTCCTCTTGGCAGCCTTACTTCAGTATATTTTTGGACGATAGCTGTCATTTATAACTCTGCAGGTTTGTGAATTACAGTGCCCCTGAGCTCCTTTCTTCAACTCGCTTTCTTGTGAGCTGGCCGCAACACCGCAGGATGGCTTCAGGCCCTAATCTGGTTCCGGCACGGCACGCTGAGCCTTTGGTTATTTCCTCTTCCTGGTGGGAAATGAGAGTTAAATTTGCCCGTCCAGACACCTCCAGCTAGTCTCTCATTGGTTCTCCCTATTCCTGTTCATCTTCCGCAGAAATTGCAAATTGGGCCAAACAGGAGGTTAAAGGCGCTGACTCTCCAAGTGGGGAGAGTGTTAGTAAAGCATCTGGAATGTTGCACCCGAGTACCATGGGAGGAAAACTGAGACATATTTGAACACTTCTCCCGTTCACATGGTTGATCATACTCTGGGTTCCACATGCAAGTTTCAGCTGAAGGAAGAATACCTTAAACCTGGAGAGTTGAGACCCGTGGAATGGGTACCATGCAATATGACTTCATAGGGTCTTCATTTGCTCACCGAACCTCTCCAATCCTATCACTGCTGCGTTTATGCCCCTGGACACACCCTTGATTCTCTTATGGAGACATAGCAATCCATAGGTTTTAAGATACTTACTAGTCAGGTACATTCTTAAGCGTTTAATATGGGGTGTTGAGTCCATTTCGTTGAGCAAGGAGTAGCTCTTGTCTATTCCATATTTGGCTTAAGGAACTTTATCTGTGCTCATTTCAATCTCTGGTTTTATGCAGCACCCCAACTCACCTTTCCCCTTAAGCAAGCATAAGTTGGTTTTCTAAATTTGAGACCCTGTTCTGTTCTGTAATTCAGTTCCTGTGTAGCCAAGTTTACATTCCGTGTATTACTGATATCTTATGATGTTTCTTTTTCTGTGTGACTTATTTCAGTTAGAATCATCGTACCTGAATCCACTCATTGTGCTGCTACGGGCCTGATGACATAGATTTCACTGCTGAGTGATACTGCATTGTACGTAAGTACCACAAGTTCTTTATCCATTTTTCACTTTCTGTGATATTGAACTTGTACGGTAAACGAGGTTCTTGTAAACAGAGGCGTCCCAAACTTTGGGGTGGCTGTGTCTTTTTCATTTTAATTTCCCTAAGCTATAGGACCATAAGTGGAAGTGCCCTAGGCTCTGTTGCTTTGTTTTTTAGATGTTTCAGGAAACACCATACACTTCTCCCGAGTGGCTGTTGGCAATTTACATCCCGCCCATCAGCATAACAAGGCTCCCAGTTCTCCATGGCCTGTCCTGCCTTTCTGGATTTTACACTTTTTGCAGATGGCCCTTTTGACCGGGGGGAAGTGAGACTTCATTGTAGTGCAGATTTCCTTTGCAAGCTTGCTTGGTTGGCCAAAAAGGGCGTATGCGTTTTTTCCTGAATATATTCAGGAAAAAACGCATACGCCCTTTTTGGCCAAGTGCATCATTGTGGACGTTCTGCCTCTTTTCCTATGCTTTCAATGCAATTCCAGTCTACCTCCTGAAATCGGTTTCCTGCAATTCTGCCCCGCTTTCAAGTCCTCTTGGCAGCCTTACTTCAGTATATTTTTGGACGATAGCTGTCATTTATAACTCTGCAGGTTTCTGAATTACAGTGCCCCTGAGCTCCTTTCTTCAACTCGCTTTCTTGTGACCTGGCCGCAACACCGCAGGATGGCTTCAGGCCCTAATCTGGTTCCGGCACGGCACGCTGAACCTTTGGTTAATTCCTCTTCCTTGTGGGAAATGAGAGTTAAATTTGCCCGTCCAGACACCTCCAGCTAGTCTCTCATTGGTTCTCGCTATTCCTGTTCATCTTCCACAGAAATTGCAAACTGGGCCAAACAGGAGGTTAAAGGGACTGACTCTCCAAGTCGGGAGAGTGTTAGTAAAGCGTCTGGAATGTTGCACCCGAGTACCAGGGTACAAAAACTGAGACATATTTGAACACGTCTCCCGATCACATGGTTGATCATACTCTAGGTTCCACATGCATGTTTTAGCTGAAGGAAGAATACCTTTAACCTGGGTAGTTGAAACCCGTGGAATGGGTACCATGCAATATGACTTCAAAGGGTCTTCATTTGCTCACCGAACCTCTCCAATCGTATTACTGCTGCGTTTATGCCCCTGTACACATGCTTGATTCTCTTTTGGAGACATAGCAATCCATAGGTTTTAAGATACTTACTAGTCAGGTACATTCTTAGGCGTTTAATATGGGGTGTTGAGTCCATTTCGTTGAGCAAGGAGTAGCTCTTGTCTATTCCATATTTGGCTTAAGGAACTTTATCTGTGCTCATTTCAATCTCTGGTTTTATGCAGCACCCCAACTCACCTTTCCCCTTAAGCAAGCATAAGTTGGTTTTCTAAATTTGAGACCCTGTTCTGTTTTGGAATTCAGTTCCTGTGTAGCCAAGTTTACATTCCGTGTATTAGTGATATCTTATGATGTTTCTTTTTCTGTGTGACTTATTTCAGTTAGAATCATCGTACCTGAATCCACTCATTATTCTGCTACGGGCCTGATGACATAGATTTCATTGCTGAGTGATACTGCATTGTACGTAAGTACCACAAGTTCTTTATCCATTTTTCACTTTCTGCGATGTTGAACTTGTACTGTAAATGAGGTTCTTGTAAACAGAGGCGTCCCAAACTTTGGGGTGGCTGTGTCTTTTTTATTTTAATTTCCCTAAGCTATAGGACCATAAGTGGAAGTGCCCTAGGCTCTGTTGCTTTGTTTTTTAGATGTTTCAGGAAACACCATACACTTCTCCTGAGTGTCTGTTGGCAATTTACATCCCGCCCATCAGCATACCAAGGCTCCCAGTTCTCCATGGCCTGTCCTGCCTTTCTGGATTTTACACTTTTTTCCGATGGCCCTTTTGACCGGGGGGAAGTGAGACTTCATTGTAGTGCAGATTTCCTTTGCAAGCTTGCTTGGTTGGCCAAAAAGGGCGTATGCGTTTTTTCCTGAATATATTCAGGAAAAAACGCATACGCCCTTTTTGGCCAAGTGCATCATTGTGGACGTTCTGCCTCTTTTCCTATGCTTTCAATGCAATTCCAGTCTACCTCCTGAAATCGGTTTCCTGCAATTCTGCCCCGCTTTCAAGTCCTCTTGGCCGCCTTACTTCAGTATATTTTTGGACGATAGCTGTCATTTATAACTCTGCAGGTTTGTGAATTACAGTGCCCCTGAGCTCCTTTCTTCAACTCGCTTTCTTGTGAGCTGGCCGCAACACCGCAGGATGGCTTCAGGCCCTAATCTGGTTCCGGCACGGCACGCTGAGCCTTTGGTTATTTCCTCTTCCTGGTGGGAAATGAGAGTTAAATTTGCCCGTCCAGACACCTCCAGCCAATCTCTCATTGGTTCTCCCTATTCCTGTTCATCTTCCGCAGAAATTGCAAATTGGACCAAACAGGAGGTTAAAGGCGCTGACTCTCCAAGTGGGGAGAGTGTTAGTAAAGCATCTGGAATGTTGCACCCGAGTACCATGGGAGGAAAACTGAGACATATTTGAACACTTCTCCCGTTCACATGGTTGATCATACTCTGGGTTCCACATGCAAGTTTCAGCTGAAGGAAGAATACCTTAAACCTGGAGAGTTGAGACCCGTGGAATGGGTACCATGCAATATGACTTCAAAGGGTCTTCATTTGCTCACCGAACCTCTCCAATCCTATCACTGCTGCGTTTATGCCCCTGGACACACGCTTGATTCTCTTATGGAGACATAGCAATCCATAGGTCTTAAGATACTTACTAGTCAGGTACATTCTTAAGCGTTTAATATGGGGTGTTGAGTCCATTTCGTTGAGCAAGGAGTAGCTCTTGTCTATTCCATATTTGGCTTAAGGAACTTTATCTGTGCTCATTTCAATCTCTGGTTTTATGCAGCACCCCAACTCACCTTTCCCCTTAAGCAAGCATAAGTTGGTTTTCTAAATGTGAGACCCTGTTCTGTATTGGAATTCAGTTCCTGTGTAGCCAAGTTTACATTCCGTGTATTAGTGATATCTTATGATGTTTCTTTTTCTGTGTGACTTATTTCAGTTAGAATCATCGTACCTGAATCCACTCATTATGCTGCTACGGGCCTGATGACATAGATTTCACTGCTGAGTGATACTGCATTGTACGTAAGTACCACAAGTTCTTTATCCATTTTTCACTTTCTGTGATATTGAACTTTTACGGTAAATGAGGTTCTTGTAAACAGAGGCGTCCCAAACATTGGGGTGGCTGTATCTTTTTGATTTTAATTTCCCTAAGCTATAGGACCATAAGTGGAAGTGCCCTAGGCTCTGTTGCTTTGTTTTTTAGATGTTTCAGGAAACACCATACACTTCTCCCGAGTGTCTGTTGGCAATTTACATCCGGCCCATCAGCATAACAAGGCTCCCAGTTCTCCATGGCCTGTCCTGCCTTTCTGGATTTTACACTTTTTTCAGATGACCCTTTTGACCGGGGGGAAGTGAGACTTCATTGTAGTGCAGATTTCCTTTGCAAGCTTGCTTGGTTGGCCAAAAAGGGCGTATGCGTTTTTTCCTGAATATATTCAGGAAAAAACGCATACGCCCTTTTTGGCCAAGTGCATCATTGTGGACGTTCTGCCTCTTTTCCTATGCTTTCAATGCAATTCCAGTCTACCTCCTGAAATCGGTTTCCTGCAATTCTGCCCCGCTTTCAAGTCCTCTTGGCCGCCTTACTTCAGTATATTTTTGGACGATAGCTGTCATTTATAACTCTGCAGGTTTGTGAATTACAGTGCCCCTGAGCTCCTTTCTTCAACTCGCTTTCTTGTGAGCTGGCCGCAACACCGCAGGATGGCTTCAGGCCCTAATCTGGTTCCGGCACGGCACGCTGAGCCTTTGGTTATTTCCTCTTCCTGGTGGGAAATGAGAGTTAAATTTGCCCGTCCAGACACCTCCAGCTAGTCTCTCATTGGTTCTCGCTATTCCTGTTCATCTTCCGCAGAAATTGCAAACTGGGCCAAACAGGAGGTTAAAGGGACTGACTCTCCAAGTCGGGAGAGTGTTAGTAAAGCGTCTGGAATGTTGCACCCGAGTACCAGGGTACGAAAACTGAGACATATTTGAACACGTCTCCCGATCACATGGTTGATCATACTCTAGGTTCCACATGCATGTTTTAGCTGAAGGAAGAATACCTTAAACCTGGGTAGTTGAAACCCGTGGAATGGGTACCATGCAGTATGACTTCAAAGGGTCTTCATTTGCTCACCGAACCTCTCCAATCCTATCACTGCTGCGTTTATGTCCCTGTACACGTGCTTGATTCTCTTTCGGAGACATAGCAATCCATAGGTTTTAAGATACTTAAGAGTCAGGTACATTCTTAGGCGTTTAATATGCGGTGTTGAATCCATTTCGTTGAGCAAGGAGTAACTCTTGTCTATTCCATATTTGGCTTAAGGAACTTTATCTGTGCTCATTTCAATCTCTGCTTTTATGCAGCATCCCAACTCACCTTTCCCCTTAAGCAAGCATAAGTTGGTTTTCTAAATTTGAGTCCCTGTTCTGTTCTGTAATTCAGTTCCTGTGTAGCCAAGTTTACATTCCGTGTATTACTGATATCTTATGATGTTTCTTTTTCTGTGTGACTTATTTCAGTTAGAATCATCGTACCTGAATCCACTCATTGTGCTGCTACGGGCCTGATGACATAGATTTCACTGCTGAGTGATACTGCATTGTACGTAAGTACCACAAGTTCTTTATCCATTTTTCACTTTCTGTGATATTGAACTTGTATGGTAAACGAGGTTCTTGTAAACAGAGGCGTCCCAAACTTTGGGGTGGCTGTGTCGTTTTGATTTTAATTTCCCTAAGCTATAGGGCCATAAGTGGAAGTGCCCTAGGCTCTGTTGCTTTGTTTTTTAGATGTTTCAGGAAACACCATACACTTCTCCGGAGTGTCTGTTGGCAATTTACATCCCGCCCATCAGCATAACAAGTCTCCCAGTTCTCCATGGCCTGTCCTGCCTTTCTGGATTTTACACTTTTTTCAGATGGCCCTTTTGACCGGGGGAAGTGAGACTTCATTGTAGTGCAGATTTCCTTTGCAAGTTTGCTTGGTTGGCCAAAAAGGGCGTATGCGTTTTTTCCTGAATATATTCAGGAAAAAACGCATATGCCCTTTTTGGCCAAGTGCATCATTGTGGACGTTCTGCCTCTTTTCCTATGCTTTCAATGCAATTCCAGTCTACCTCCTGAAATCGGTTTCCTGCAATTCTGCCCCGCTTTCAAGTCCTCTTGGCAGCCTTACTTCAGTATATTTTTGGACGATAGCTGTCATTTATAACTCTGCAGGTTTGTGAATTACAGTGCCCCTGAGCTCCTTTCTTCAACTCGCTTTCTTGTGAGCTGGCCGCAACACCGCAGGATGGCTTCAGGCCCTAATCTTGTTCCGGCATGGCACGCTGAGCCTTTGGTTATTTCCTCTTCCTGGTGGGAAATGAGAGTTAAATTTGCCCGTCCAGACACCTCCAGCTAGTCTCTCATTGGTTCTCCCTATTCCTGTTCATCTTCCGCAGAAATTGCAAACTGGGCCAAACAGGAGGTTAAAGGCGCTGACTCTCCAAGTGGGGAGAGTGTTAGTAAAGCGTCTGGAATGTTGCACCCGAGTACCAGGGGAGGAAAACTGAGACATATTTGAACACGTCTCCCGTTCACACTGTTGATCATACTCTGGGTTCCACATGCATATTTTAGCTGAAGGAAGAATACCTTAAACCTGGAGAGTTGAGACCCGTGTAATGGGTACCATGCAATATGACTTCAAAGGGTCTTCATTTGCTCACCGAACCTCTCCAATCCTATCACTGCTGCGTTTATGCCCCTGTACACACGCTTGATTCTCTTATGGAGACATAGCAATCCATAGGTTTTAAGATACTTACTAGTCAGGTACATTCTTAAGCGTTTAATATGGGGTGTTGAGTCCATTTCGTTGAGCAAGGAGTAGCTCTTGTCTATTCCATATTTGGCTTAAGGAACTTGATCTGTGCTCAGTTCAAGCTCTGGTTTTATGCAGCACCCCAACTCACCTTTCCCCTTAAGCAAGCATAAGTTGGTTTTCTAAATTTGAGACCCTGTTGTGTTTTGGAATTCAGTTCCTGTGTAGCCAAGTTTACATTCCGTGTATTAGTGATATCTTATGATGTTTCTTTTTCTGTGTGACTTATTTCAGTTAGAATCATCGTACCTGAATCCACTCATTATGCTGCTACGGGCCTGATGACATAGATTTCATTGCTGAGTGATACTGCATTGTACGTAAGTACCACAAGTTCTTTATCCATTTTTCACTTTCTGTGATAGAGAACTTGTACGGTAAACGAGGTTCTTGTAAACAGAGGCGTCCCAAATTTTGGGGTGGCTGTGTCTTTTTGATTTTAATTTCCCTAAGCTATAGGACCATAAGTGAAAGTGCCCTAGGCTCTGTTGCTTTGTTTCTTAGATGTTTCAGGAAACACCATACACTTCTCCCGAGTGGCTGTTGGCAATTTACATCCCGCCCATCAGCATAACAAGGCTCCCAGTTCTCCATGGCCTGTCCTGCCTTTCTGGATTTTACACTTTTTTCAGATGGCCCTTTTGACCGGGGGGAAGTGAGACTTCATTGTAGTGCAGATTTCCTTTGCAAGTTTGTTTCGTTGGCCAAAAAGGGCGTATGCGTTTTTTCCTGAATATATTCAGGAAAAAACGCATACGCCCTTTTTGGCCAAGTGCATCATTGTGGACGTTCTGCCTCTTTTCCTATGCTTTCAATGCAATTCCAGTCTACCTCCTGAAATCGGTTTCCTGCAATTCTGCCCCGCTTTCAAGTCCTCTTGGCAGCCTTACTTCAGTATATTTTTGGATGATAGCTGTCATTTATAACTCTGCAGGTTTGTGAATTACAGTGCCCCTGAGCTCCTTTCTTCAACTCGCTTTCTTGTGAGCTGGCCGCAACACCGCAGGATGGCTTCAGGCCCTAATCTGGTTCCGGCACGGCATGCTGAGCCTTTGGTTATTTCCTCTTCCTGGTGGGAAATGAGAGTTAAATTTGCCCGTCCAGACACCTCCAGCTAGTCTCTCATTGGTTCTCGCTATTCCTGTTCATCTTCCGCAGAAATTGCAAACTGGGCCAAACAGGAGGTTAAAGGGACTGACTCTCCAAGTCGGGAGAGTGTTAGTAAAGCGTCTGGAATGTTGCACCCGAGTACCAGGGTACGAAAACTGAGACATATTTGAACACGTCTCCCGATCACATGGTTGATCATACTCTAGGTTCCACATGCATGTTTTAGCTGAAGGAAGAATACCTTAAACCTGGAGAGTTGAAACCCGTGGAATGGGTACCATGCAGTATGACTTCAAAGGGTCTTCATTTGCTCACCGAACCTCTCCAATCCTATCACTGCTGCGTTTATGTCCCTGTACACATGCTTGATTCTCTTTCGGAGACATAGCAATCCACAGGTTTTAAGATACTTAAGAGTCAGGTACATTCTTAGGCGTTTAATATGCGGTGTTGAGTCCATTTCGTTGAGCAAGGAGTAGCTCTTGTCTATTCCATATTTGGCTTAAGGAACTTTATCTGTGCTCATTTCAATCTCTGCTTTTATGCAGCATCCCAACTCACCTTTACCCTTAAGTAAGCATAAGTTGGTTTTCTAAATTTGAGTCCCTGTTCTGTTCTGTAATTCAGTTCCTGTGTAGCCAAGTTTACATTCCGTGTATTACTGATATCTTATGATGTTTCTTTTTCTGTGTGACTTATTTCAGTTAGAATCATCGTACCGAATCCACTCATTGTGCTGCTACGGGCCTGATGACATAGATTTCACTGCTGAGTGATACTGCATTGTACGTAAGTACCACAAGTTCTTTATCCATTTTTCACTTTCTGTGATATTGAACTTGTACGGTAAACGAGGTTCTTGTAAACAGAGGCGTCCCAAACTTTGGGGTGGCTGTATCTTTTTGATTTTAATTTCCCTAAGCTATAGGGCCATAAGTGGAAGTGCCCTAGGCTCTGTTGCTTTGTTTTTTAGATGTTTCAGGAAACACCATACACTTCTCCCGAGTGTCTGTTGGCAATGTACATCCCACCCATCAGCATAACAAGGCTCCCAGTTCTCCATGGCCTGTCCTGCCTTTCTGGATTTTACACTTTTTTCAGATGGCCCTTTTGACCGGGGGGAAGTGAGACTTCATTGTAGTGCAGATTTCCTTTGCAAGCTTGCTTGGTTGGCCAAAAAGGGCGTATGCGTTTTTTCCTGAATATATTCAGGAAAAAACGTATACACCCTTTTTGGCCAAGTGCATCATTGTGGACGTTCTGCCTCTTTTCCTATGCTTTCAATGCAATTCCAGTCTACCTCCTGAAATCGGTTTCCTGCAATTCTGCTCCGCTTTCAAGTCCTCTTGGTAGCCTTACTTCAGTATATTTTTGGACGATAGTTGTCATTTATAACTCTGCAGGTTTGTGAATTACAGTGCCCCTGAGCTCCTTTCTTCAACTCGTTTTCTTGTGAGCTGGCCGCAACACCGCAGGATGGCTTCAGGCCCTAATCTGGTTCCGGCACGGCACGCTGAGCCTTTGGTTATTTCCTCTTCCTGGTGGGAAATGAGAGTTAAATTTGCCCGTCCAGACACCTCCAGCTAGTCTCTCATTGGTTCTCGCTATTCCTGTTCATCTTCCGCAGAAATTGCAAACTGGGCCAAACAGGAGGTTAAAGGGACTGACTCTCCAAGTCGGGAGAGTGTTAGTAAAGCGTCTGGAATGTTGCACCCGAGTACCAGGGTACGAAAACTGAGACATATTTGAACACGTCTCCCGATCACATGGTTGATCATACTCTAGGTTCCACATGCATGTTTTAGCTGAAGGAAGAATACCTTAAACCTGGGTAGTTGAAACCCGTGGAATGGGTACCATGCAGTATGACTTCAAAGGGTCTTCATTTGCTCACCGAACCTCTCCAATCCTATCACTGCTGCGTTTATGTCCCTGTACACATGCTTGATTCTCTTTCGGAGACATAGCAATCCATAGGTTTTAAGATACTTAAGAGTCAGGTACATTCTTAGGCGTTTAATATGCGGTGTTGAATCCATTTCGTTGAGCAAGGAGTAGCTCTTGTCTATTCCATATTTGGCTTAAGGAACTTTATCTGTGCTCATTTCAATCTCTGCTTTTATGCAGCATCCCAACTCACCTTTACCCTTAAGCAAGCATAAGTTGGTTTTCTAAATTTGAGTCCCTGTTCTGTTCTGTAATTCAGTTCCTGTGTAGCCAAGTTTACATTCCGTGTATTACTGATATCTTATGATGTTTCTTTTTCTGTGTGACTTATTTCAGTTAGAATCATCGTACCTGAATCCACTCATTGTGCTGCTTCGGGCCTGATGACATAGATTTCACTGCTGAGTGATACTGCATTGTACGTAAGTACCACAAGTTCTTTATCCATTTTTCACTTTCTGTGATATTGAACTTGTACGGTAAACGAGGTTCTTGTAAACAGAGGCGTCCCAAACATTGGGGTGGCTGTATCTTTTTGATTTTAATTTCCCTAAGCTATAGGACCATAAGTGGAAGTGCCCTAGGCTCTGTTGCTTTGTTTTTTAGATGTTTCAGGAAACACCATACACTTCTCCCGAGTGTCTGTTGGCAATTGACATCCCGCCCATCAGCATAACAAAGCTCCCAGTTCTCCATGGCCTGTTCTGCGTTTCTTGATTTTACACTTTTTTCAGATGGCCCTTTTGACCGGGGGGAAGTGAGACTTCATTGTAGTGCAGATTTCCTTTGCAAGCTTGCTTGGTTGGCCAAAAAGGGCATATGCGTTTTTTCCTGAATATATTCAGGAAAAAACACATACGCCCTTTTTGGCCAAGTGCATCATTGTGGACGTTCTGCCTCTTTTCCTATGCTTTCAATGCAATTCCAGTCTACCTCCTGAAATCGGTTTCCTGCAATTCTGCCCCGCTTTCAAGTCCTCTTGGCAGCCTTACTTCAGTATATTTTTGGACGATAGTTGTCATTTATAACTCTGCAGGTTTGTGAATTACAGTGCCCCTGAGCTCCTTTCTTCAACTCGTTTTCTTGTGAGCTGGCCGCAACACCGCAAGATGGCTTCAGGCCCTAATCTGGTTCCGGCACGGCACGCTGAGCCTTTGGTTATTTCCTCTTCCTGGTGGGAAATGAGAGTTAAATTTGCCCGTCCAGACACCTCCAGCTAGTCTCTCATTGGTTCTCGCTATTCCTGTTCATCTTCCGCAGAAATTGCAAACTGGGCCAAACAGGAGGTTAAAGGGACTGACTCTCCAAGTCGGGAGAGTGTTAGTAAAGCGTCTGGAATGTTGCACCCGAGTACCAGGGTACGAAAACTGAGACATATTTGAACACGTCTCCCGATCACATGGTTGATCATACTCTAGGTTCCACATGCATGTTTTAGCTGAAGGAGGAATACCTTAAACCTGGGTAGTTGAAACCCGTGGAATGGGTACCATGCAATATGACTTCAAAGGGTCTTCATTTGCTCACCGAACCTCTCCAATCCTATCACTGCTTTGTTTATGTCCCTGTACACATGCTTGATTCTCTTTCGGAGACATAGCAATCCATAGGTTTTAAGATACTTAAGAGTCAGGTACATTCTTAGGCGTTTAATATGCGGTGTTGAGTCCATTTCGTTGAGCAAGGAGTAGCTCTTGTCTATTCCATATTTGGCTTAAGGAACTTTATCTGTGCTCATTTCAATCTCTGGTTTTATGCAGCACCCCAACTCACCTTTACCCTTAAACAAGCATAAGTTGGTTTTCTAAATTTGAGACCCTGTTCTGTTCTGTAATTCAGTTCCTGTGTAGCCAAGTTTACATTCCGTGTATTACTGATATCTTATGATGTTTCTTTTTCTGTGTGACTTATTTCAGTTAGAATCATCGTACCTGAATCCACTCATTGTGCTGCTACGGGCCTGATGACATAGATTTCACTGCTGAGTGATACTGCATTGTACGTAAGTACCACAAGTTCTTTATCCATTTTTCACTTTCTGTGATATTGAACTTGTACGGTAAACGAGGTTCTTGTAAACAGAGGCGTCCCAAACATTGGGGTGGCTGTATCTTTTTGATTTTAATTTCCCTAAGCTATAGGACCATAAGTGGAAGTGCCCTAGGCTCTGTTGCTTTGTTTTTTAGATGTTTCAGGAAACACCATACACTTCTCCCGAGTGTCTGTTGGCAATTTACATCCCGCCCATCATCATAACAAGGCTCCCAGTTCTCCATGGCCTGTCCTGCCTTTCTGCATTTTACACTTTTTTCAGATGGCCCTTTTGACCGGGGGGAAGTGAGACTTCATTGTAGTGCAGATTTCCTTTGCAAGTTTGCTTGGTTGGCCAAAAAGGGCGTATGCGTTTCTTCCTGAATATATTCAGGAAAAAACGCATACGCCCTTTTCGGCCAAGTGCATCATTGTGGACGTTCTGCCTCTTTTCCTATGCTTTCAATGCAATTCCAGTCTACCTCCTGAAATCGGTTTCCTGCAATTCTGCCCCGCTTTCAAGTCCTCTTGGCAGCCTTACTTCAGTATATTTTTGGACGATAATTGTCATTTATAACTCTGCAGGTTTGTGAATTACAGTGCCCCTGAGCTCCTTTCTTCAACTCACTTTCTTGTGAGCTGGCCGCAACACCGCAGGATGGCTTCAGGCCCTAATCTGGTTCCGGCACGGCACGCCGAGCCTTTGGTTATTTCCTCTTCCTGGTGGGAAATGAGAGTTAAATTTGCCCGTCCAGAGACCTCCAGCTAGTCTCTCATTGGTTCTCGCTATTCCTGTTCATCTTCCGCAGAAATTGCAAACTGGGCCAAACAGGAGGTTAAAGGGACTGACTCTCCAAGTCGGGAGAGTGTTAGTAAAGCGTCTGGAATGTTGCACCCGTGTACCAGGGTACGAAAACTGAGACATATTTGAACAGGTCTCCCGATCACATGGTTGATCATACTCTGGGTTCCACATGCATGTTTTAGCTGAAGGAAGAATACCTTAAACGTGGGTAGTTGAAACCCGTGGAATGGGTACCATGCAATATGACTTCAAAGGGTCTTCATTTGCTCACCGAACCTCTCCAATCCTATCACTGCTGCGTTTATGCCCCTGTACACACGCTTGATTCTCTTTTGGAGACATAGCAATCCATAGGTTTTAAGATACTTACTAGTAAGGTACATTCTTAGGCGTTTAATATGGGGTGTTGAGTCCATTTCGTTGAGCAAGGAGTAGCTCTTTTCTATTCCATATTTGGCTTAAGGAACTTTATCTGTGCTCATTTCAATCTCTGGTTTTATGCAGCACCCCAACTCACCTTTCCCCTTAAGCAAGCATAAGTTGGTTTTCTAAATTTGAGACCCTGTTGTGTTTTGGAATTCAGTTCCTGTGTAGCCAAGTTTACATTCCGTGTATTAGTGATATCTTATGATGTTTCTTTTTCTGTGTGACTTATTTCAGTTAGAATCATCATACCTGAATCCACTCATTATGCTGCTACGGGCCTGATGACATAGATTTCATTGCTGAGTGATACTGCATTGTACGTAAGTACCACAAGTTCTTTATCCATTTTTCACTTTCTGTGATATTGAACTTGTACGGTAAACGAGGTTCTTGTAAACAGAGGCGTCCCAAACTTTGGGGTAGCTGTGTCTTTTTGATTTTAATTTCCCTAAGCTATAGGACCATAAGTGAAAGTGCCCTAGGCTCTGTTGCTTTGTTTCTTAGATGTTTCAGGAAACACCATACACTTCTCCCAAGTGTCTGTTGGCAATTTACATCCCGCCCATCAGCATAACAAGGCTCCCAGTTCTCCATGGCCTGTCCTGCCTTTCTGGATTTTACACCTTTTTCAGATGGCCCTTTTGACCGGGGGGAAGTGAGACTTCATTGTAGTGCAGATTTCCTTTGCAAGTTTGCTTGGTTGGCCAAAAAGGGCGTATGCGTTTTTTCCTGAATATATTCAGGAAAAAACGCATACGCCCTTTTTGGCCAAGTGCATCATTGTGGACGTTCTGCCTCTTTTCCTATGCTTTCAATGCAATTCCAGTCTACCTCCTGAAATCGGTTTCCTGCAATTCTGCCCCGCTTTCAAGTCCTCTTGGCAGCCTTACTTCAGTATATTTTTGGACGATAGCTGTCATTTATAACTCTGCAGTTTTGTGAATTACAGTGCCCCTGAGCTCCTTTCTTCAACTTGCTTTCTTGTGAGCTGGCCGCAACACCGCAGGATGGCTTCAGGCCCTATTCTGGTTCCGGCACGGCACGCTGAGCCTTTGGTTATTTCCTCTTCCTGGTGGGAAATGAGAGTTAAATTTGCCCGTCCAGACACCTCCAGCTAGTCTCTCATTGGTTCTCCCTATTCCTGTTCATCTTCCGCAGAAATTGCAAACTGGGCCAAACAGGAGGTTAAAGGCGCTGACTCTCCAAGTGGGGAGAGTGTTAGTAAAGCGTCTGGAATGTTACACCCGAGTACCAGGGGAGGAAAACTGAGACATATTTGAACACGTCTCCCGTTCACACGATTGATCATACTCTGGGTTCCACATGCATGTTTTAGCTGAAGGAAGAATACCTTAAACCTGGAGAGTTGAGACCCGTGGAATGGGTACCATGCAATATGACTTCAAAGGGTCTTCATTTGCTCACCGAACCTCTCCAATCCTATCACTGCTGCGTTTATGTCCCTGTACACATGCTTGATTCTCTTTCGGAGACATAGCAATCCATAGGTTTTAAGATACTTAAGAGTCAGGTACATTCTTAGGTGTTTAATATGTGGTGTTGAGTCCATTTCGTTGAGCAAGGAGTAGCTCTTGTCTATTCCATATTTGGCTTAAGGAACTTTATCTGTGCTCATTTCAATCTCTGGTTTTATGCAGCACCCCAACTCACCTTTACCCTTAAGCAAGCATAAGTTGGTTTTCTAAATTTGAGACCCTGTTCTGTTCTGTAATTCAGTTCCTGTGTAGCCAAGTTTACATTCCGTGTATTACTGATATCTTATGATGTTTCTTTTTCTGTGTGACTTATTTCAGTTAGAATCATCGTACCTGAATCCACTCATTGTGCTGCTACGGGCCTGATGACTTAGATTTCACTGCTGAGTGATACTGCATTGTACGTAAGTACCACAAGTTCTTTATCCATTTTTCACTTTCTGTGATATTGAACTTGTACGGTAAACGAGGTTCTTGTAAACAGAGGCGTCCCAAACATTGGGGTGGCTGTATCTTTTTGATTTTAATTTCCCTAAGCTATAGGACCATAAGTGGAAGTGCCCTAGGCTCTGTTGCTTTGTTTTTTAGACGTTTCAGGAAACACCATACACTTCTCCCGAGTGTCTGTTGGCAATTGACATCCCGCCCATCAGCATAACAAAGCTCCCAGTTCTCCATGGCCTGTTCTGCGTTTCTTGATTTTACACTTTTTTCAGATGGCCCTTTTGACCGGGGGGAAGTGAGACTTCATTGTAGTGCAGATTTCCTTTGCAAGCTTGCTTGGTTGGCCA